>NW_020954641.1:0-376109 GCF_900497805.2 Vombatus ursinus | reverse complement strand
AATTTACCATGAGAAACATGCCTCTGAACCAGACTGGATATTTATTGATGCCAACCAGGCAAGATTTCCTTTCTCAATAGCTCTGATCAGTCCCCATTCTGAAACCCTTGGTTTCTACCCCAGCCCCGCACCCCTCATCCCCCCCCCCCCAGATCTCAGGCTCTTGCCACAGTGACCATGTTAATCTTAATTGCAACACTTTCCTAACAGGTTATGATGCCCAAGCTTAAAGATCGACTCACAGAATTTCAAAGCTAGAAGGAACCTCAGAGGCATCTAGTCCAACACAAATCTGATTGGGAATTGTCTTTGAAGATTCTCTGCAAATAATTATGAAGCCTCCACGTGAAGATTTCCACTGGTACAAACCTCACCTCTCCAGACATAGCCCATCCCACTTTGAAACACTCTCATTTAGGGGAGGTTCTTCCTTTCATGGAGTCAAAATATGCCTTCCTAATTTCTAGCCATTGTTCACAAAACTATGTTGATTAGATCCACTACAAATTTATGTTACATAATCTTAACTGGGCCCTCACTCCAGCAAGGCAATCTTTGTTGTTGTTGTTGATGTTATTGTTTAGTTGTTTCAGTCTTGTCTGATTCTTTGTGACCCCATTTGGGGTTTTCTTGGCAAAGATACTGGAGTAGTTTGCCATTTCCTTCTCCAGCTCATTTTACAGGTGAAGAACTGAAGCAAACAGGGTTAAGTGACTTGACCAGGGTCACATGACTAGTAAATGTCTAAGGCCATATTTGAGCTCAGGAGGATGCATCTTCCTGCCTTCTGGCCCAGCACTCTATTCATTGCACCACCAATCTTTTTACATCTCCCCAGTCAATCCACTATCCCATTCACTACAGTGGCTTTTCCAAATCTTTTCATCCCTCCTCAAACTTCCCACAGCTTTTCATTCCCCTACCCATTCAGCTAAAAACCTTGCCTCATATTTCACTGAAAAAAAATTGGCAGAGAGCTCACCCATCTTCTCTGTCCCTTATCTCACATCACTCAGATAAAATCTGCTACTCTCTGCTCCTTCACCCATCTCACATAATGAGGTGACCCTTCTCCTTGCCAAGGAAACTTGCTCTCCATGCACAAGTGATCCACCCCAGCTTCCCAGCAGATTGCCCTCACTATCATCCTGCCCCCTTACTACTCTTCAATCTCTTCTTGTTTGCTGGCTGTTGCCTTCTGGCTGGCTTTTAAAGTTCCTCTAATCTGGCTCCTTTCGACCTTTCCAGACTTCTTACGCTTACTCTCCTTCACATACCTGACACTAACCTCTTTAATATTCTTTTTACTCAACACCCCATCTCTAGACTCTGGCCATTTTCCCTTTCTACATGCTTGGCGCACTCTCCCTCCTCTGCTCTAACTACTGACCTCCCTGACTTCCTTTAAGTCCCATCTAAAATCTCACTTTGTACAAGAAGAAGGTTGTGCTCTTAATTTCAGGGCTTTCCCTCTGTTAATTATTTCCTACGTATTCTGTATATAGTTTATTTTGTATATATTTGTCTGCATGTTATTTCCCCCATTACACCGTAAGTTTCTTGGGGGCAGGAACTGCCTTTTGCATCTTTTTGTATCTTCAGCACTAAGCATAGCATCTGGCACATAGTAAATGCTTAATAAATGTTTACTGGTTAATTTATTGATTCCTTTCTGGTTTCTCTGCCTTCCTTCAAGTCTCAGCTAAAGTCTTACTATCTGGAAAAAGTCTTTCCCAGTCCTCCTTAATCCTAGTGCCTTCCCTCTGAGATAATTTCCAAACTGTCTTCTATATCTTGTTTGTACATGGTTCTTTGCATATTGTCTACCCTATTAGAAAGTGAGCCCCTTGAGAACAGGGCCTGGTTTTTGCCTTTTTTTTTTTTTGTATCCCTAGCACTTAGCACAATGCCTGGTACAAAGTATATGTTTAATAAATGTTTCTTGACTTAACTTATTCCGAATTCTTGCTATCACAAGATCTCCAGATCTTTTTCACACAAGCAATGTTGTCTAGTCATATCTTCTCCATCTTGTACTTGTGCAATTTTTTTTAAACCTAAACTTGGAATAACTAATTATAGGTTCCATCTGAAGCCTGCTGCTTGCCAGTAGAAATTTCTTTTGGGAAGTCCCTTTCATCATCATGTGACAGTATCCAAATTCCATTGTGGGATAAGTTATTGAAGTATCTCTTAAATTATGATGAAGCTAATGAATTCACAGTTCCTTAAAATTATAAGCAGACTTACAGGTCATTGAGTTCAATCCCACATAGAAATCTGTGATTCTGTGATGTCTCATCTGGATGATGTATCCTTCCAATCATGCCCAGCCCCCACCTTTTATTCTTAATCTTTTTTTTTTCTACTGACTTTTACTCTGCTGCCTACAAACATTCCAAGGGCTTCCCTCACTTTGGAAAAAAAACTTCAATCAATTCTGACATCCTCTCAAATGTTCATCTTACGTATCTCTGCCCTCTCAAAGTCAAATTCATAGAACAGTTTATAGTAATTGCCACCAAAATGATTGTCCTTACTTCCCACTCATTTCTTATCTCCTTAAAATCTGACTCTTGTACCCTCTACTCTTTCCAAGATTACCATCTTTCTCAATTGCACAGTGAATAGAGCACTAGACTTTAGGTCAAGAAGACTTGAGTTCAAATTTGACCTCAGATACTTACTGGCTATGTGACCTTGGGCAAGTCACTTAATCTCTGTTTGTCTCAATTCCCTCATTTGTAAAATGGGGCTAATAACAAGCACCTACCTCACAGATTTATTATGAGGGTCTTAGCACAGTGCCTGGCACATAGTAAGCACTATATAAATGATTATTCCCTTCCCTTTTCCTTTCCCCTCCCATCCCTTTCCTTCTGTTTTCTTCTCCTTCCATTTGTTTTCCTTTCCATTTACCTTCCCTTTCCTTTATTTATCCTTCCCTCCCCTTCTCAGTCCTCATCCTTCTTGGCCCAATTTTTTGACACTGTTGACCAGCTCCTCCTCCCGCATAAGCTCTCCTTCCTTAGCTATGGTGACACTGCTCTCTCTAAATTATCCTTACACCGCCTTGACTGCTCCTTCACAGTCTCCTTCACTGAATCATCATGTGTTTTCTACCCCCTAACCACGGGATGTGCTGGCAAATGTTAAAGAATTAGGTCTCAAAAAAAAAAAAAGGAAGCAAGGAAGTATATATGACACTTTTAAGTTTAATTTGCATTATTAGCATTTCCCCAATCACCTTCTTAAGCCTAGACAATCAACAAAATAATAAATCAAGCCATGATCTGTAGCATTTACTCATTTTGGAGGTGTAAATGTCCATATTGAAAATTTAACAATGAGCTCTCACAAGCCAGTATGATCTGACTCCAGCACACCACTGTCCCCCTAAGATCTCTATCCTAGACCCTTTTCTTTTCTCTTCTTTTTTGGTAACCTTAGTTTCCATGGGTACAATTATCTCTATGTAGGTGACTCCCAAATCTATATAACAATCTTCATGTCCCTCCTAAATTCCTGCCCTGCATCACCACCTGGCTGCTCCATAAGCATCAAACACTGGCTAGCCCTAATTGTAATGTCACATTGAAGATGTGGAGGAACCAGAAATATGTACCCAATTTTCCTGTGTTCCAAGATGAAGGAATTGATTGCTGTAGTGGAAAGGATCAGAACATTAGAGAAAAGTGAATATTTCATCTTTGAATTTATACTAGAATAAAAGAGAGCAAGGACTATCTGACACTAATCCCAGGTCACTAGAGTACAGGTTTCAAAAAGTGCAAGGAAAAGATAAATAACATCCTATAAATTTTGTGACTTGAAATTAAGCCAGAAGAGTTGGGAAATTCTTGAGAACGAAATATGAAGACACCAAGAGAAATAATTCTGATGAGGAATAAGGGGAAGAGTTCCCTAAAGAGACCTATGCGGATGCTCAAGAAACTCAAAGAGACACATTGAAAATGGAAAGCAAAAGCAGGTAACAAATGATGAATACAATATATCACCAGTAAGGACAGTGTCAGGAGTGTTCCAGCTCCTAATGAACTGTGTAAGACTGGCAAAGAAAAGAATGACAAGAGGGATTTTTTAAAAATCCATATTGGATAAAGGAGAAATATCAAAGATAGGAAAGAACCATCATTCAAGGCAGAAAGGAGGAGGATAAAGAACAATGTAAAGAAGGCAAAACTGCTGAATTTTTGTTTGGGTTTCATTTACTCAGTCAAGAAGTATAATCCTTGTACTAAACAGACCAGAACAAAAATGGATAAAAAAAGAACTGAGAACCAAGACCAATATGGAGATATTAAGTAGGGATGTGTTAATCACTGAGATGACCTTTATGGTGAGTTCAGGTCCCCAGGACAAGTTGAACATGCATCCCAAATCAGTGAAAGAACTAATGGATATGACCGAGTCACTCTTGGTAAACTTTAAAAGATCAGGCACAAAACTGCAAAATGCTAAAAGTCGTCCTGATTTTTTTTAAACGATGATGATGATGATAACAGTAGAGTCTGCAAACTAGCAGGCAATGAAATTGACCTTGATTCGTGACAAAGTTTTAATTGCATTATTAAGAGTCAATATAACTTCATTAACAATAGATTGTATAAGGCTAATCTTATTCTGGTTTTGATAGGACTGCTATGTTAGCATAATTCTGGGATGCTATAGATAGTTTACCTAGATTTTAGTTAAGCATTTAACAACTTTCATGAGATATTTGTGGACCCAAGCAGTAGGCACTTGATATCACCTAGGGAGAAGATCTCTAGTAGAGTGCCTTAGGGATCTTCCTTTACTGTTGCTGTTGTCGCTGTTCAACCATTTCATGTCTCATTCACCACATTTTGGGTTTTCTTGGCAAAGATACTGGAGTGGTTTGCCGTTTCCTTCTCCAGCTCATTTTACAGATGAGGAAACTAAGGCAAACATGTTAAGTGACTTGACGAGGATCACACAACTAGTAAGCATCTGAGGCCAGATTTGAGCTCAGGAAGATGAGTCTTCCTAACTCCAGGCCAAGCATTCTATCTACTCTGCGACCTGGCTGCCCCATGCTGTTTATCTTTTTGTCATTGACTTAGATAAAAACATCAACATAATGTTTAACAAATTTGCATTGTACATAAAGGTAGGAAGGATAGCCAACATATTATCTTGCAAAGTCAGAGTCCAAAAGGTCATGCCAGCCTAGATTGTTGGACTAAATCTAATGAAATGAAATCTAATGGGGAAAATGTGCGTTCTTCCACTGGACTTCAAAATCAACTTCACATGAATAAGGCTAGAAAGCAGTTCATCCAAAAAAAAAAAAACCAATTTGGTGGCTTTATAGTAAATATAATTTTAACGTAAGTCAGTGATATGATAAGGCAGTCCCAAAACACCAGTATGATCTGAGGTTTCATGAAGAGGAGCAGAGTATAAAGAACTAGGAGTAGTCCTACCATTTTCTCCCCTAGATAGACCTTAACATGGAAGACTGTGTTTGGGTCAGAATGCCACGTTTTAGGACCTTGATAAACTGGAGAGCATAGATAGAAGGGGGACCAAGATAGGGAAGGATTATGATATCATGCTACATAAAAATCTATTCATAGGATGATAAGAACATAAACAGATTTGGAATAGACCTTAGAACTCATCTGATACAATGGGGAAACTGAGGCTCCAAGAGATGAAATTACCTTCCTGAGATTACATAGGGTATATGTAGCAGAGCAAAGATTCGCATTCCTATGCTCACTCTCCAAATCCAGTCCTCTTTCCAGTACACCATTCTACCTCTTAATTTGAAGGAACTGAGGATGTTTAGTCTGGAGAAGAGAAGACTCGGGGTGAGGGTGAAATCCAGGGTGATAATAATTGTCTCTGGTTATTTGAAGAGCACTCATATGGGAGAGAACTTAGACTTTATCTGCATGGCCCCATAGGGTAGAACAAGGCACAAAGGGAGATTTTTTTGAAGAGAGACAGATTTGGGTTTGATGTGAGGATATATTTCCTAACAGTTCTAGCTGTCCAAAGTGAAATGGACTGCCTTGGAAAGTAGTAGTTTTCCCCTCACTAGATTAAGCAAATGATAGAGAACCATTTGAGACTGCTGGAAAAGGATCATTGTTCAAGTCTGGGTTCAATTAGGGGAGCCTTGACTTTTCTTCCAGCTTTGAGATTCTGAGTATCTGACAAAAAGGGACAAAACATGTTATCTTGCCCACTTAACCTGCCTCTCAGCCAGACTTCCCTATTTCTTTTCTTTTGAGGGCACAATTATCCTTACATTATCCTAATTTCACAACTGCAGAGTCATTATGGATACATCACTCTTCCTAGAGCTAAAATGACAACTTTTGACAGACAGCAAGCACCAAGAAATGCATCCAGAACTAATTACATAGAGTGCACCCTTAAATCAACATGTAATTCATGATGCAAAAATAACATAAGAAATGACTAAAACAAATAAAAACAAAACCAGGATGGGAAATCCTGGGTCACAAGTTGTCATAAGAGAAAACCCTACTGACAACACTGCCACTTTCAGGGAGAGACCCAAGGCCACTGCTCCAGGGACAGGAGGGATGATACAGACCCACCAAGACACAGCAAGGCTGTCACTGGGGAAGGGAGACCAGGCAGGGCCAGTCCAGGGAGGATCCTACCTGGAGTGTGAAAAAGGTCAGGGTTTTTGCTGGATATAGAAGTATGCCATCTGGTAGCTTCCTATTTTAAGGAATCATTCTTGCTAACTAAGTGTCAAGCGAAGTTGTTTTTAAGTGCTGTCAGAACATAAATGTAGCTAATGTTTAAATTGCAAAATCTTTCAAAATCATTCAACATTTTAAAATTTTGTATCTTTCAAATTTCAGCACCCTGGAATAAAATCCCATTTGTCCTGCCCTAATTATAAAAGTATGCCTAGACTCATTATCCAAACAGTAGCCAGGTATTATCAAATCTTCACAGTATATCTTATGTCTGTCCTCTACTTTTCACTCAAGCAGCCTCTAGGCTAATTCAAAACCTTATCATCTCTTATCTGCACTATCATAATAGCCTTCTAATTCCTCTCCTTGATTACAATCTTTCCCTTCTCCATTATGTCCTCTACACAAATGCTAAAACATCTTTCTAAAGCATAAATCTTGCCACATCATTTACCTGCTCCAAAATCTTCATTGGCTCCCTATTGCCTCTTAGATAAAATACAAACTCTTCAGCAGGCATTTAAAGCCCTTCACAGATTGGCTCCAATCTAGATTTCTAGATATTTTCACGTTAAAACCCTTTGTGACTACTGTGTGCCTGCCAAGTGGGCCTACTTGTTCTTCCCCATACTTGGCGTCCCATTTCCCATCTCCATGCCTTTTCACAGGCTTTCGCCCATGCCTGGAATATGCCCCCGCCTCATCCCCACTTCTTTTAGGCCCTAGTTTTCTTCAAGACTCAGCTCAGGTATCACTTCTTACAAGAAGCCTTCCCCTAAAAGAATGTTTTTATGCAAAAATATTTATAGCAGCTCTTTTTCTGGTGACAGAGATTTGGAAATTGAAAGGTTGCCTATCAATTGGAGAATGGCTGAACAAGTTGTGGTATGTGATTGTGATAGAATATTATTGTGCTTTAAGAAATTATAACCAGGATGATTTCAGAAAAATCTAGAAAGACTTACACGAACTGATGCAGAGTGAAGTGAGCAGAACCAGGAGAACATTGTACACAGTAATAGCAATATTGTATGATGATCAATTGTGAATGACTTAGCTATTCTCAGCAATGCAGTGATCTAAGACAATCCCAAAGGATTCATGGTGGAAAACACTATCCACCTCCAGAGAAAGAACTGATGGTGTCTGAATACAGAATGAAGCATATTATTTTTCATTTTCTTTCTTTCTTTTTTTCCTTTCTTCTTTCCTTTTTTTTTGTTTGAGTTTTCTTCCACAAAATGACTAATAAGGAAATATTTTACTTGATTATACATATATAACCTATATCATATATTAAATGAAATATTTGGGGGGGGGCTAGGCAATGGGGTTAAGTGACTTGCCCAGGGTCACACAGCTAATAAGTGTTATGTGTCTGAGGCTGGATTTGAACTCAGGTCCTCCTGATTCCAGGGCCAGTGATCTATCCACTATACCACCTAGCTGCCCTCATGAAATATTATTTAAAAAGAAGCCTTCCTTTGAGTTATGAATACTCTCTCCCTCCTCAAATTATCATGTATTTACTTATATATGTGTCTGTTATTTCCCCACAGTAGAATGTAAACTCTGTGAGGGCAGGGACTAATTTGTCTTTTTATCCTAGCACAGTGCCTTGGACATAGGAGACACACATGCTTGGTGAACTAAACTGAATTTCATGATTCACTTAAGGTCATCCAGCCTATGCTTGAATACCTACCTCTACTGGTAGGAATTGCATTACACTCTCCATCTACTCCCTTCCCTCCATTCCCCTCACCCCCCCCCCCCCCCCCCCACACTCACACACACATACATACACTCCTCATACTTGAACTACACTTTCTGTTATTGGGCAGCTCAGATTATTAGGAAATTTTATATATTGGTCCTGTCAGACTGGAATCAGACTCTTACCTAGGAATGGCCAGAGCCAAACAGAGCAAGCCAGAGGCAGGTTTGTCTAGAATTAAACAGAAGTTTAATTAATTTCAGAGTGAGGAAAACACTTGTAAGCAGAAGCCCCATCTCCTGAGAAGGAGGGCTTGACGTGCTGGGGCAAAGGCAGATCTCATATACATAAAAAACCACAAGTGGGCTGGACCATGACACTATCATTCTTAACAGTTCCCACTGAAGGTTTATGTGCAGATAATGCAGGCATTCCTGGGTCCTGTGGAAACTATCTCTAAGTTGCATAAGGGTCATTGAGCCTTGCAATAGTTCGGTTGGGTATAGAACCAGAGTTAGCATGGGAGGAACAGGAGCACAGTGAGTTACAAGAAGCAGGGATTATGAGCATAAGAGATGTGATAGATAGCTGTCAGGTCCTTGGGAAGTAGGGGGAGCTTCAACAAATCTAAATAGCTATCGATTAATATGAAAATCATAAATTCATCAGTGAACACCTGATGCTGATCAAAGCAATACATTTTTCCAGAGGGTGAGCTCATCAAGAGCACAAAGGACTGTTGTTATGCCAAGTTCAGGCCACAGCCTGCTTGCTAGATCGATGTTTCCAAATATCTTGACAATCCAAAATATGTTTCTTGTGACTTCTGCCCATTGGTCCTAGTTCTGCACTCTGCAGCCAAACAAAACAAGTCCAATTTCTCTCCTGGGGGGAATGGAAAGAGACCTAGACTTGGAGTCAGAAGACCTGGGTTCTAATCCCAGCTTGTGGGCAGTAGGAACGTTTGACTTAGTTATAGGTTCCATGGGCTCAAGAGACCTAAGTTCAAAACCTAATTCTTGCACTTCCTAGCTAGATGACTGGCCAAATCAACTCTCCTCTTTCACCTTTAGTTCCTTCATCTATTAAATGGAGATAATCATACTTGTGCTACCTACCTCACAGAGATGTTGTGAACATAATACTGAGTAAACCTTATATTGATTTGTTATAGAAATGTGAGCTACTGCTACTTGTTTGAGACCTTAAGCATGTCACTCTTCCTATCTGAGCTTTATTTTCCTCTGCTACAAAATTAAATTGTTGGACTAGACAATTTCAAAAGCCCTTTCTAGCTCTAACATTCCATGATTTTACATGGCAATTATTCAGATTATTCAAATAATCAAAGATAATGATCACACTTCCTGTGCAGGTCTTTTAAGGATACCTATTTCCATCCACATTGAAGGAGTTGAGGGTTTTTTTGGGAGGGGTTGTTTTTGTTTTTTTGCTTTTAATCCACAGGGATGATCCTGTTTGTTAGGTCTCTGGAGTTTGGCCTTCATACAGGCTTCAAACCAAATATATCATATTCATAGCTTCTATGTCCAATGGGGGAGAATGTTGTACGATCAGGCCCAACAGCAGAGCAAAATATTGGACCTCCCTAAGCAGTTGGCAAACCAACTTGGCAAATAGTGAAGTTCAACAGAGCAGAAACATGACAAAGTCGTTCCTACAAATTTTGTTGTTGTTGTTTTTGTTGTTTTTAGAAATGTTTCCAAGCCAACTGAAATTTTATTATTGTTTATTTTTCTAGATTGAGAGGAAGATTCTGACCTTAAGTTAACTCTTGGTTCTTCACCGTCTTTCACCATAACATCAAAAAGGATGCAGGATTAGGACGTCCCTGTGAATGTGGAAAAGTAACTTAGGAGAAGCAAGCAGGCTTGTTGCTTTTTGTTTTGTTTTTTTTGTTTTTGTTTTTGTTGTTACTATAGTAATTACTTACCAATACAAAATTCATCTATCTGGACCAAGAAGTACTCTCACCATTACAGAACTCAGATATCTAGCTTCATCTAGAATCCAACCCTCTGGCACCAGGACTGATCCAGAAATCAGCTACCTGGAATTAATCTTTATCACCTCTCACTTGAACATTTGCAATAGCCTCCTAGCTGATTGCCCAACCTTAACACTTTTCCCTATTCCAGTTTATCTTCACAGCTGAAAAAGTGATTTTCCTAAAGCAAGGTCTGGCCTGCTCAATAAACTCCAATGGCTCCGTATTACCTCTCAGATCAATTAATTCCTCTGTTCAGCATTTAAAGACCTTACATATCTGACCCCAATCTACCTCTCCAGTCTCATTACAGATTGTTCTCCTTCCTGTGTATTGCTGTCTAGCCAGATTGGCCTTCTTTCTGCTCTTCACTCATGATCTCCCATCTCCGGTTTCTGTGCCTTTGCGGGCCCCATCCTTGGAAAGCACTCCCTCGTTGCTTCCACCTCTTCAAATCCTCGTATGCTCCAAGTCTCATCTCAGAGAATACCCTCTATGTGAAGCCTTTCTTGATACCTCTAATCTCTAGTATCTCCCCCAAAATTACCCTGTATCTCTTTTGAATATACCGGTTTATGTCCATGTTGTCTCTCACTCTTAGATTATAAACTCCTCAAAGACAAAGGCTCCCCAGAGCCTAGCAGAGTGAGTGACTGATTGATTGGTTGTTCTAAAACTCGATCATCTGGCAATCTCACTAATCCAGAATATAATCAATAACCAGGAATGAGAAGGGAAAACATCACTGTCCACTGTTAGTGATGGTTGTTAGAGTCTTTCTTTACATAGAATCAAAATCTCCCTCTCTGAAACTTCCTGCAGTGGTTTCTAGATCTTCCCACTGGGTAAAAAAAAAAACAAAATAAAAACTGATTGATAAATTTTTGGGGTCAGATAGGTGGTGCAGTGGAGAGAGCACCAACCCTGAAGTCAGGAGGACCTGAGTTCAAATCTGGCCTCAGACCAAACACTTGACACTTATTAGCTGTGTGACCCTGGGCAAGTCACTTAACCCCAATTGCCTTAAAAAAAAAACTGATATATCTTCCCACTGGGGCCAAGCAGAACTAGTTTAATCTCTCTGCCATAAGACAGCCTTTCAAATATTTGAAAATGTTGATTATGTTCTCACTGAATCAGCTATACTCTGGCTAAATATCCTTAGTTTCTTCGACCAGTACCCGTATGGCATCATTCTAATCACCTCACCTTCCTAAATAGCTTCCTTTGGACATATTCCAGCTTATCAATATCTCTCCTAAGATATCACACCAGGAGCTAAATATAAGAACATAGTATTTTAAATAAACATAATGGAATCTCATCCACATTCAACAGCATCCTAGCCAAGGAAGCTTATTTTTAATTATGTTGAAACTGCTTACTGAGTGAAGACTTTGCTGGGTACTAGATCACAGCTTTAGAGCTATAAGGGACCCTAGGGGTCATCTGGTCTGGACGCCTCATTTTATAGATGTGAAAACTAAGGTCCAGAAAGGTTATAAACTTCCTCAAATTGACATGGATAGTAGGAGTCCAAGCTGGCATTCAAATTTGAGTTCTATGACTTCAATCCCAATACTCTCTACATAGTGTCATGCTACTTCTTAAAAATGTATTAACAAAATTCATCTAGAAGAACAAAGTGTCAAGAATATCAAGGGAATCAATGCAAAAAAAAAAGATGTGAAGGAAGATAGCCTAGCAGTACCAGATCTCAAACTGTATTACAAATCAGTAATCATTAAAACAATCTGGTACTGGCTAATAAATGGAGTGGTGGATTAATGGAATGTATTAGGAACATAATATACAGTAGTAAATGACCATAGTAATCTAGTTTGACAAACCCAAAAACCCAAGATTTGGGGACAAGAAATCACTATTTGACAAAAAATGCTAGGAAATCTGAAAAGCAGTGTAGCAGAAAGTAGGTATAGAGCAACATCTCACACTATATCTGAGAAAGTCAAAATGGGTACATGATTGAGACATAAAGGTTATTACCATAAACAAATTGGGGATCATGGAATATTTTACTCGTCAGATTTACGGATAAGGAAAGAATTATGACCACACAAGAGATAGAGAACATTACAAGGTGTAAGATAGATAATTTTGATTACATCAAATTTGAAAGGTTTTGCACAAATAAAATCAATGTAGCCAAGATTAGAAGGAAAGCAGGAGATTGGTGGGTGGGGGGAGAGGTGAATTTTTATAGCAAGTTTCTCTGATAAAGGACTCATTTTCCAAATATTTAGAAAACTGAGTCAAATTCATGAGAATATGAGTCATTCTGCAATTGATAAATGGTCGAGATATGAACAAGCAGTTTTCAGATGAAGAAATCAAAGCTATCTGTAAGAACATAAAAATGCTCTAAATTACTATTGATTAGAGAAATGCAAATTAACACAAATCTGAGGTATCCCTTCATACCTATCAGATTGGCTAATATGAAAAGGAAAATGGCAAATGTTAGAGAGTATGCAGAAAAATGGAGACACTAATGTACTGTTGGTGGAGTCATGAATTGATGCTACCATTCTGGGGATCACTTTGAAACTATGCCCAAAGGGCTTTAAACCATGCATACTCTTCTCAGCAATGCAAGGATCTGAGACAACTCCAAAAGACTCACAATGGAAAATGTTATCCACATCCAGAGAAAGAACTATGGAGTCTGAATGCAGATCGAAGCATACTATTTGCATTCTCTTTTTTTTTTATTTCTTCTTTCTTGTGGTTCCTCCTATTGGTTCTAATTCTTCTTTACAACATGATTAATGTGAAAATATATTTAATATGAATGTATATGTAAAGCCTATATCAGATTGCACACTGTCTTGCGGGGGGGAGAGAGGGAGAAAATTCAGAACTCAAAATCTTATGAAAGTGAATGTTGAAAACTAAAAGGAAATTAATTAATTAATTAATTAAATTTAAAAGTTGCCTTCTGGGGCCAAAAAACAACAACAACAACCATGCATACTCTTTGACCCAGCAATACCACTACTAGGTCTGTACCCCAAAGAGATCAAAGAAAAAAGGAAAAGGACTTATATGTACAAATATATTTACAGCAGCTCTTTTAGTGGTGGCAAACAATTGGAAATTGAGGAAATGTCCATAATTAAGGAATGGCTGAACAAGTTGTAGTATATGGTTGTGATGGAACACTATTATACTATAAAAAGTGATGAGCAGGATACTTTAAGAAAAAACTGGGATGACTTACATGAACTGATGCAAAGTGGAGTGAGCAGAACCAGGAAAACATTGTACACAGTAATAGCAATATTATACAATGATCAACTGTGAATGACAGCTATTCTCAGAAATACAGTGATCCAAGACAATTCCAAAGGACTTATGATGAAAAGTGCTGTCCACCTCCAGTGAAAGAACTATTGGAGTCTGAATGCAGATTGAACCATACTTTATTCACTTTCTTTATTATTTTGGGGGGTTTTTTGGTCTACATTTTCTTTTGCAGTATGGCTGATATGGAAATGTTTTGCATGACTGTACATGTATAATCTATATCAAATTGCTTACCTTCTCAAGGATGGGGGAAGGGAAGGAGGGAGAAAATTTGGAACTCAATTTTTTTAAATGAGTGTCTAAAAATGTTTGTTTACACATAATTGAGAAAAAATAAAATTTTAAAGTATATTAAAATGTGTCCTTCTAGAATACAGGAGGCAGCAGACAGAACTAGACAAAAGGTACCCTGAAAGGCAGCTTCACTAGACGAGAATCAGAAAGTTTGCTGGTGAAATAAAACCCTACAGTCAGATGCTGAGTTCCAAAGGAACAGAAAATTATTTAGTCCTGTCACCCATTGCCAATTACTAGTAAAGGGAAAGTGCAAATATCTTCTAGGTAGAATTAATCAACCTTGCTTGATAAAATTGCTTAGGTAGCACCTGGGGCAACCCCTGGTTAGCAAGCTAATCAAGGCATTCTCTGAGCTTCCTTCCACTTAAAACTGTAGCTCAAGGGTCTCCACCAATATAATTACTTTTTCTCTAGTCAACCAGAAGATACAATTAGTTCAAAAATATCTAATGAAATAGCAGAATAAGAAAATTCGCAATGGAAAATTTCTCTCCCAAATCCAGGACACACATATGAAAGGGGAATTTACAGCTCCAGATGTGCAAGACTACTCATATCTTTCGGTGATGTCATCATGCTGCTCTCAGGGAGCCAGCTCCCTGGTGGTGTGGCAACTCTGCAGGCTATACTGCTCCCTGAGCTTTTCTTGTCTTCTCTGGTCCCCAATTGATTTCATGGAACCAATGATGAACCCAGTCTTAGCTCAGTGTTGCTTTGGCAGCTGTTAGGTAGGTGCATGGTCTTTGCTGATTTATTTACTTTTACGATCTTCCAAGCTCACCTCTTCAAGGACACATGAGCCTTTTCAATCTGCTAGGGTATAGTGACCAGAACCTCTCCCTGATAAGAGAATGCTAACAGCTCTTTAGTCATATCTCAGACGCAAAGCTAACAAAAGCCAGGCAGAGGTTAAGTCTTTATTTTTCCACCTTTATGTTTTGGCAAGAGATCAAAGTCCTGTGCTACAAATAACTAACTTAGAGTCAGATATTCTCAAGATCATCTCTGGCTTTGTATGCAAATGAATTTTAGCCAGAACAAAAGGTAAACTAAGGTGACAAGGTTTATTCCTATCTTTATTATGTAGGTGTGTCAGCATCAAAGTTTGATCACTTTGGTACTTTATTTTAGCCAGTGAAAAACCTCAGTCTCCCTACCCTTGTAACACTTCATTCTTTTCAAATTTAGAAACCTCCTTTTCCTATAATCTTCTAGAATTTATTCTAGACATAAACATAGAGCGGAAGGAACCTTCAACATAAAAAGTATATATATTCCTTGTGTTAGAGACTCTCATGACAAAAAGAATCGAAAAACAATGGGATTGTAGCCCCCACCCAGGAAATATGGGAAAATAAATATATGTGTCCTTCTCACTGCTTACAAAGTTCAAGAAGAAACACTGTGCAAACTATGAGCAAAGTAGAAGAACAAAACAGAACCCACAACAAAACTCTAGGGAAAAAATGAAACTCTCCAATGAGAAACCCTGTCTCAAAGATCTACATAGCATCTCAATAATAATAGCTAATATTTATATAGAGCTTCCTGTGTGCCAGGCACTGTGCAAAGTGCTTTACAATTATTATCTCAATCAATCCTCACAATAACCCAGGGGGAAGGTAGGTGCTATTATTATCCCCATTTTACAGAGGAGGAAACTGAGGCAAATAGAGATTAAGGGACTTGCCCAGGGTCATACATAAAGTCACAATTACAGTCACACTTAGGTAGCTCCCTGTCTGCCACCCTTTTTCTTCTCTTCCTGCCAATCTCTGGCCGCCTCAACAGCTCCTGTGGTTCCAAGGATTGCTTTCTGTTATGGCCACTATGGAAGAGGTGTCATTCTCCATATGCTCCTCCTGTGCTGCATAAGTCCTAGCGGGGAGCAGCATCATTGTATCCAGGTGTGGCGAAACGCTTTGCTGCAGTAATCTTTCTCTATTATTTCTCCTAGCCTTTGCCACTGCAAAAGGGAAGACCACCATAGTTGTCTGTGTCTGACAGGAGACTTTGTTTCCCTGGATAGAATGTAAACACTTTGGGGGCAGGGACTGTCTCATTTTGGTCTTTGAATTTCTCAGAGCCTACCACAATGCCTGGCATATAGTTGGTGCTCCATAAATGCTTATTGATTGGTTGATGGTATTATAGTTACAATGATGAGAGGCTGCATACTATAAGGGAAAGAGCATTAAACTTGGAGTCAAAGGGCATAGATTAAATCCTATTTCTGATATTTAATACTAGCTTTGCTGCCTCTGTAACATCTGTAGTCCTCAATTCCCTCATAAGTTAAAATGAAGGGGCTAGACTAGTCAGAGATGTCAAACACATGGCCCTAAGGCCTCAGGTGCCCTACAATACTCCTGAGTTCAACCAGAACCAGATTAGAATGTAATTGGGAAATATTTAACAAAATAAGTAAAATATAGTAAAACATTTGTTGTTGTTGCTATTCAATTCTATCCCTCTCTTCATGACCCCATTTGGGGCTTTCCTAACAGAGATACTAGAGTAGTTTGCCATTTTCTTCACCAGCTCATTTTACAAATGGGAAGACTGAGGCAAAAAGGGTTTAATAACTTGCCTATGGTCACACAGGTAGTAAGTGTCTGAGACCAAATTTGAACGCAGGTCTTCCTGACTCCAGGCCCAGTGCTCTATCCACTGTACCACCTAGCTTCCCCACAATAAAAAATAGGTAATGTTTATTTGTGGTTTTCATCCATTTGTATTTTGGTTTGATACCACTAGACTAGATTATTTCTAAGGTTCCTTCAAGATTTAACATGCTATAATTTAAGAAGTCCAGACCAAGGATCCCTTCTAACTAGACTGATCCCCTTTCCTACTGGTCCTGCTGACCTCTGGCATCACCAAAGTACATCTGGGGAGCAGAATCCTGACACTCTGAGTCTTTAAAAGAGTCCCAATCGAAAATTCCAGGTTTACATATGGTCACCCTTTCTCTCGCCAGTGTCTGAGTTCTCCTTACTCGTGCAGGAGCTGAAAAAGCACCTCAATGTGACTTTAATTATTTCTCTGAAGTCCTAAGGGATCTCTCTATGGCAACAGAGTGGGATTTTTCAAAATACCCAAGGTAAGGGGGTGGATAGAGAAAACAGTATGCTCCTACTTTTCTCCAGCATGCATTCTGTCAGAGACATCACTTGGGAGAACAGGGGGAGGCCTCCACACTGACTATACATAGAATATGAGCGAGGGGAGCAAACAGATTTTTAATCCAACTAACTCCCTCAATTTTAAAAGGCCCAGAGAAGGGTAGAACCTTGCCAAAGGTCGAATGGCATTTTGTCTAGGAGCCAGGGAACAAAAATGAAGGAATCAGAGATGTTTAATCATATCTAGTGCTTTATAGTTGGGAAGTCCTTTTACATATATTAATTGGCTCATTTAGATATTATTAGCTCTTTGTACCATTAAACAGGTCAAAGTACAAAAAAAAAGAAAATTGTCAGATTAGAATAATAGATCATATTTTAGAAGATTAAATGTAATAGAAATAAGTTAAAGTGCTTATACTTGACTTCAAAAAATCATTTGCACAATCAATGAACATTTTTAAAATTTTATTATTTATTTATTTTTATCATTTTTTTAAATTTTGAGTTCCAAATTCTCTCCTCCCCCCGAAGAAGGTAAGCAATGCAATATCAATTATACATATGAAATCACACAAAACATGTATCCATATTAGCCATGTTGCAAAAAAAAAAAGGCAAGAAAAATAAAGTGAAAAAAATGCTTCAATATACTCTCATAATTCATTAGTTATCTCTCTGGAGATAGATACCTCAATAAACATTTGTTAAGTATTCATTTTACCCAAGGCACTGTGCTACTCAGATACGAAGACCAAAGAGAAACAGTCCCTTCCCTGGAAGAGCTTCCATTCTATAAGCAGAAATATAGATAGATAGATAGATAGATAGATAGATAGATAGATAGATAGATAGATGGAAGGATGGATGGATAGATGGATAGATAGATGGATAGATGGATGGATGGATGATAGAGATACAGACATAAATAATTTAGGTAATGTTAGTTTCCTACACTATAAAAAAATTAGAATAATAGACCAAATGGTCTTTTTTTTTTTTGGTAGGGGGGAGCACTAACAGCAGTGGGAATCAGGAAAGACTTCAAGCAGGAAACTGGTCCTTGCTCTGTAAGGAGCTAGGTCAAGGCATCATGGAGTGCCTTCTAAGCTAATCCAATGGCACAGAGACAAAAGCTGGAGTGTCATGACTGAGGAAGAAGGAGGCCAGTTTGGCTGGGCTATAAAGTACATGAAGGGGAGCTGTGCAATGAAGTTGGAAAGGCAGGTTGGAGCCGAATTGTGAAGGACTTTAAATGTCAGACAGGAGTTTATGTTTAATCTTGGAGGTAACAGGGAGCCAGGATGGAATCCAGGTCTTCTGGCTCCCAGTCCAGAAAGTAATTGCTGAAATTCTCCACTTCTCTTTGCCCCCCAGTAGCATTCTCATATTACCCACAGTCCAGTGCCACCCTGACTTTCCAGGATTGTCTCACATTATTCTTCCCTAATTAAGTAAATTCAATTTCTATCTCCAACTCAAAAAAAAATTCCTAGATCTCCCACCTCTGTAATTTGTTTCACATTGTTCCCTAGAGAATTCTCCCCTCCCACCTCCATTAGCTTTTCTTATTGAATAACTATTCATTTCTTAAAACCAAACTTGAATATCACCTCCTCCAAGAAGTGTCCCCTGATCACCCCAGTTGGTAATGGCCTTTTCCTATGAACTACATGTAGCACTTTATACTTCATTGATACAATTATCTTATAATATGAATTATGGTTATCTGTACTATTGTGTCTTCCCACTATTAGACTGTGAACTCCAAGAAATGAGACTATGCCTTGTCTAGGCACCCAGTGGCTACCATAGTGCTCTTGGTATACAATAGGTGCTTTCAAAATGCTTGCCATATGTTTGTATCCAATACATATGAAGGGACCCTAAAGCTACCCCTCCCATCTCCTCTCTGTGAGATGCCACCAAGTCTAAGTTATAGGCTCTGGAGTGAGGAGTGAGCTTCCAGGGTCAGGGGAAGGGAGGGGTAAATGACCATGTCACAGAAAGAGATCATGCAAGAAGAGAGAGCTGAATTGTGACAGGATTTGTGGTTCTGAAGAGCTGAAATCCCAAGGAGCAGAGAGTGGCAGCAGTAATGGGAAGGGAATGAGCACACACCAGCGAATATCAGGCAAAAGTAAGAAGGCAGTGCCCTTCACCAAGGTGCTGAACTCCATGTACCAAGTGCTGGCCTGAGACTAGGTGTTAGATTTTGAGCTTATAGAGATGGCTTTGGACCTTGGTGAGGTGTGGATGGGGGATGGGGGATGAGGAACTCACATAGAGGGCACTATTTCTTTTTGTTAAACTAGATTTGTCTTGCCACATTTTATTTAATACTGCGTAGGTTTCCCCTGTATCCACTTTTCCCTTCCGAGAAAGCCAACCCTTACATCAAGAGGGAAAAAAAAATTGGCAAAACCAATCAACACATCAAAAAATGGAAAATCTGATGTTATATGCAATGTTCCACACCCATAGACCCTGACCTCAGCAAAAGAACAGGAAGAGGTATTTTCTCATATCTCTTCTTTGAGGGCCAAACCTGTTCTTTGGAATTTTACATTTGTTTTACAATTGTTTTGTGGTTATTCTTTCCATTTGCATTGTTGCAGTCTTGTACATGTTGTTTTCCTGGCTTCACTTATTTCACTTCCCAGAAGGGCTGGACTCAGTCAAAGTTAGGAGGTTATTTCCATTGCCTTGTCTGTGTTCTTACTATCTCTTATAAACCTGTATCTATTCTTTGTTCAGTATTTTATTATTATCAGTGCCTACAGGGGAGCAGGTACCTAGGGAAACAGAAGTCAAATCCTAAAGCTTCTTAGGGCTTACCCTGGGTAGGAACTGAGCCATAAAAAATATTAGAAGAGAGAAATTTCATGATTGAACCTAGTCTGTGTGTGCTCAGACATGGGATCCTGAGCCATGGGTATGCATCGTTGTCTTCAAGGCCCTTCTTTCTCCTAGCTGCCACTAGTTATAACCTGCCCCTATTTGTGCATATGTTTCTGCTTTTTTACTGGAAGGGCTTGCCTGGTGGCTACTTGAAGGTCACCTTTGTCCTTGAAACTTCAGGCACAGGCAGGTTTAAGAAATTTTTAGGAATTCAGAGCTGCAGCTCACCTTTGTTGTTGTTCAGTCATGCCCCACTCTACATGCCCCAGTGGATTTTGTCCTTTAGACAATGAGGCATTCTGGGCTTTTGCTGCCTCTTTGCTGGGGCTGGTAGGGATTCTGCTGCTGGCATTCAGCATGGCTCAGCTTTTCTGCTGGCTATGTGTGTCTGTTTATTCTCTTCTTCTTCCCCTTCTCTGGTCATCACACCTTATCTATGGACTCTATTTCTATCAGTGGATGCTGTGGGACTATTGTGGCATTTAGCTCAGAGTGGAGGTGCTCCAGCCTAAAATAAAATTCAAATATTTGAGGAAAAATGAGATTTTCTTGGCAAAGATACTAGAGCGGTTTTGATGTAGTTTGAGGTGTTGGGAACCCTGAAATGTAAGGATACAGGGGAGTCTGCCTGGAAAGAATTCAAACACTCAAGCCTTCTTTCAGTCAAGGTAATGAGGTTTATTATAGCCAATAAGAGTGGGTGAGTTTCTTAGGGAATCTGCAGCTTAATGGGGGGTGAGAGTGGTACTTTTATATAGAAAAAAGGGAAAAGGGGTCAGTGGAAAAATCTTGATGGTATTAAGGAGTGGTAAGTAGCCTGGGGTGGGCCAGGTTCAGACAATGAAAGGAGTTAAGTGGTCAAAGAGTCACAGTGAAAGGACTGTTAAAAGGATTATTTAGTATCTAGGTGGGCTGGGATGAGCCAGATGCCTCAGGCAAAACACCAGGGACTGGGTTGAGTGGAAAAGTTCAGGGACTGGGCTGCTTTCAAAGACATGGTATTTTCCTTTTAGGGGTCCAGGACCCATCACCTCATCAGTTTGACATTTCCTTCTCCACTGTGTCCCCATTTTATACATGAGGAACTGAGGCAAACAGGGTTAGGTGACCTGCTCAGGGTCACACAGCTAGTAAGCATCTAAGGCCATATTTGACCTCAGATCTTCCTGACTCTAGGCCCAGTGCTCTATCCACTGCACTACCTAACTGCCCCTCACCTTTGCAAACTTGCTGATGCAGGAATCTTTCTTTTATTTGTTCTTTTGGGGTTTCATTTGTTTTTCATGTTGTATTGCTGCCTTTTGTTTTATTCCATCATTCCCTCACCCACCCGGGCAGCCTTCCCTTGTAACAAAGAAAAATAGCTAAGTAAAACCAACTAGCACAGTAACCATATCTGACTACATCAACAACACCCACAGTCCCTTACCTCTCCAAAGAAAGGAAGCAAGTGTACTTTCTCATCTCTTCTCTAGAGCTTAAATCAGTCATTAAAATTACTCATCACTTAGCTTTATTTGTGTTCTTTTAATTGACATTATTGTAGTCATTTTGTACATTGTTCCCCTGGTGGATAACCTGAGGCGTATGAAGGGTTCACTTAGAAGGAACCTGAGGCAAGGGCCCTGGCTAGGCCTGGGACTGACTTAAATGCCTGGGAGATGGAGGCACCTCTCATTTAAGAATATGGCCTTTTGGGGCTATCATTACCCATCTTGGTGGCTCCTCTGTCCTTGCACACAACACCCTATCTCCAAACTGTTAACTGGTCTGGAATACTCTCCCTCCTCACTTCTGTCTCTTAGCTTCCCAGGCTTCCTTCAAGACTCAACTCAAATCCCATCTTCAAGAGGTTTTTCTGGGTTTCCCCTCTCTTCCCCCCATTCCATCCTTGCCCCTTCTGAGATGTTTCCTTCAGAGATTACTTTTTATTTACACTATACATATATGTGACATATATACACATATGTATATCTGTTTGTCCATAGCTATTTGCATGTCATTTCCCCCATTAGCACGTGACCTCCCTGAGGAAAGGGATCATGTTTTTACCTTTCATTGTCTCCCCAGTGCTTATTGTAGTGTCTGGCACACAGTAAGCACTTAATAAAAGCTTGGTAACTGGTTCTTCTTACTTCATTCTGTATTATGCAGTTCATACAAGTCTTTCCAAGTTGCTCTGAATTCTTCATACTAATCAGTGTGATAATATTCTCTTATTTGATCAGCCATCCCCAAATCAACAGACATACATTTTGTTTCCACTTTATAGCTAGCACGAAAAGCATGAGTTGCCCTGATTCTAGGCTGATCTGGAAAATAAGACTCTTCCAACAAAGAGGACAGAGCATCCTTCAAACATAATCTGATACTATCACATGACAGAGCTACCTTCTAGAACTCCTACCACAGATAGTCTGGCCCACACGAACCATGATGTGAGAGTAAAATGTAAGTTCCAGATTTACCCTAGTTTGTGATGATCATCTTCACTTTATATAATCAATATATTTGCCCTGGCTCAAAGAGACAATGTTCCCTTTCATCTCTCTGACATTTTCATTGTTCATAGAACCACTAGACATTAGAATATAGAATGTCAGATCTGGAAAGGACCTCAGAACATGGAATGTCAGAGCCAGGAAAAAAAATCCACTTAGAATATAGACTGTTAGACCTAGATAAGACCTTCGAATCCATACTGCAGCATCTGAACAAAGAGAGACTTTATACATCACCTAATCACACCCTACTCCCTACATTTTGAAAAATTGAAACCCAGAAAAGGCAAATGATTCATTCAACATCACAAATTTAGTGAAAAACAAAAGAAAACCTCAAGAAATGAAACCTCAGAAATGAAAGGTGCTCTGATCATCTAATCAAAACCATGACTGAGAAGGACAATCATGTGAATATCTAGCCCAGGGATGGGGAAGGTGTGGCCTCGAGGCCACATGTGGCCCTGTAGATCCTCAAGTGTGGCCCTTTGACTGCATAGTTGGACTCAGTGTGGCCTTGAGGCTGACGGTTACTCCCCCCCCGCCCCAGTTCTAGCCTGCACTGGAAGACTTCCAATAATGGAGAACTTGGGCAGCCCATTCCACTTTGGATTTTCTTTTTTTTCTGCCTTTATTAAGCTGAAATCTACCTCTCATTAATTTCTACATATACGGTCTTAATTCTGCTCTCTAGGGCCAAGTAAAAAAAAATCTAATCCTTCTTTTACATGATTGCCTTTCAAATACTTGAAAACAGTTATCACATGCCCCTGTTCTCTTATTGGGGCTAAACATACCCAATTCCTTCCATTGGTCTTCATAAATGATGTGGAAAAAACCCCTGGACTCTGAGCCAAGAGAGACCTCTGATACTTCTTAGCCAGATGACCCCCGACATCCATTTCATCACAGATAAAATGAGAACAATGCTAACTAATATTATCACTACAAAGCTGATATAAGAATGAAAAGAGATAAGCACTAAAAGCACATTTAGAACCTTAAAGCGATATTATAAATGCCATCATTACTGCTGCTTTTATTATAAGAATTATATAATAATATATGATAATATAACAATTACAATAATATATGTATACACACATGCCATTTGATTTGCCAACTTGCCTCCTAAAATATAGTGCCTAGAACTGAACACAGTACTTTAGGTGGGGTATGACCAAAGCCAAAAACACTGAGACTCAAACCTGGGGCTACTAACTTTACCCCTGTGCTCTTTCCACTGGACCCCAGTAATATTAACACTTCTGTAGACAACCTACTCACAGCATTCTTCCTAGGACTAAACATAGTAGGAGGGACATAGGTGGGTATATATGAATTAGCCAACACATTTTATCTTTTTCCCTCTTTCGATTCCCTCTCCCCACCCTTAACCAGATTTCCAACTCTGTGCAAAAGAATTGTCTTCTTCATCTCATTCTTCTCAAGAGCAGAGGAAAGCAGAGGGCCCTACACAGAACAGGTAAACTTATTTAATAAGTAACACTGGATGAGGAGGAATTCATTTTACTAATCCTTCAACTAGGTGGTGTGGTGAATAGAGCATTAGGCTTGGAAACAGGAAGACTCACCTTCATGAGTTCACATTTGGCCTCAAATACTTAGTAGCTGTGTGATCCTGGGCAAGTCACTTATTTCACCCTATTTGCCTCAGTTTCTCATCTATAAAATGAACTGCAGAAGGAAATGGCAAACCACTCCAGCATCTTTGCCAAGAAAACCTTAAATGGGGTCACGGAGAATCAGACACAGCTGAGAAATAACTGAAACTGAAACAACTTACCCCCTTCCCCGTCAAATAGCCGATTTCATAATGGGATAGTTCTGGTTGTTAGGAAATTCTTCCTTGTTTTGAGAAAATCTGCTTTTTCTCAACCTCCTGCACCATTAACTTTCACACATTGGTGCTGATTCTGCCCTCTGGAGCCAAGAAAAATTAATTAAATCCCTCTTCTGTGTGAATTGGAAAGACCTAGGTTAGAGTTCCAGCTATTTATTAGCCACACAACCTTGGACAAAATACCTGTGGCTGCCTGAGCCTCAGTTTCTTCATCTATATAATGGGAAGGTTCCAGATGATTTTAAAGTATTTCCTAGAACTGACCAGGTCTAGTATTCTTTGGTCTCTATTAAGAACTATTCTGGCTCTCTTGGCTCTTAGGACAGTTTTTGTACTAAGTTCCCTTCCAGATCTCACATTCTTGGTTCTAGGTTCTCAGGTCCTTTTTGACTTTAAATTTGTATATGCTAAAGTCCCTTCAGGCGCTGACATCCTCTGTTCTATCATCAGCTTCCTTCTAGCTTCAACAGTCTATGTTCTAAAGTTCCTTTTAACCAGGACAATTCCATGTTCTGTGCTCTATGGTATCTTCCAATTCTAACAATCTATGATCCAACATCCATTTCAGTCCTGACGTTCCATTATTTTGTGATTCTCTGAAATGTCTGTTAATTGAATGGGTAGCAGATGTTTAAAAATGCAAACATTGTCCCCAATTCAGTAGACCTATCTCCCTTTCCCACGCTCTTTGGATGGGTGTGGGGAAAGGGGGAGTTGGCAAGGACAGAAAAGTGTGATGGGGGGGGAAACTACTTAATTAGCTCCAGCTGCAGCCCAATTAAAATCATTAGAAAGCTCCTCCTCTTCAGTCTATCAAGATTCTGAGAGTCTTCCCTTTTTTGCTCTCTTTCTGCCCCATCCTCTGCTGTGCAGAACACCCACAAGGTTCAGGCCTTCCTGGTGGGTTGACAAGATTGGTTGTATGGCAAACAATGCCTAATAATGGTCTTGGGATTGACATAGGGAGTGAAGCTGGCCCATACCACCTTATCACAAGCATTCATTCCTGTGCAATCATAGAAAGAGTTTTGGGGCTGAAATCAGGGACCTGGGTTAGAATCCAGCCCCAGATACTTCCTAATTATAGGACCCTGGACCAATCACTTCACCTTTCATCTATCTCCACACCTCATAGGTTTTTTTCTGAGGAAAACACATTGCCAACATTTAAGTGTTATGGAAACATGAGTTAGTGTTATTTTGGTTTCATGGGACCAGATCAGGAAGAATGCCTTTTGTAGCAGGCTTAGAAAAAAAAAGTCTTAACAAATATCCCATCTTCCCAATCACCTGGGCTTGAAACCTTGCAGTTACTATGGCAAGGTAACCAGAAGAACTAACGAAATTTAGGCTATAAGAATAGATATGTAGGTAAAAGACTGAGATTTGTTCTGACAGTGGAAAGGATACTGAACTTGGAGGCAAGGGACCTTCATTGGAATCTAAACTCTGCCACTTAATATACTTGTGTGACCTTGGGCAAGTCACTGAACTTTCCAGAGCCTCAATTTTCCATCTGTAAAATGAGGGACTTGGATTAAATGACCTCTGAGGTCCCTTCCAGGTCCAGATTTATGATTCTAGGATCCTAGAAAACGCAGCCCCAAAGTTATTTGCAGGCATGTCTAATGAATGCAGGGATGTGAAGCTGGGACCTAGGCCAATGTCCCTCCCTTTTTCACCTCTTTCGGTTCTTGCCTGTAGCTTCATTTGCATGACAATCAGTCAGTCAGCAAGCATCTATTGAGCATTTTTTATGAGCCAGGCATTGTGCTGTGGATTCAAAGAAAGGCAAAAAAAAAAAAAAAACCTACCCCAAACCCACAGTCCCTTATTTTAAGAAGCCCACATTCTGATGGGGGAGACATGTGAATAACTAGTGACATACAAGGCATATACAGAATAAGTGAAAGTTAATCTGGGAAAGGAAGGGCCTCCTGCTGTGGAATGTGGATCTGAGCTGAATCTTGAAGAAAGCCAGGGAAACTAAGATAGAAGTGAGGAAGGAGAGCCTTCCAGGCATGGGGGATACAAGTAACAGACAGGGAAGATGTGGTGTGTGAGCAACAGAAAGTGGGCCAAGATAGCTAAATTATGGCATGTGTGGAAGAGAAAAAGAATAAGAAGATTGAAAAGTAGGAAGCGGACAGGTCATAAATAACTTTAAATGTCAGGCAGAGGCATTTATATTTGATCCTGAAGATAATAGACAACCACTGGGGTTTACTAAGTAGAGAGATGACTTGGTCAGACCTGTGCTTTAGGAAAGTCACTTTGGCATTTGATGAGGATGGATTGGAACAAGGAGAGACTTAAGGCAGAGAAACCAATTAGGGAGGAAGAAATAAGCAGAGAGAGAGAGACAGAGGGAGAGACAGACAGGGAACACCCTGGTCACGTATGACCTTACCTGTGTGCCCTCCACATTTTTGCCCTGGCCACATTGGCTTCTGGTGTGTTTCTTCTTCACACATGTTCCCCAGTCATACATATTCCCATTGCCCTCCATGTGTGTACCTTACCCCCTCCACCACCCCTGCAACTATGGAGTTGGAATGCAGATCGAAGCATACTATTTGTTCTTTTTTTCTCTTCTGTTTTGTTTTGTTTCTTCTTTCTTGTGGTTCCTCCTGTTGGTTCTAATTCTTCTTTACAACATGACTAATGTGAAAATATGTTAAAAGGAATGTATATGTAGAGCCTATATCAGATTGCACGCTGCCTTAGGGAGGGAGGTGAGGGAAAAAATTTAAAACTCAAAAACCCATGGAAGTGAATGTTGAAAACGAAAAATAAATTAATTAAGAAAATATATATATATATATATATATTATCATACTTGGTGACTTCAATGCAAAAGTAGCCAAAAGTGAGGATGAGGAGAAATATATGGAAACAGGTAATTCAGGAGAAAGGAAAGTGAGAGGCCAAAGGCTTGTAGATTACACAGACGCTTCACAATTTTATATCATGAACACTTTTGATAAGAAAATAATTGGTAAGTATGAGACATGAAGAACACCACATATCATAAAAATAAAATAGATTATATTTTCACATATTCAAAAGGATCTGCTATTAATGCGGGAACTATTCCTTAAACCCTATCTGTATACAGTCAGCCTATGGACCTGTCCCAGGTAAAAACTAAGAATAATGTAGAAAAGATATGGTGTACAACTGAAATAATTCAAACCTGAAATATTTAAACAAATAACTTAAAATAAAAATGGGAAATAGGCAACAGAAATCATATCAGCATAGACTGTAATAATTTTATTCTAAATTTTAGGCATTATAAATTAATTGCCACAATAAGGAAACCAAAAGACCCAAGGAGAGAATGAGCCTTAATCAGCAAACATCTGTCTTACTGTACTTGCCAAATGGAGAGAGATAATTGCCAAAGGCAACATGAGACTAGATGGTAAATTCATTTGTAAAATCTTACAAAGAAGGATGATAGGCAGTTATGAGCAATGTCATCTCATAAAGCAGAACAAAGTCATGTAAGATAAAACTTATTTTTTTCCTTAATAGTATTTTTTTCCAATTACATGTAAAGACAGTTTTCAACATTCATTTTTGTAAAACTTTGAGTTCCAAATTTTTCTCCTTCCCTGTCTTCCCTCCCCCCCAGACAGTAAACAATCTGATATGTTATACACGTACAATCACGTTAAACATATTTCCACATTAGTCATGTTGTGAAAGAAGAATCAGAAAAAAGGAAAAAGCCACAAGAAGGAAAAAACAAAAAACAACAAAAAAGTGAAAATAGTATGCTTTGATCTGCAATCAGACTTCACAGTTCTTTCTCTGTATATGGTTAGCATTTTCCATCACAGTCTTTTGAAATTGTCTTGGATCATTGTATTGCTGAGAACAGCTATCTATCATAGGTAATCATCATACAATGTTGCTGTGGCTGTGTAAAATAGTTTCCTGGTTCTGCTCACTTCACTCAGCATCAGTTCATGTAAGTCTTTCCAGATTTTTCTGAAATCTGTGGAAGATAAAATTTTTAAAAAGTTTGGCTAGACATTCAACTAAACGAAGTCAAGGCAAAATTGAAAGGGCTACATGACTTGATCCCAGGACCTCTGATTCCAGGGCCAGTAATCTTTTTACTGTACCATGCTACCAACTGGCAATTAAATAAAAATACTCCAAACAGCTACAAAACCATAGCATTGGAAACTTAAGAGGCTGTCTGAAGTGATCTCTAACTTCCCCTCCAATTCTGGCATTTTACATTCTATATTCTAAGGTCTGTGGGTGCACTAACAGTTTATGTTCTATATTTTAAGGGCCCATCTAACTCTGGAATTCTTTCTTACTCTTTAAACTTTGCCACCATTCTCCAGTTGCCTTCTCACTCTAGAAATTCCCTCTGTCCCAGTGACTAGATGGTCTCTGTGGTCCCTTCAGGCTGTATATCTATTATCCTATCTACCCTAGAAGATTCCACCACCTCTATAGCCCCCTTCTCCCAATAGTGAGATTTTTCATTTTTATGAAGGGCCCAGGCCAGCTGTCTCATTTCTTTTCCATCTCTGCTTCTTACTCTCCAGATTAGTCCCCCTACCCCTGCTTTTCAACTCTTTTTTTTTTTTTTGCATTGCCTTCCTCCAATAGAAAGTAACATCTTTAAGGGAATGGTTCTGTTTTTTAGTTTTGTTTTGTTTTATATTGGCATATCCAGTACTTAGCACAGTGCCTGGAACATAGAAACACTAAATAAATGCTTGATGATTTGACTAGGTATGCTATCTTATTATATCCTAATTTGTCTCCCAGCTCTGATATTCTATGGTCTGTGTTCTACTACCATTTGTAGCTCTCACATTCTGCATTTTACATTTTAAGGCCCCTTTCATTTCTTCAATTCTGAGCCTCTTCTGGCTCTGCTGTTCTGAAAGAAAGCTTACCTATTTCTGGGTAGTTTTTGTTTCTGCTGGCTCTTTGCCAGCCCCAGGAAACCTTTCCTTCCTGAAGCTACAGTACAAGTTGAATGCCTAACTGGACCAACTCATGGCATTTGATTGCAGCAGTTGTTACATAAATATAAATCCTTAAGTTCACAGATTTAAAGCTAGGAGGAACCTTAAAGGTAATTTAGTCAAGCCAAGTCAACAAACATTTGTTAAGCACTTACTACATGTGAGGCACTGTGCCAAGAGCTGGAGATACAAATACAAGCAAAAAAAAAAAAAAAGACAGATGTGTCCTGCCCTAAAGCAGGTTACATTCTAATGGGTTAAAGCAACATATAAAAGAGATCCGGAAAAGTGGGGGTAGGGAAGGAGAGGAAGAATCCACCCAGGGGCAAGATGACAAAATCTCAAGTGTGAAACATGACTGGTCTTCCTCAAAATGGAGACTTTTGATGACATATCTGTCATTTTACAGATAAGGAAACTGAGACCCAGAAGTTGTCACTTACCCATAGTCACAATGGTAGTAAGTGCCACAGTTAGAGTTTGAATCCAGGTACTGTGACCCCAGTCTAGTATTCTTTCTACTCCAGAACACCTGAATTGTTTGACTGGGTTACCCAAGATTTTTTTTTAATCTTTTTTTAAGTCACATAAGTGTAAACCCCATGATATTATTCATTGTCATTGCTTGGACTCCTACTTTTTTTTAAGGCATTGCTACATATCACACCATTTAAACCTCTTAACAGCCTGGTGGTGGGCAGGAAAGGTATTATTGTCCCTATTTATTAGTTAGGAGGAAATGGATGGTCATAGGATTTTGGAGCTCAAAATGACTTTGGATATCAATATCATGTAGTTCATTTGACAGAGAAGGAAACTGAGGACCAGATAGCAGAAATGACTTGCCTAGGGTCACAAAACTAATAAAATAGCTTTGGGGACCTTAGAGGTCATCTAGCCTAACCCTTTCATTTTACAAATGAGGAAACTGAGGCCCAAGGAGGTTAAGTGTCTTGTTCAAGGTCATCATTAGAAAATAACAGGACCAAAATCCAAACCTAGATCCTCTTGACTCTTTCCAGAATTGTTATCATGCTTGGGAAGGATGTGGGTTCACATTCTAGCTCTATTTACTAATTGTGGAACAGAACCAAGAATTAATTCACTCCAATCTTAAGCTTTTTTCAGTCTGCTACTCTTCCTCCCTTCTCTAGCACTCCCACTCAGAGAGGGTACTCCTTAAGAAAACTCAGCTTGGACCCTGTAGAGTCCCCACCAAACCAAGGTTTTGCTGTGGTCTAATATCCCATTCCTGATAAATGTAGAAAAGTCTTGGCATCTTTTGAAGAATGCAGGATTCCAAAAGAGAGAATCCTTAGACCTAGGATAATAAGTGATGGAAACCACAGGGTTGATTTCCTGGTCCATTTAGATTCCTTTAAAGGTGTAGGTTCTGCTGAAAGGCTGAGGGAGGTTAAGGGATGGGCGGTCTAAGGAACCATAGGGTCTTTAGCCCCAGAATCCCTGACTCACATCTCTAGCCCATTAATACAACAAAGACTTCTGAAAATCATTGTTTATGATTAAGTAGCATTTTCAATGTTTGAATGGAATGCACCTGAAGGAAATAGAATCAGTCTTTATTATGTGAACTATGTTCCCTTACAACCCCCAAAGTAAAATTGTAGGAGTTGTTGATGACTGGGAAACATGAATAGCCTCAAGGGTCTTTATTCAAAGAATTTGTTTTTATCCCAAAGAAAGCAGCTTGGTGTAAAAGAAAGAACATTAGATTTGGTGTCTGAGAACTTTTAATCTGCAGTACAGCAAAGTGGAGAAATGTATTTGAAGTCAGAGAACAAGGGATCAAATCCTGACTTTGTCACCTCACTCAATAGACAAGTCTTTATTAAATGCCTACTGTGCAGCAGACATTGTGCTAGACTCTGGGGAGACAAAGACAAGAATGAAACAGAGAGTTTACATCCTATACAGGGAGACCAGATACACACACACACACACACACACACACACACACATATATAAACAGAATAAATAAATCAACCAGAATTTAATAAGCACCTACTGTGTGCCAGGCACTGTGCTGAGTACTGGAGATACAAAGAAAAGCAAAAAACAAACCAAAAAAACCAGTCCTGGCTTACAAGGCACTCACAGTCTAGCAGGGGAGACAATATACGAACAGCTATGTTCAAACAATAGAGAGGATAAATATAGACAGGATAAATTGGGACGCATCTCAGAGGGAAGGCACTAAGATTAAGTATGACTAGCATGGGTTTCTTGCAGTAGGTAGGACTGTAGCTGAGACTTGAAGGAAGCCAGGGAAGCCAGGAGGTGAAGATGAGGAGGGAGAGCATTCCAGGCATGGGAGACAGCGAGTAAAAATGCCCAGAGATGGGAGGAGGAATGTCCTGTTGCAGAAACAGTAAAGAGGCCAGCCAGCTTCACTAAACTGCAAAGCATGCATACAGGAGTAAGGTAGGAGAAGATTGGAAAAGGTAGGAATGGTCCAAGTTATAAAAGGCTTTAAAAGCCAGAGGATTTTATATTTTAGCCTAGAGGTGATAGGGAGGTGCTGGAGTTTATTGAATGGGGTTGGGGGAGGGTTGACATGGCTAGATCTGTATCAGACCTGCACAACTTGGCAGTAGGTAGGAGCCAAAATTTAAAAAGGCTAAACTTCTTCAGGCTTCAAATAGGTTAGACTAGAGACAGACTGACGATGGTTGGTCATGACAAACAGGTGAGTGCACAATGGAAACCCTGCATTTTTCCCAGGCTGCCCAAAATCCTTTGATGGGCCACAAGTGGCCTGTGGACTATATGTTGTGTAGGCTTCATCCATACAGTAGGAAGATCATTTGGACAGCTAAGGGGCAGATGGAGTGAAGAGGGGAAAGACTTGGGGCAGAGACACCAAGTATAGGCATGAGATGGTCAGGGCCTACACCAGGGTCAAGAAGGCAGTATATAAGAGAGATATTACTAAGACAGAAATGACAGGACTTGACAAGTGGATGGATGTGAAGGATAACTCAAGGATAACATCAATATGACACCAGTCACTTATGTGACTGGGAAGATGGTGAATGTATTATTTGTAGTGGACTTTTGTCAGTGTGGTTTCATGGTTTTCTTGAGCTTCATTTAGCAGTATGTGAGTAGAAACAAAGGCAGTAAACAGTAGGAATGATCCAAGGCCCAGGGTTAGGGTAAGATTTTTCATAGGGTAACAAAGCAATGGGCTTGAAAGAAAAGGATAGCCAAGTTGAATTGGTTCATCAAGGGGTGAAGAGAAAAAAATTTAGTCAGTGTAAGGGTAATAAATAGCCTGGGGAAGAACTGTGGGCCAAGAGATTTGATGAAGGAATAACCATGGTGAGGACCAAGAACAGGTTTTAGGGTTGCAAGATAGAGGAAGAGGTGAAATGTCAACAGATTTTGATCAGATAAAAGCATTTCAGAGTTCACAAACATTGAATTGGAACACTTGTGGGTGATGGCAAGATCAAGGATATGAACATCTCTGTAATAAATAATAATTACCATTTATATAGCACCTACTATGTACCTGTGAGATAAATGCTATTATTATCCCCATTTGACAGCTGAGGAAAAAAAAAGATGTTAGGTAACTTGCCCAAAGTCAGATAGGTAATAAGTATCTGAGTCACAATTTGAACTCAGGTTTTTCTGTCCAGAGATCTATCCACTATACTACCTAGCTGCTTATAATTACCCATGCCTCTTTGTGTATTGTTGAGGTGAGTTGAAGAAGTAGGTCATAGGAAATGAGTAGTTGAGGAATTGGGAGGTTAGGGCTTTTGAGGAAGTATCCATATGCATATTAAAGTCCCGTAGTAGGAATTGAGGAGGAGAGAAAAATTGTGAGCCAGGTACTGAACTCACTCAGGAAGAAAAGAGTGGCTTAGAGGTCTGTAGACAACCACTACCAGAATCTTGATTATCTGATAATTATGTATTGAATGTGCCTCAAAGGAGGAGAAATTACTGAGTGATGGAGGTCCCTCTCCCTCTCTGATGGAGAGCCTGGAAATAGCAATGATGAGCAAAGAGTATTCTAACTCCCCCACCGTGACCTGGGAGTTGTGAAGTCTCGGGAGTAAGCTTTTGCTTTACCATGTCAGGACCCTTTCCTTCTGTCTCTTCACCTTGTGAAGCACAGGTTTTCCCCTTCCATTCATTTCCCTTCCACTTCCCTTTCCAATACCCCTTTATCTGTTGCCTTTCCCCCATTAGAATGCAAGCTCCTTGAAAGGAAGGACTGTCTTGCTTACTCATATTTATATCTCCAACACTAAGCACAATGCTTGTTATATAGTAAATGTTTAATATGTTAATATTAATTGTTAATGTTAATAATGTTAATGTTAAATGTTAATGCTAAAAATGTTAATAATAATGTTAAAAATGTTTAATAAATATTTTGTCTATCTCTTTATCTATCTCTTTATCTATCTATCGTCTTAAATTGTGGCACCCAAAACTAAATACAATACTTCAAATGTGGCAGAGTATAGTGGGACTATGACCTTCCTTGTTCTTTTCAAAGAAAAATTATTATAAAATTAAACAAACATGAACAATTCCTTAGACAAATGCAGCAAGTATGCTCAGGCTTTTTCTTCCAGAGCCAGGCTGCTTTGTCCACTTTTCAAGGCGCTAAAGTACCCTGAGGAGTTTATGGGTTATTTTTTCTCTACTGTCATCAGCTCAAGAGCCCACTGCTTGTGTTTTCTCTAAGTGCCAGTAATTACTGTCTAAATTCCATTTAACCACTTAACATCTATTAGCTTTTGCAAAAAAGAAATATATTTACTTGGAAAATATAGCAAGAATAAGACACCAGCTCAATCTCTGGGAAGAGTAAGCTCAGTTTAGCTCAGTTCCTGCATAGCATCAGTCCCACAGAGTTCATGTCCAAGGTCAGCACCACTACCAGTCAGTTTGTTAGTCAATTAGCATTTGTTAAGCACAAAATGGATATGTGATCTGAATATTAAAAAGATTCTAGGGGAAGGTAGGTGGCCCAGTGGATAGAGCTCTGGCCTTGGAGTCAGGAGGACCTGCATTCAAATCTGGCTTCAGACACTTGATACTTACTAGCTGTGTGACCCTGGGTAAGTGACTTAGCCCCAATTGCCTCAGCAAAAAAAAAAAAAAAAAAAAAAAAGATTCTACTACAAAAATTTAGAAGAAAACCAGATCAAGCACCTTTCATAGGCTAGGGTTAGGTGGTAAATTCTTAAACAAACAAGGAATAGCAATTACAAAAGATAAAAGATACTTTTGATTACATGAAACTGAAAAGATTTTTTATGAACAAAATGAATGCAACTGAGAAAAAATCTTCATTGCAAACATCTCTAATAAGGGTCTAATATTTCAGACAAATAAGCAAATAAAAGAAACATAAAAGTCCAAATGCCATTTTCCAGTAAAATAATGGTCAGAGGATATGAGTAAATAGATCTCAAAAGAATTCCAAACAATGACCATATGAACAAACATTCCAAATCACTAATAAGAGATATACAAATAAAAACAACACTGAGGCTTCATCTCACACCCAGAAAATTGGCAAATGTTTAAAAAGATAGAAAAAGTCAAAGTTGGAAGGATTGTTGACAGGCATACTAATGCACTGCTGTATTGTGGATTTGTCCAACCATTATGGAAAGCAGTTTGTAGACATGTGAAAAAGTGGTGCAGTAGAAAGAACACTGGATTTGGAATAATGAAGACCTGGGTTCACCTCACACCTAAAACATTTAGTAGTAATGCAACCCTCCACAAGTCATGTAACTTCTCTGTAGCTCAAATTCCTCATCTGAAAAATGAGGCAGACTCAATGTCTTCCAAGGTCTTTTCCAGATCTAAATCTATGGTCCTATGACCCTCATGATCCTTTGACCCAGGGATTCCACTGCTAAGCATATACCTTAAGACAAAGCATATACCAATAAAACTTAATGGCAAAAAGAATGGCCTCATGGACACCAAAATATTTTTAACAGAACCTTTGTAAAAGCAAAGAATTGGAAAGAAAATAAATGCCCATAGATAGGGGAATTACTGATCAAGTTTTTGCACTTGAATACAATGAATACAGAAAAGCATGGAAGACTTAACATCAAATGATGCAAAGTGAAGTAAGCAGAATGAGAAATACAATATATGTAATGATCACAAAACAAAAATGGAAAAAACAACCATCATAAAATAATCAAAGCTTGCCTCTAAAGAAGAGATATGAAAAGGCATACACAGACACAGACACAGACACACACACACACACACTTTTTACAGAGGTGAGTGTTGAGCACTGCATATAATAGTTTTTTATATGTCACTTAGTTTTTTCTAAACTTTAAAAAAATTGTAAGAGATTACTCTATAGGAGAGGGAGGAGAAGAGATACATTGGGAAATGATAATGTGAAACCAAAAAGTAGCAATAAATATTTATTTAAAAAAACAAGAGACATGTCCTGACCAAGAATCTCTGGTTATATAAACCCTTTACCAAGAGGCCAGAGCATATGTCAATCCTCACAGAGTCAGAACACGCAATGCAGGGCTCACCCTTGTAATACTAGAAAATATTCCAGTTTTTCCTGAACTAAGTCATGTGGCTTTGTTATTTGGGAAGAAGTGTTGGTTGTTAAAATATCAAGCCCAACCACATTCACATGTTAACAATAGAACAGATTTCAAAGATTTTTTTAAATGCCTATTTTCTCAACTACTTGCCTCCAAACACACACTCTTTTAATAAAAAATTTTCTTGCGCACACTCTTAATGTGTGTAAATTTGTTTATTTATAAAGTATATACATTTAAGGCTGTATTCATAACTATACATTATGAAACTTATACAAAATCAGAATTAAAATATAAATGAAATATTTTATTCTTAAAACAATATAAACATAGTCTTATAATCAACCATATGATGATTCAAATACTTCAGATGTTTCTTTCTGAATGAATTAATAAGTGATAGTAATAAAACAAAATAGAAGTTTATATCCATATTAATAGATATAATCAATATCTGTTTCCATGTAATAAGAACAACAAACAAAATAAGACAATTTGTACTACAACCCCTACATAAGGAGATCAATTGCTGGCTTCTTGAATTAAAAAAAAAGATTTAAATGATTTAGGCCCTGCTAAAAACTTATAAAGGGGACACCTATTTTCTCTATTTTTTGTTTATATTCATGCAAAATACTCTAGGACATTAATATGCTTCATGTATATATCTCTGCTCCACCTGATCAGATCTTGCCTAGTTCCCTCCTAAGATCTGCATACCTTTGATACTAAAGTCAAGAGAAACCCACTGAAGTTTCTTAAGTAAGGAGAGTTTCATTGTTAGATCTTCACTTTAGGGAAAATACTTTGATAACTACATGGAAACAAATTATAAAAGGAAAGGAGGGCCTACAGTATTAGCAAATCCAATGGCCTTTTCTCAATCCTCATTCTCCTTAACATCTCCATATCCTTTGACATTGTATATCAACCTCTCCTCATTAAAATCCCCTTCTCTATTTGATAAACCCAAAGACCCCAGCTTCTAGGATAAGAACCCATTCTTTGACAAAAACTTCTGGAAAAACTGGAAAAGAGTATGACAGAAACAAGCATAGATCAAAATCTCACACCATATACCAAAATAAAGTCAAAATGGGCTCATGATTTAGACATAAAGGCTGATACTATAAGCAAATTGGGAGAGCAAAGAATAGTTTACCTATCAGATATATGGAGAGTAGAAGAATTCATGACCAAACAGGAGACAGAGGACATTACGAAAAGCAAAAAGGATAACTTTCATTACATTAAATTGAAAAGTTTTTGCACAAACAAAGCCAATGCAACCAAGATTAGGAGGGAAGCAGAAAGCAGGGAAAGAATTTTCACAACCAGTGTCTCTGATATGGGCCTCATTTCTAAAATATATAGAGAATAAAGTCAAATTTATAAGAATACAAGTCATTCCCCAGCTGATAAATGGTCACAGGATATGAACAGGTAGTTCTCAGAAGAAGAAATTGAAGCCATCTATAGTCATATGAAAAAATGCTCTTAATCACTATTGATTAGAAAAATGCAAATCAAAATAACTCTAAGGTACCACATCACACCTATCAGATTGGCCAAGATGACAAAACAAGAAAATGATAAATGTTGGAGAAGATGTGGGAAAATTTGAAACACTAATGCATTGTTGGTGGAGTTGTGAAATGATCCAACCATTTTGGAGAGCAATTTGGAACTATGCCCAAAGAACTATAAAAATGTGTATACCCTTTGACCCAGCAATAGCTCTTCTAGGGCCATATCCCAAAGAGATCATACAAATGGGAAAAGGACCCACATGTACAAAAATATTCATAGCAGCTCTTTTTGTGGTGGCAAAGAACTGGAAATTGAGAGGATGCCCATCAATTGGGGAATGGCTGAACAAGTTGTGGTATATGAATGCAATGGAATATTATTGTGCTATAAGAAATGATGAACAGGCTAACTTCAGAAAAACCTGGAAAGACTTATATGGTCTGATGCTGAGTGAAGTGAGAAGAACCAAGAGAATGTTGTACACAATAATAGCCACGTTGTGCAAAGATTAATATTGATAAACTTAACCCTTCCCAGCAATACAAGGATCTAAGACATCTCCAAAGGCCTCATGATGGAAAATGCTACCCATAAAGAAGAAAGAACTATAGAGTTGAATGCAGATCGAAGCATACTATTTGCTATTTTTTTCTTCTGTTGAGTTTTGTTTCCTCTTTCTGGTGGTTCCTCCTATTGGTTCTGATTTTTACTTGCAACATCACTAATGTGAAAATATGTTTAATAGGAATGTATATATATAGCCTATATCAGATTGTGCACCATTTTGGTGAGGGTGGTGGGGAGGGAGGGGGAGAAAAATTTTTAACTCAAAAGCATATGGAAGTGATTGTTGATAAATCAAAGTAAATGAATTAAAAAAATAAAAATAAAATAAAATCCCTTTCTCTCTAGCTTTTCAGGACACCACTCTCTCCTGTTTTGCCTCCTACCTGTCTGACCATCCCTTCTCTGTCTCCTTTGTTAGATCCTCTTCAAGATCTTGCCCTCTAACCATAGGTGTCCCTCAGGGTTCTTTCCTAGGCCCTCTTCCCTTTTCCCTCTATCTTACTTCACTCAGTGATCTCACCGACTGCCATAGATTTAATTACCCTCTCTGTGCTGATGAGTCTCAAATATACCTATCTTGCCCTAAACTATCTGCTGACCTCAAATCTCACATCTCTAGCTGCCTTTCAGACATCTTGAAATGCATGTCTAGTAGACATCTCCAACTCAACACATCTAAAACAAACTCATTATCTTTCCCCCGAAACCCTTTCCCCTCCTTCGTTCCCTAATACTGTCAAGGGCAACACCAACCTTCCAGTCCCTCAGACTAGCAACCTAGGAATCATGCTTGACTCCTTACTATCTCTCAACTCCCCCATATCCAATCTGTTGCCAAGTCTTGCTGATTTCACTTTTGCAACAGCTCTCAAATATGTCTCCTTCTTTCTTGTGACACAGTCACCACCCTGGTGTAAGCCTTCATCTTCTTTGTGTGTGGCTAAAAGGAAGTACAGAAGTAGGTCATAGTAAATGAGTAAGCTGAAAAACTGTGAAATTAAGACAGGCGTGAGGAACCGGCGGCCTTAAGGAAATCAAAGGGCTGCACTTAAGGACCTAGAAGGCTACTTTGTTCTGTAAAATTTGGATTCAGTCAAAAGGCCACACTTAAGGACCTAGAAGGTCACGTGTGGCCTTAAGGCCCCAGGATCCCCACCCCTGGATTAGGGTATTTGAAAGAGTAGCAATATGTATGTTGAAGTTCCCTAGTGATACAATAGCTAATATTTATATAGCACTTCCTATAAGCCAGGCATTGTACTAAACACTTTACAATTATCATCTTAGGTGATCCTTACAACAGCCTTGAGAGGGAGATGCTATTATTATGCTGATTTTATAGATGAGGAAACTTGGGCAAACTGAGGTTAAGTGGTTTGCTCAGATCACTTAGCCAGTAAGCATCTAAACCCAGATTTGAACTCAAGTCTATCCTGACTTCCATCCCAGCACTCAATGCCTTGTACCACCTAGCTGCTGAGGAAGGGCAGTAGTGGAAGAAAAGAGAAAGACCACAAGCCAAGAATTGAATTCATTGAGGAAAGAAGGTCAGTTGTCTTGGACAAGACAACAGCTACCAGAATTTTGATTGGGTGGTACATGTAGATGAGTGAACATCAAGGAAGGAGAGGTTACTAAGTGATGTTAGAGGAGTAGAGCGAGAGCCCAGAAAGGACAATAGAGAACAGGGATTACCTTTTGCCATATTGTCCAGTACATAGTAGGCACTTCATAAGCTCTTATTAACTTATTGACTTACAGACTAGGTACTGTCCACAAAACAATTTTGTGGGGTAGGTCATACAAGAAACACCACAGCTCATTTGAGGATCTTATCTCCATTGGGCTTTGTTTTGTAAGCTCCAAGGTCTCTTCCATCCCCAACTTTTTAGAAATAACTTATCTTAAAAGGTTTATTTAAAGAAACTATCAGGTGGCTTACTTCAAGTTACATTTTGTAGTGGCTGCCCTGGACCACAGAATTATTTGAGTTTTGTTTTTTTTTTTTTCCAGGTCTTTGTGGCCAGTATGTTTTTTTTTTTCCCTCTGAGGTTTATTTGAACTTGTTGTGGTCACTTCTTCTGTAGTTATTTAGCCCTTGAGTGGCTTTCAATTCAAAGCGTTTCTTCTTTATGTTCACTGTTCTCTTCTGTTTATTCATGTCACCAGACTCAATGTCTGGACTAGGGGCTTGGGCTTGGGTCAAATTCCACTCCTGTACTCCTGGATGGGGAGCATAGGCCCTGCTTGTCCTTAGTGTAGTGGCTAAGGCAAGGTCACAACTTCGGCAGGAGTTATCTGGTGTTATCTACCTATAATCTGCTGTTGTTCAAGCCCAGAATACCTGGATACTGGGTTCAGCAGGAGCAAACTGAACACTGACTACTTGGAGCCTTTCTCCTTCTGTGGTTGGTATTGCTCTATTTTGAGGGTTAGCTAGGCAGTGAGGTAGATAGAATGCTGGACTTGAAATCAGAAAACGAGTTCAAATCTTGCCTCAGATACTAAACACAGCAATTTATTTAACCAGTCAGTCTAAGTTTCCTTTGTTTTTAAAATGGGGATAATAATAACATACTCAGCAAAGTAATAATTAAACAAGATAATATTTATAAAGTACTTTGCAAACTTTAAAGTTCTATCTGAATGCTAATACTAATTATTATTGCTGCTAGTGCTACTCCTAGCACCTAGTCAATAGAGAATGTCTCCATTAATGCCCACCCTGAGGGGGCAGCTAGATAGCACAGTGAATAACGTACAGGGTATAGAGTCAGGAACTATCATCTTCCTGAGTTCAAATCTGGCCTCAGACACTTACTATCTGTGTGATCCCTGGGCAAGTTACTTAACCCTGTTTGCCTCAGTTCTTCATCTGTAAAACAAGCTGGAGAAGGAAATGGCAAACCACTCCAGTCTCTTTGCCAAGAAAACCACAAGAGTCAGACATGACTGAAATGACTGGAAAAACCTAGCCTTAGGAACTTTAAGATATAGGAGCATAGGATAGGCATGGTGGTGAACATCTGGGGAAGACTGAGACTGGTGGATTGCTTGAGTTCAGGAGTTCTGAGCTGCAGTAGTACTAAAATTGACTGAGTGTCCACACTAAATCAGGCACTAATGTAGCATGCTCCCAGAACTGAAGGGCCACCAGGTTGCCTAATGAGGGGCTAATAGGTGCATGCTGGGATTGGCCTCTGAGTAGCACTGAACTTCCAGGCTAAGTGAGATAAAAAGACCTAGCCTCAAAAAAGAAAAAAAATTATATGGGAACATAACCATCCCCCCAAAAGATCATTCTCCACTTTTTCACTTAACAACTCATTTCTTAGTTAGCTGCCTTTACTTAGCTTTTTCAGCTTTCCAGGGATCCTGAGATGGTCCCCCTTTAGTTGTGGCCATCCCTTTCCCTCCTCACGTACTTCTGCATCTTTCTCGCAGCAGAATGACAGGGCACCAGATTTGGAGCCCAGGGACCTGGGCTTGAGTCCTGACTCCCACGTTCTCAAGTTAAGTAACTGTGGAAGAATTATTTAATTTCCTCAACTACTTTTTTTTGTTTTGTTTTATTTATTTATTTTTAATTAATTTATTTTGATTTATCAATAATCACTTCCATATGCTTTTGAGTTTAAAATTTTTCTCCCCCTTCCTCCTCACCACCCTCCCCAAGACGGCACACAATCTGATACAGGCTATACATTTACATTCCTATTAAACATATTTTCACATTACTGATGTTGTAAGTAGAAATTAAAACCAATAGGAGGAACCATCAGACAGAGGAAACAAAACTCAACAGAAGAGAAAAAAAAATAACAATTCGGCTTCCATAGTTCTTTCTTTGGGTGTGGATAGCATTTTCCATCACAAGACCTCTGGAGATGTCTTAGATCCTTGTATTGCCAGGAAGGGTTAAGTTTATCAATATTAGTCATCACACAACGTGGCTGTTATTGTGTACAACGTTCCCTTGGTTCTGCTCACTTCACTCAGCATCAGACCATATAAGTCTTTCCAGGTTTTTCTGAAGTTAGCCTGTTCATCATTTCTTATAGCACAATAATATTTCATTGCATTCATATACCACAACTTGTTCAGCCATTCCCCAATTTATGGGCATCCTCTCAATTTCCAATTCTTTGCCACCACAAAAAGAGCTGCTATGAATATTTTTGTACATGTAGGTCCTTTTCCCATTTGTGTGATCTCTTTGGGATGTAGCCCTAGAAGTGCTTTTGCTGGGTCAAAGGGTATCAACTATTTTTCTTTACCAGACCTGTGATTTTACCCATAGTAAGAGGTCCCAGTGATGAATTACCTCTACCAATGAAGACCGGGAGCTTTGGGGCAACTTAAACCTTAGAGAGTGGCCTGAGGCCCTGAGAGAGGTTAAGTGACTTGTTTAAAGTCACACAACCAGTCAGGAGCAGAGTTAGAACTCAAACCCAGGTCCTCCTCACTGTTCATTACTCCACGTTGTCCCCTTTCCTCATCTGAAAAAAAAGGGAATGGTCACCCTTGCACCCTGATAGTGTGAGGAAGGTTTCTAGGACTCTTAAAGCTATATAGAAAGGCAAACTACTATTACTAGAAGCATCATATAGTTAATCATAAAGCATAGTTAAGTAACAGTTCAGAAATGTCAGAATCAGCCCCTGCTCCCAAAAGGCAAGGCAACCCTCAGCCCCAAACCTATCAATTTTTAAAAAATTTTTATTTTGGAAGCAGTCAGGCTTAAGTGACTTGCCCAGGGTCACACAGCTAGAAAGTCTCTGAGGCCAGATTTAAACTCAGGTCCTCCTGACTCCAGGGCCAGTACTCTATCCACTGCACCACCTAGCTGCCTCCCTCTCCAATTATAAATAATGATGAATGGAAAAGATCTAAGAGAAGAAGAAACTTACAAAGATCCATGATAAATTTGCTATACTTTACTCTGCATTGTCATTTAGCTCTATCTAAGGCTCTAACTGTAGCTGAAGGGTTGTTTTGTTTTCCTTTCTTTTTAGTTTTGTCTCTGTTGTTCCCTTTCCTTCTTTATGGATCCAGTCAAATGTAAACTCCTTGAGGTCAGGCACCATTTTGGTCTGTTTTTAATCTTAATTTTTGTCTTATCCCCAGCACCCAGCATAATGCCCTGAATATAGTAGGTGGTTAATAAATGTTCATTGGATTGAATTACTGCTGAGCCTGCAAGGGTTCACACGCCCCTCACAGGGCCAAGAACACCCAGGAGATAGTGCAGACATAGCGAGACCAAGGACATTTTACTCACCTGCTTTTATGAGTAAAACACCTCTCATTCACTGATACTTTGCCTGGACTAACAAAACCCTACCCCTCTTACTCTCCTGATCCCTAAGACACTGAATTCTATGCTACCAAAGAGCAAAACCCCCACTCCAATTCCTGTTGCTCTTTCATTCCCATCTCATTCCTACTCAAAAATGTTACATTTCATATCTGTTGTTTTCTCTGTGTTCCAGAGAAACTCTTGCTCTAAATTAACAAATGTCCATTCAACAAATGGCTCTTCTTCTTATACTATTTTTATTTTCTGGATCTCAATGAAACCTGGATCTTCCTCCTATCCCCCACTTTGGATGATAGGCCATCCCCCATGGCCTTCCTTTCCAGTACTGGTAGCACTTTGTCCAATAATCTCCAACTCACTGGTCCCAGAGTGAGTCAGAATATTCCTTGCTCTCCATTGACACTTTCAGACTCTCTCTACCACGATTTATTGTCAACCTTTTCTCTTTTGAGGCTTGCTCTATCTAAATTAATCAATAAACCCATATCCTTTTGGCCATTACTTGTTGATCCCTCTCTTTCTATGACATTCTCCCTCCTCTCTCAGTGAGTTCAGTGTGGGGCTCACAGTCTACCCCCATCCCAACTTCTGCCCCAAAACTAAGGGACTTTAACATGCATGTTGATGATCCTTCCAATACCCTGACCTCCCAGTTAGGGATGACCACATAGGAATGATCACACCCTTGACCTTTCTATGACATCTCTAGTCACCTTCCACATGACTCCCCTCCACATGCTCTGTGATTCAGTCATAATGGCCTATTTGCTATTGTTTACACACAACACTCCATCTCCTAACTCCATGCCTTCGTACCAGATATCTACAATGCCACACTCTTACTCTAAAATGATAATTAGTGATACTTATCTTCCTTACCTAATAAGTGGTTTACTTGTAAGAAAGAATTCTGGAAACCTTAAAGAGCTATATAAATATGAGTTATTATCATCATTGTGATGGTTATTCCTGTTCCCTCTACCGTGTCATTAGGAGCCAATGTTTCATTAAGATGAGGGGCCAGTCAGTCTCAGCAGTGTTTCTACTGGATGCCAGCCAAGACTCAGAAATAATAAAAGCTCTCATTTCTCTAGCGTTCTGCATCTGTTCACTATTTTGATCAATGACTAGAATGAAAGCAGAGATAGCCTGTTTATCAAATTTGCAGATGGCACAAAGCTGGGAGAGATTGCTAGCACATTGGACAAAAGAATCAGGATCCAAAAAGATTTCTCTAGGCTGGGATGATGGACTAAATCTAAGAAGACAAAATTTAATAGAAAAAAAAGTGAAAGAGAAATTCAAAAATTTAACAACACAACAGGATGGAGGACATGTAGCTGGACAATAGGACATGTGAAAAGAAGCTGAACTTGGTGGTCCGACAGCTCAATATAAGTTAATGGTATGTCATGGGAACCAGAGAATTCAATCTTAGGCTAATTGGAGATGTTTAATGTCCAGAATAAGGGAGGTCCTACTGCACTCTGCCTGGCCAGACCATGTCTGGAGGATTGTGCTTAGTACTAGGTGTAATTTTGGAAGAACATAGACAAACAAGAATATATCCAGAGGGGAATAACCAGAATGGGAAAGCTCAGCATTTAACACAGTGTGCCTGGCACATAGTCAGCACTTAATAAAGTTTAATTAACTGAGAATGTTTATTGACTATCTGAAAACAATGTTGTACGAGATATAATTGATAGAACTGGAATTGATGGAAGACTAAACATGTTCAGAAGAGAAAAGTGGGTGGGAGTGGGGGTGGGGAAGGGGGCTGGGAAAAGAAACGTGGTAGCCGTTGTCAAGTATTTAAAGGGCTATCATGTGCCAGAGAGATTAGTCTTTTTCTACTTGGCCCCCAAATGGCCTAGTTAAGGTAGCAGGATGTGCTACAACTAACATAGGCCTTTAAGATTTACAAAGACTTTCCTCATAATAACCCTGTGAGATAAATCGTTCAGGTATTATTGTCTTCATTTCACAGATGAGGAAGTTGAGACTCAGAGAAGTCATGTGGCCAGTAAATGTCAAAACTGATACTTTTGATTCTTGAACTTTTTCCACTATAGCACTACAGCTTTGTAGAAGCCATGGAAATTTCCATTCAACATAAGGAGAAACTTCATGGTAAGTAGAAATATAGGTGATCATAATATTTACCAGTTCTTCAACTGGAGACTAGATGAGCACTTGGCAAGGATGTTGTTAGAGGGGATTCTTGCACAAGTATGGGTTGGACAACATACCCCCTAAGGTCTTTTCCAGTTCTGAGACAATCCTGAGACAATCACACTGGTCTACCAGCTATTCACCATATACTATATCCCATGTTCCACTTCCGTGCCTTTATACGGTTGGTCACTCATGCCTGGAATGCATATCCTCATCTCTTCATAGCAAAATCTCTCACTCTCTTCAAAACATAGTTCAGGCATCAACTTCCATTCTAGGTCTTTCTTCTTCTCTCCAGTTGTTAGTACTCTCTCCCTCTTCAAATTAACAATATTAAGAATAGCCAACATTTTTATAGCACCTGGGCAGGTAGGAGGTACAGTGGAGAGAGCACTGAACTTAGAATCAGGAAGACTCATCTTCATGAGTTCAAATCCAGATTCAGTCACTTACTAGCTGTGTGACCCTGGGCAAGTCACTTAACCCTGCTTGCCTCAGTTCCTTATCTATAAAATGAGCCAAAGAAGGAAATGGCAAACCACTCTGGTATCTCTGCCAAGAAAACCCCAAATGGGGTCATGGAGGGTCAGACACAACTGAAAAATAGCTTAACCACAACAATATATGTATCAGACACTGTGCTAAAAATTTTATAAATATTATCTCATTTAACCTCACAATAGCCCTGGGAGGCAGGTGTTATCATTATCCCCATTTTATAAATGAAGAACCTGAGGCAAATAAAGGTTAGGTGATTGGTCCAGAATCGCACAGTTAGTCACTATACATATTGTTTTCCTAGCTCTATTTACTTCACTTTGCATCAGTTCATGTCAGTTTTCAAGTGTTTCTCTGTGTTCATCATACTTTATTTCTTATAGTGCAGTGATAATAAGTATCTAAGACTGAATTTGAACTCAGGTCTTCCTGACTCCAGGCCTGAGGTTCTATTCACTGTACTACCTAGTAGCTTTTTATACACTTTAAATTCACTTACTTAGATACACGTTGTGTTCTCCTTGACCCCAGCATAATAGAAACACCTTGAGGGCAGAAACTGTTCATATTTGTCTTTGTATTTGCATGGTCTAAAACAGCACTTGACCCATAGGGATAATAATCGCTATTGGAGCTACAATTTCAATGGTAGGGGAAACTCTCTGGTGAGGAAACTGCTCCTAGCAAGGCAGGTCAGCATTTTCTCTGAATTTGTGGTATTAGAGAGTTATCCAGAGCACAAAGAGATTAAGTAACTACACAGCTAATGTATGTCAGAGGCAGATGTGAATTCAGGTCTTCCTGGCCACAAGGTCAGTTCTCTATCTATTATGCCATGCTCTCTCCACTCCTAGCTCATAGTAGGTGATTCATAAATGTTTGTTGAATCAACTTGAATCAAATCAACTATCTCATTTGAGCCTTAGAACACCTCTCTAATGAAAAAAAAAAACCAGGGTCTATGATTCCATTTTTACATAGGAAGAAACTGAGATTCAATCAATCAGTCAATCAACAAGCCAGCACTTACTATGTGCTAAGCATTGAAGATACAAAGAAAAAGCAAAAGCAGACCTTACCCTCAAGGAACCTGATTCTAAAAGGGGAGACAACAGATGTAAATCAGAGCAGGAGAGACAAATACAGAGTAGAGAGAAGACAGTCCGTAAGGAGATGGCACTAGCAAAAGGAAGGAGCGAGAAAAGCATTCTGGAGCAGGTGGTGCCTGAGCTGAGTTTTAAAGGAAGCCAAGGGTTCTAAGAATCAGAAATGAAGAGAGAGAATGTTCCAAGTATGGAGAACAGCCATTGCAAAGGCTTGGACGTAGGACGTGGGGGTGTCTTGTGAGAGGAATAGCAGGTAAGTTTATATGGCTGGTTCGTAGACTCAGAGTGGATGTGACTTATACATGGTCACACAATTAGTAATTGTGTAGCTGGAACTTGAAACTAGCAAGTTTAAGGTGTTTTGCACTGTACTAAGATGCCTTTCGTAGTAAAAATCAGAATAGGTATAGGAATAAACCTATTATTTAATTGACAAAGAGAATTAATTCCCAGATGATGAAACTCCTTTGACCAATGCAGATCAGTCTAGGCAACTTAATCATCTTAAAGAGATGCTTAGGGCAGCTAAGTGGTGCAGTGGATAGAGTCCTGGGTCTGAACTCAGAAAAACCCCTCTTCCTAAACTCAAATCTGGCCTCAGACATTTACTAGATGTGTGACCCTGGGCAAGTCACTTGACCCTGTTTGCCTCAGTTTCCTCATCTGTAAAATGAGCTGGGGAAGGACATGGCAAACCTCTCCAGTATCCTTGCCAAGAAAACCCCAAATGGGGTCGTGAAAAGTCGGACACAACTGAAATGACTGAACAGCTACAACAAAAGAGCACTAAGACATGAAGTGACTTGCCTAGTGTGGACTCAGGTCTTCCTGGCTCCAAGGCCAGCTTTCTATCCGGCAACTCCACATTAGAAATAGACCCCTATTACATAGAATGAAACATAACAGCATTTATTGAAACAGAATTCTCTTGAGCATCCTGTCCCTCCTATTCTCCTGAAATTCCACTCACTTGAGATTGAAATCATCTGCAGGCAAGTAATTTCCACGGCAACCAGCTTCATCAGTGGAAGCCTGAAAATCAAAACAATGGCTTGAAAATTCACGACTGGCACAAAATTAAACAATGACACTGCAGCTGTGGCCGTTAGTAGCTTTTTGAAGCCCTGTGCATTTTCACTACGAGGAGGCAGAATAAGCTGACTTGGGAGGTGGAAATAGGATTAGTGTGGTACCCTGGCCTGGGCATCTAGAAAGTCCTAACTTTGCCATGTATTGCTGTGTGACCACAGGATAGTCAACTCCCTCCTCTGAATCTGTTTCTTCCTTTCAGAAATAAGAGAACCAGACACCCAGGATCATCTGGATCTAAATCCTTTTATCCTCTGATTCTTTACCCTGCCTCCATCACAGGGCTGATAAGATCAAAGGCTATAATGCATATAAAAGCTCTTTGTTGTCCCAAAGAGCTGTTGTCATTTATCAAAAATATTTTTCATTGTATTCTTATTAATAATTAATAATGACTTTGAGTTGTCATAGTCAAAGTTTTCCAAAATATGGGGTCTTGGCTGAAATATTTATAAGCTGTTGAAACCTTAGGCAAGTTTCTTTTCCATCCCCGACCTCAATTTTCTTATGTCTGAAATGATGCAGTTGGACTGGGTGCTTTCTGTTTCTGTTATTTCTATGTTATTTGGTCTAAGGCTTTTTCCAGCTCTGACAGTTTATGTTCTGTCTTCTGAGATCCCTTCCAACTCAGACATTCTGGATTCAAAGATCCCTTCCAGTTCTGACATTATGGGTTCTATGTTCTTCAGTTCCTTTTAACTCTGACATTCTTTGTTTTAAAGTCTCTTCTAGCTGATATTCCACAATTCCAAAACCTGGGAAGAATTCTGATTATTGGTGAGGAAAGGAGATGGTACCAGTCCCCATTTGGGGACCATGACTTTCTGCTCATGTCTCTCCCTCCTTCCTTCTCAGGGCCTTTTGTTTCCTTCAAAGTTTTGCACTTCCGGTCTTAAACTTTTCCAGGGGCCAGGACATGGGATGGAAGATGGGTCTGAAGGAAAACATGGAGATATTCTACAGGCCCAGGGCCAGAACATGTCCTGTGGGACAAAGACTAATACCGAAACCAGGCTAAAGAAATGAGCCTGACCCCGGAGCTCACAGGACAAGGGGAGAGAAGAATGAATAGTTTAGCATTTAATGATAGCTCATTTCTAACAGAGGGCTGCAATTTTGGTAACAGTTTTCTGTGATATCAGTCAAAAGAGCTATCCAGTTTGAGTGATGGTTCCCCTAACACCAGGGTATGGATATTGAGAAGGGAGATAGACAATGATATGGTCAAGAAATTAATTGATGATATCAGGGCAGTGAATAGAGTACTAGACATGATTGGTAAGTGCAAATTCACTTCATCAACCCTGTCTAGCCAGCCCTAGACCAGACCATGTTTAACATTTCATCCAGCTGTCCACCTAGGCCATTTTTCTATCTGCCCTACTGCCAAGTGGGTATCTATGCTCTCCCCTCCTCCTCCTGCTCTAGGTACAATAATTAAATTAATATTGCCATAGCTTCTGGAAAAGGGGTGTTAATTAGTTGCTCTACAGATCAACTCATCTTCACTGTTATTTCTCAGACCAAAACTACCTTCTTTGTCCATAACTCCCCAACATGTAATGTCTCCCTCTAGTAAAATGGAATCCTCTTGAGGGCAGGGATGGACTTTTCACTTTTGTGCCTGTATTCCCAAAATTTAGCATAATGCCTTTCACATTGCAAGCATTTAATAAATTATTGTTCATTCATTCACTTCCATCTCTGATGCTAGCTATGTGATCTTGGGCAAATTACTTAACCTCTCTGAGACAGGATTACTTCACATGCAAAATGAGAATTATAATAGCTATGGGACCTACTTCTCAAGGTATTGTGAAGCTCAAATGACACAATTATATAAAGCACTCTGCAAACTTTAAAAGTAATGTAATATGTCAGCTCTCATAATCATTGTTATTAGTATAACAAGAGCAACTAGGGGAGAAAGATAGTGTGAGGAGTAAAGCTAATCATAACACATTACAACAATAGATGGGACTAATGCCACCCTACAGATGGGTCTAAATAATTTGAGTGTAGGTTTTAGAACATGTGACCAATAATATTATGGGTTGGGCAGGTTTAAGAGTTTTATTGACACTGTAGGAATTAACATGCCTGGACTAATCAATACATTTTCAGTTCTTTTGTTAATTAGGTCCACAAGCATACATACCCAGCTAGCATACAAAAGAGTACCTTAGATCAGGAATTTTTTTTTTCTAATCCATTCTCACCTTTTTCTATAAGAAGTCTCCCAAGTTTCCTAGATATTTAAGTTGAAATAAGTAAATTCCTTTCAGCCTCTGTCTTGGCCTTGGCACTAGCTGCCAAGACCATGAAAATTACCTTGAGGCTTTGATAAACTTTAAGTGACAACATTGGAAGGGACGGGGAAGAGCTGGCAGCTTTTTTTCTGCCACTGTCTCTGCCAGCATATGTAGGTCCCTCTTTGCTTACACTTTTCACCTCATAAACATTGTAGAATGTGTGGTCTTGCCAATGTTTACTGGGTGAAGAGTGTAAGCAAACGGGATTACTCTGCCCGACTTGTTGCTCCTCACATATGACATTTGATCTCTTGACTGGGTGCCATTGCAGAGCTCCATCCCTGAACGCTTTCCTTCCTCCCCTCCACCTCTTAACTTCTGTGACTTACACATCATCCTCTATACAAGGCCCTTCTTACCCTGGCTCTGGCGCCTTCCATCTGGGATCACCCATCATCTACTCTATATCTTTTTGTATATACCTACTTATTTACATGTTGTCTCCCCCATTAGGTGAGATCCTTGAGGGCAGGGACCATATATTTTCCCTTCTTTCTATCCCAGGCACTTAGCACAGTGCCTGGAATATACATATTATATATTTTTAAAAAGTGCTTCTTGACTTACTGACTGCCACCCTGGAATCCTTGAGATGTTCAAAGAAATCAGAGCAAACCCCCAGCATGCTGGGCAGATCATACACCATACCATACTGCCCACCCACACCAATGGCCCACTTATAGGAATTAAAGTACCATAGCATAGGCAGAAACGGATTGTAATATGCATCTTTGGAGGGAACCTCTATATTGATGAGATCACAGAACCATTTGAATTCCTTATTATATCCAATCTATCCTAAATCACAGATCTGATCATATCACTTTGGTGACTCCCTCTAGGATCTAAGGTTGAATAACCTCTTGGCTGAGCCTACAGGACATGGGGTACTCATCCCTCCCTTTCCTGCACTCCATGTAATCAGGACTAGATTTAGTCCTAGACAGCCTACCTTTGGTGAGAATGGGTTCCCTTTTCATGATCTTTGGCCCATTATCTCCCCCACCTTGGATCAGCCTTCAAGATAATTTTATTGTAATAAAAAATCATATTATGCCCACAAGTCTAAGGGTTCCCCTGCAAAACAAAGGAGTATTAAAACAGATACTCAAATGTTCAATATCAATTAGATATGAAGCAGGCAATTTATGCCTACACATGCTAAACAAGAACATACAAGCATACATCTACAAAATAGGAGTCAGTAATTTAACAAGATTCAGTGACAACTTACAACTATTGTTACAATCTACTGGCAAGATAATATTTAAATCTCAACAGTAAATAAAATAGTTGTGCAAAACTGAATTGCACATTTTATATTTCACCATGGCTCGGTACCATCAGACCCATGTCAAACACAGAACTCCTCTGAACTTCATGCTCATCCCCTTCACAATCCACTGGTTCTGCAGCTGCCACTGCCACAGTCTCTCCAGGGGACATTGCTACTGTCATTCTGCTGGGTGCCCCCAGCAAAGCCCTCTCAATCAGATAAACTCGCAAAATTACTTCCAAGCTTGAACAGATCCATCTTTGGGTATTCATTTACTTAAGATCACAAAATAATAAACATAAAAGGAACAGAGTCAACCAGGTGTGCCAGTATAAGCCCACCTAGTTGAGTTCACATTCTACATGGGGAATTGGGGCAGGGTCACTATGATATCTAGGTAAAGAAGGACTCCTCCTTCTCCACCTCTCACTGGAGTCAGAAGATGCCACCTTGAATGGTGAAACCCAAAAGGGCTAAAATGGAAGCTGTTTCTTCCTTTAAAAGACAATAGCACCAGCCTCCCTACCACTGTCTTGGATTGAGGGCTAACCGAAGGACCATTAAGGGGTTTCCACATCATTCTAAAATGCCAACTATTTTCAATGACCTAAGTTGCCAGGAAATTTATCATCTCCAAAAAGCCCAAGCTATAAGTAAAAATGTCTTGGAGTCTCTAGGTTAGTTTCCAGGAGAGCTCTGGGTACATATTTCATGAAATGGCCCCCTAAAGACCTCTTCAGCCTCTGCTGCAAAACCTTTGTCTTGGCATTTAAAGCCCTTCACAATCTGTCTCAAGTTTATCTCTTCAGGTTTATTATACATGATTCTCTCTTACACATTTTTCCAGTCTATCTGACCTACTTACTATTCCCCATAAATACGATTAAATCTCCTACTTCTATACATTTACACAGGCTATCCCCCATATTAGGAATATTTTCCTTCATCTTCATCTCTTGATATCCCTACCTTAGTGGACCTCCAAAATTATTTTGTACTTTTTTGTATTTGTAGCACCGCCCCCCCTTAGAAATGTGCAATGGAAAGATTCTTCTCTCCCTCCACTTCAGAGAAAGTAAACATGTGCATAACTGCTTCCTACCAGGCAGAAGGACTCTTTTAATTGGATGCTAAACCAAAATTCCACAGATATGATAAAGGAGGGATCTTTGTCACTCAGCTCTCTTCTTTCTGCTAGTCTTAAGGTACAAGGATGACTTCTCTAAGCTCTTAAAAGTGGAGATGGGGAGGTGCCCTTCACCTCCTAGACAAGCCTGTGTCTTAGATAGTGGCACCTCTTACTTATAACTTCTTTCCTTTGGTACTGGCCTTGTGAGATCTTGAAAGGTAACTGGCACCCCTAGATGCCCAAGCAGCTACTAGAACAATTACATCCCCAACAGCGGCAGAGAGAGTAGCAGACTAGCCAAAGAGGGAAAGAATCATTCACAGAGAAAGGTAGAGAGACCTCTGAAAGAAAGATTCTTCTTGACACTGCTCAGGCTATACTCAGTGGAGTGCTCTTTGCAAATGTCCTGATGAGACATGTATTAGCCTCTCAACTGATTGTAATCATTCTGTGCTTTAATGCTTAGTGTTTCCTTTCTTGTGTGGGAATAAAACTGCCTGCTCTGTCCTTGATTCGTGTTCCCGGAGTATTCTGGGTACTCTTCTTTTTACTTCCTCCCACTTCCCTTTTCTGAGGAGAATCCTTTAGACTACAGATGAAAATAGAACTGTTCCTCAGGAATCTGAAGTAGGGGGAGGGGGGTTAGAGTTAGAGTGCTGGAAGCCTAGTTCCCTTATTGAGAAGACAGGGGAACACAGAGCAATGAAACCAGGGCAAACTAAGAGGGCAGCTGAAGGACAAGGATTGGCAAAGATCACCAGCTCACAGAGCCTCAGCCTGTCAGTACCTGCCTAAATTTGTAAGTAAATTCAAGATAGAGATAGATAGATATAGAGACAGGTAGATTGAGAGAGAGACAGACAACTTACCTATGAACCCAGTTGAATATAAACCCCTTACAGATAGGTTCTCAATTTTGTATTTGCACCCCTCAACATAGTGCTAAGCATTGTAGTAGATGCCTAATTAATGATTGTTGATTGATACATAAATTAGTCATTAAGCATTTATTACATATATAATACATAAATTGATACATAAGTAAGTCAATAAACATTTATTAAGTGCCTACTATGTTCCCCTGAACTGTGCTAAGTTCTAGGAATACAAATATAAAAAAGACAGTTCCTGGCCTCAAAGAACTTACAATCTAATGGGGGAAATGTGTACCACCCCAGTTAAAGAACCCACCATGTAAGTGTGTAACAAGCATCACATATAGTATGTAGCTTCATGTAATAAACCAACCTCAGAAACTATATGCAATATATAACATCATGGGTTGAAGTCACATAGAAAGTACCCATTATATTCCATTTGTGGGCACCATTCAGGGACATATGTAACTTCTTTATCTATTACCACTGAAGTATTATATACAAGCCTGACCATTGGCCAGGCTGCCCTGGCACTGCCATGTACCCCTGGCATCCTCCAACCCACTGGGCCAGGGTCCCAACCTTAAGCCCATGGATAGCTCAGACTGAAGTCCATTTGTCTCCAACCATTAGGGAGTAGGTCCTGTAAAGGGCTTCAGTTCCCCTGGGGCCCCTTGTTGTTGTTTAGTTGTGTCTGACTCTTTGTGGCCCCATTTAGGGTTTTCTTGGCAAAGATACTGAACTGGTTTGCCATTTCCTTCTCCAGCTCACTTTACAGATGAGGAAACGAAGGGTTTCACTTAACAGAGTTAAATGACTTGTCCTGGGTCACACAGTTAGTAAATGTCTGAGGCCAGGTTTGAACTCGGAAGATAAGCCTTCCTTACTCTAGGCCTGGAGCTCTATCTATTATACCACCTAGCTGCCCTTGGGGCTTCTTACAGCTGGAATATTAAATTGGAATTAGGATTCAGCCCTCCCCTCCCAGTCAGGACTGAGGTTCTCCTGAAGCCAAGACAGTCGGGGCAGACCTCCCCAGGGTACCACCACATAATTCCCTCTTTATCTGGGTAATCCAGGCTCTCCCCACATAGTGATCTTTTGTCTGTTGCCAACTATATAGCAATAACTACCTGAAGCTCTACAGTGCTTGAAGGCTTATAGTCAAGTGTGTGTTCCCTCTTTCCCTTCTGCTCCCTACTTCTAAATACTCTAGGTCACGAGAGTATGTTATCTAGGTCCCATTTCGAAGAGAAAAGAAGATACACAAATTCAGAAATAAGGCAGGAGGTGAAAGCCATTAGCAGTACATACAAAAGAAGATGCCTCAGTCCAAGACTGGGCAGCCAGTAAGCTCCTGAATTACTCTATCAATCTGTTTCCCCAGGCCTACCTTGGTCCATGCTCCTCCTCAGTCCAGGAGCCCAACACCGTGACATCTTTCATGGCCCACAAGAAAGCAGAGGAATAAATCATAAGGTCCATGACTGTCTAGTCCAACTCTCTCATTTTACCATTGAAGAAACTAATGCTCCCAAAAAAGAAGTAATTGTAAAGTCACTCAAGTAGTGACAAACCAAACCGCTATTTGAACCAGGGCCTTTAGCTCCAAATCCAGTGCACCACCCACCATTACTACCACCACCACCACCAGCAGTGGCACAGCTGCTTCTCTCGAGGGCATAAATCCGAAGTGAGCTGCAGCCTCCATTTTTTGTGTGTCTAGAACAAGTTGTTCAATGCGGCTGCCTCCACGCCTACAGCTTTTTCTATTCTTGCTGCAATGAGGGCAATTTACATAAATTGCATATAATTTATTCCTTTGGGGTGGAAATTAGATGTAGAGCTACAAAATCAAAAGGGTACATTAGCATGTTAACTCCTGGCCAAGTCTCCCAAAGAAACTGGGAGCTGGGGTGTCTTCTGGGCAAGAGGTGAGGGGAAAGACAGGACCAAAGGAGCGGTCAACAACTAATAGAATCACGTATTCGAGGTTTATTCCTTTCCCAGGACCAGCAAGGAGATTAAACCCATGACTAATCATTCTGTCCCTTTGTATTTATGTGAGCTCAACCAGAAAAGCATGGCAGTTGAACTACGAGAGCAGGGAGACAGCAGTTGCTGCCAACATCCCCAAGAAGGTGACTGGCCTCTCAGCCAGTCTGAGGCTGTCCGTAAGAAGCAGATCAAAGCAAAGACGGGCCAGATCTTTGAACTGGTGTTCCTTAAATTGCAGGCATAAAAATAATTATATCAGAGGAGTACCGAGCAAGAGATGCCATTAAAATCTTGTCCTAGCAAAATGGTGCAACTCAGGAGACGGTGGCTCCCTGGGAGGCTTCTCCTGTGCATGTGTTTTCTTGTGCCATGCAAGTATCTGATTAAAGTTTTGTGCATAGAAGTCTTTCACAAGCTGCCTGAGATCTTGAAAAAGAGAACTCCAAAGGGTTTTATAGAGTCAGTCACAGCTGTTTCCTTGACATCAACATCTGAGCCCTTCCCTATTCTCTCAGACATGCCTAGATCAGCAGTCAAGCTTAAGAGCCAGAAGGAAAGGGAAATTGAAAGGGTAGCATGAGGTGCTGAGATTGAAACAGAGAGGATGGTGGGAATGAGAAGGGTTCCTCAGGGCACCAACCCAATAGCCAGACACTTCTTCCCACTGGGAACTTCCTCCACCCATGCACCATTTCCTTTAAAGATAGACATTGTGACATAGTGTGGGAAGAACATTGTAGAAGAAGTCAAGATACTTGGATTCAAGCCTCAAGTCCATCATTTACTAACTGTGTGACCTTGGACAAGTGACTGAACCTCCCTGAAACTCAATCTTTCCATTTATTAAATGAGAAGACAGTTTGGACCAGATAACCACCAAGGCCTCCTCTAGCTCTGATATTCTGTGATTCTATGTATGTAAGTCACTCTCCTTCTCTGAATCTGTTTTGGCATCTGTAAAATGGGGATAGCAATCTTTGAACTGTCTTAAGATAGAATGAAATAATCAATGCAATTTGTGCATTTGGTCAGGCCTTTCCTACGCTTACAAATCTCCAGTGCCTCTCATTGCCTAGTAAGTAAATGTTGGACTCCTCAGCCTAAGCACTCATGGTCTTCCCACTTGAAACTGGTACTTTTTTTCCTTCCATGCTGTATATACAGACTTAGGTCCTCAGAGAGATCATTTAGATTCAGTCCAGTCACCCTTGCTATAAATCCACATAATTCTATCTCCTGGCTCCCATCTAATATTAAAAGGCCAAACAGAAGGTTTCCAGTGTATTGGATAGATCCTTATTGGAGTATTTATGGGATGGAAACTCAGAGGCCATCCAGTCCAACTATGCTTGACCAAGAATTACATCCCTCGCTCTCCAAGTGGTCACTCAGCCTTATCTCTGAGAGGAAAAACACTCTTCCCTCAATCTCCTTTTGGACACCTTAATTGTTAAGAAGTTGTGAGACCTAAATCTGCCTCTCTGTGACTACAGTTATCCCTCCTTCCACATCCCAACTATCCCCATTGTGGTTTTGATATATCACTAGTTGGCATCAGGACCCAAATGAGAGTTTTGAGAGAGTTTCACAGAAGCCACAGACAATACGTGAAAGACAGAGACGACACAGAAAAAGTTTAGAAACTCAGAAATGCAGAAAATATGTGTGTAGTATTGTATAATATCAACAGAGTTTATCTTTTAATACCATAATAATTCAGATTCTATGGCACAAAAGGAGGATCAAAATATTTTAAGTAGATTTTCGAGGGGGCACCATGTCCATAACCCCCAATAAGGAAGGGATAACTATTTAATCTGTTCTTCCTAGTTCTATCATCTAAGACCAAGCAGATCAAGTCTAACCCTGCTTCCATACTACAGACCTTCAACTAAAAAATCAGCTTATCTGGTACTCCATAAGACTTCCAGGTGAAACATTCCAAGTTCCCTCAACTGCACCTTGTATAGAAATGTCTGTAATCCTCCCAGCAGCATGCTTGCCCTCCTCTGGACGTGCTCCTTAAAAGGGGGGCATCCAGAACTAAATGTAACCTCTCTTCTCAGGGGGCAGAGGGGTTCCCAAAGTACATCCTTGTGACCCCGAGAACATGGAAAGAGACATTACCACTAAATGGGGGAGAGACCCCTGAGCTCATAGATGCTGAGTAGGTGGAGAGACTTTAGAGAAAAAGTTCCAGAGAAAAGGCTTCAACTTTTGAATGACCCCAACTGCCATACACACAGGAGGAGAACAAGCCCCTCTAATACGTTCCTTGTCTTCAGTGTCTGCAACTCCAGAAATTGGTAAGAGTAGAATTCCCTGCTGAGAACACTGTCTCCTGAGTTGACCTGAGTTGAGCAGCTCAGTTGCTCTAGTGCATTCTATTGTCTACCCTAATATATGAATAAACTCCCTGCTTCCTGTTTATTACTCATTTTGATTTAAAAAAATGTTTACAGCCATCTGTGATTGTCTTTTGTATAGCCAGAATTTGGTGGGAGGGAGATAAACTGGTGGAGCACAAGCCAACTGTGGCCCTCCCCTTCAAAGTGAACAGGCAAAGTGACTTCTATTCTGAAACTCGGAAAGAGAGCATTATAGCCCTAGACCATAAATATTGGATAGGTGATAAATAGATAAAACTATGGTGCAATAACCTTCTTGGAGATGAGAAAGCAAAGGGGTGATCCACCTATGGTTCCTGCCTTCCCCTCCTTATACTAGGCTCCTGGTGTGTGACAACAGTTTTCCTCCCACTCACCCTCAAGTGGAAATCACCATCACCCTCCAGAGACAGGAGGGGCCAGATCACAAACTACTTCTATCTATCCATGCCATATGTAGGCCAGTCAACCTATACCCGTATTCATAATATTACTTAAACATAGTGCTCCAGATGTGGTCTGATTGGGGAAGCACAATGGAACTCTCACTTAGCTTGTTTTAGATGTGATTCTTATCTTAATGCTGCCTAGGAGGGCATTGGTTATTTTGGCTGCTCTATCCCACTATGTACTTATATGGAACTTACATATTTCCCAACACTCTGAGTCTAACTTCTTAGGGTAAGGCTTTACTTAGGCTTGAATTGTTTTGGCCAAGACCTTTGAGTTTATCAATGTCATACCAGTGCAGATAGAATCATAGATTTAGATTTAGAGCTGGAAAAAACCTCCATCTTGTCCTTCTTTTTATGATGAAACTGTGGTCCAGAGAGGCCATGACTTTCCAAAGGTTATGTAAGTGTCAGAGGTAGGATTTGAACCCAGGTCCTCTGACTGCATAGCCAGTGTACTTTCCAGTCCACCAAGTTGTTACTCTTCTATAATGCCTTAGAGAGTTGTGTGGGGCATTAAGGCATTAATTGACTTGGCTTTGGTTACACAGCTAGGATGTATAAGAGGCAGGTCTTGACCTAACTGTTCTCTTTTCCAAGTCAACTCGCTCATGATTGTACCACATTGTCTCTTCCCATGTGCATGTCGTAAAGAAATCCACACCAAAAAAAAAAAATTTTTTTTTCTCTTTTTAAATTTCATTGCCTTAGATGCAACCCAAAGTTTCAGCCCATCAAAATCTCTTTATGTCCAACATATGGGACTCCTTCTTATAATTGTTTCACCTATAATCCTATTGTTTCCTCAATTAAACTGCCAGTACATTGAGGTCACAAAATGTATTCTTTTTTTTTGTAGTTTCCACCCATCCAACACAGGTTTTGTTTTTCTTGCTTTCTCAATGGGTGGAAAAGGGGAGATGGAAAAGAGATCTTTCAGAACTGAAAATAAAATTGAATTATAAGAAGGAAAGACTTCATATAGAATAGGGGTTCTTAACATATAGTCCATGGACCCCAAAGTGGTCTATATATAGATTTCATGGAGTCCATGAACTTAGATGGGGGAAAAGTTATGTCTTTATTTTAATTGATCTCTAACTGAAATTTAACATTTCCTTCAATTATTTAAAAAATCTTATTCTAAAAAGGGGTATATTGGCTTCACCAAACTGCCAAAGAGGCCCATAAAAAAAGTTGAGAACCCCTGATGAAAAGGGTGGTCCTTGAACTAAGTCTTGAAAGAAACAAGTGATTCTAAGAGGCAGAAGTGAGGATAAAGTGTGTTCCAGGCATGAGGGACTGACAGTAGTACAAAGGCACAGAGGTGAAAAATGGAACCAATTTGACTGGACCATAGAGTGAGGGCAAAGGAGGTTCTGCCAGCAGCTGGAGAGAACATCTGTGCTTGTGACTTCACAATCTGACTCCAGTCTGCCTATCCAGGCTGATTGTATATCACTCACCTTCACTCACTCTACGTTCTAGCCAAATTGTCCTATGTGCTGGCTCCCATACATGACCGTCTTTGTGCCTTTGTGCAGGCTGTCCCCTGTACCTGGAATACACTCGCTCCTCACCTCTGCCTCTTAGAATCCCTAGCTTCCTCCAAAGCTCATTTCAAGCCCACTTCCTACTATGTAAGGCCTTTCCTGATCCTCACAAGTCATTCCTGCCCCCGCCGATATTGCCTTATATCTGTTTTTAAATTTGGTTGTCTGAGTGTCTGATATTCTCCAATCTCTTCCCCAAATAGAACATAAGCTACTAGAGGGCAGGGATTGTCTCAATTTTGTCTTTGTATATCCAGTACCCAGCACAATGCCTGCTACATAATAGGTACTTAATAGCTGCTTGTTGATGAGGAATAAATAAATGACTGGATGAAGACAGAAGTCACAACAGAAATACATTGTCCAGTTGGACAGTTTCTTTGGGGGAATGGAAAGTGTTGAATAACTTAGCAGAACTAGATGAGCTAACAGGGTGTAGATGGCATTAATGGCATATAAACTGGCCTCTTCCTCATTCCTTACCTTCTCACCTTCATTCCAGATTCTTTTGCCTGGCATTTAAGGCCATCTATAATCTGATGTCACCCACCCTTTCTGGTTTTATGTCCTACTACTCCCCTCCACACTATGCTCCACACACACCTTCCCCATTACAGGCCCTACACTTACCAACCCTGTGACTTTACAGGTACAGTTCCTACACCTGGAATGTCCTCTTCATGCCCCTTTTTCCCTTCCCGCACTTCTATTGATCTATCAATGCATATCAAATGGTTCCTATAGTGAAAAGAGTACCAGACTTGGAGTCAGGAGACCTGGGTTTGAATTCTAGTTCTAAGAAATACCAACTGTGTAATTATAGACAAGTCACTTCTCTCTCTGAGCCCTTATCTCTGTGATGTATAAAAAATTCAAGAGATATAATTTCTGGGTAATTAATCATTTTATTAATTATTGCTAGTGGATAAATAATAAAAGGGGTCAATGGCACTCAATGCCAAAGACCCTTCATGGAACCCTCTCAACATTTATATGCCCTTGGAAGAGTGATTAAGAAGAAGATTCCTGGGGCATCTAGGTGGCACAGTGGATAGAGCACCGGCCCTGAAGTCAAATATAGATCTGAGAATCATTTTCATGAAGATGCTAATTGAATCCATGGAACTTGATGAAATCATCAAATAAAATAATATAGATGGAAAAAAGAAGAGGGCCCAGGGGAGATCCCTGGGGCACACTTACCTTTAATAAGTATGACTTGGATGAAGAGCCAGCAAAGAAAACTAAGGAGCAGTCAGACAGGTAGGAGGAGAGCCAGGATAGAACCATGTCACAGGAACCTAAAGAGAAGAGGGTATCAAGGAGAAAAGAATGATTGACAGTGTCAAGAAGGATGAGGACTAAAAAGTCAGATTTTGTAATTAAGCGATCATTGGTAACTTTGGAGAGAGCATTTTTGGTTGAAAGATGAAGTCAGAAGTCAAACTGTAGAGAGTAAGAGAAAAAGAAGCAGAAGCATTCATTATAAATTGCCTTCTCAAGAAGTTTATCCACAAAAAGGAGAAGAGGTATGAGAAGATAGCTGGCAAAGATAGATGGATCAAGATAAGGTGTTTTTTGAGGATAAGGAGACATGGGCATGTTTGTAGGTAGTTGGTTGTCACACAGTATCAGGGAGAGATTGAAGTGAAAAAATGGGGATGATAGGGAGGGGAATGTGCTGGACAGGATCAGATGGAAGGTGATCACTTGTGCATGCAGAGGGGTTTACCCTGGCAATAAAAAGGGCCACCTCTTCATGTGAGACAGGGGTAAAGGAGAAGACAGTGGCAGAAAGTATTTGAGTGACATGAGATGAGGAAGAAGGAAGATGAGGGAACTTTTGGCAAATGGCTCGATGTTTTCTGTGAAATATGAGGCAAGGTTCTCAGCTAAGAGAGTAGAAAAGGAGGAGCTATGGGAGGTTTGAGAAGTCATGAAAAGTTTTGGAAAAGCTTCTGTGGTGAGTGGGATAATGAGTTAATTATAGAAGTATAAAATATTGCCTTGCCACAGTAATGGCCCAATTGAGATTATGTGATATAAATTTGTAGTGAACCCAGTCAACACAGTTTCATGATTTTCTCTTGCTTCATCCAGCAGCACATGTGTAGGAGCAAAGGCAGCAGATGGTGGAAGTGATCCAAGGCTGAGGCTTGGCAGGGCAAGATTAGTAATATGATGTGTAAGGGGAAAGGACAGTGTAGATTCAGATTAGTTCACCAAGGAGCCAAAATGGGGAAGAGAGAAGTGTGTAGTCAGTGCAGAGATGATGGCCTGAGAAAGAATTGAGGGACTAAGAGATTGGATGGTGAGGACAAAGAACAGGATTTGGACTTGTACCACAGATGGGAAAGTAGAATGATGACAAATTGTGGTCAGATAAAGGAATTTTAAAGTTTGTGTACATGGAAATGAAATACTTGTGGGTGATGACAAGATCAAAGAAGCGTATGACCTTCTGTTTGTGTCTGAGGTCAGGTATGGGAGTATATCATGGGAAATTAATAAATTGAGGAGCTGGGAGGTTAGGGTATTTGAGGTAGCATCAATAGGTTTATTAAAGTCCCCTAGTGTAAAAACAGAAGTTGGGAGAGTAAGAATGTGAGCCAGGCACAGAACTCATTGGGGAAAGGAAAGTAGCCAAGAGGATGGTAGATAATAGCAGAATATTCATGGGATGGCAGACTTGGATTGAAGGAACCTACAAGAAGGAGAGGTTACTGAGTGATGGTGGTAGAGGGAAAGCCTAGAAATGTCAACAGAGAGCAAGGAGTAGTCCATCTTCCCCACCTTGACCAGTGAGTGAAGCGGAATGAGTGAAAGTACAACCAGTGCAAAAAAAGGTAGCCAGAAAGATTCTGTCACCAGGAGGAAGCCAGGCCTCTGTGAGAGCCAGACAATGAAAGGAGTTGGAAAGGAAAAGTTTTAAGCAAAAGCAAGTTTGTAATCTATGAAGCAGGCATTCCATAGAGCACAGTGGAAGTAGTAGGTAACCTTAGAGTGGGAGAATAAGGAGGGAAGGGAAGTGTTGAAGAGTGTAGGTATAATGGAGCAGGCAGTGGATGTGCAGGGTGGGGAGAGGGAACCTGTGGCCTTGAGGCCACATGTGGCCCTCCAGGTCTTCAGGTTCTGCCCTTTGACCAAATTCAGTCCCCTGATGGGGACTAGGGTTTGAATAATGACTTCTAGAGGTTCAGAATCCCTGTGATGGGGATGGGATGACTGGGTGGGAATCTGTTAATGACTGAGGAATGAGTTCAGGGAAGATTATCAACATCCCTCACGGGGTTGACCTCAAGATGGAGTCCTCTCAGGGCATTAGGCGGTTCAGACAGGGGACTTACAGCGGTTACAGGCAGAGCAGAATTTCTCTTCTTTTCTGCAGAAAGGCCAGTCCTTGTCAGTTGACAGGTTAAGAGAGAGCAATGCAATGGTTTTTTCTCCTTACTCTGAAGGCAAGAAGGAATAAGGTGAGGAGACTGGTACCTAATGTAATGGTGCCCCCATCCCTTCCTCCCTTGCTGGCAGGAGCAGCAGAAACAACTACTGAAGACCCAGAAGAAAAAAAGTTCTCGATGCCAGAATCCTTAGTAGTGTCAAATGGTTCAAAATCAGAAGATCAGACTTTCTCAGTGGAAACAGCATTAAAGAAGATGTATTACCATCTGCTTTGTCTCTGTGTCCTAAAGACCATGAGATCTTTTCATCTGACTTGCATGTGAAACTTTTGCATATTGCTTCTGCTAGTAGAATGTAAGCATCTTGAGAACAGGTGCTAATTTGCTTTTCTAATGATATTTCTAGCACTTTATAGATAATAAACATTTAACACTTTTTTTTCTGTTTCACTTATTCATTCATGAAAGGTAATTCTCTTTTAGGGCCAAAAAGGTGAATACATTAGGGAGTATACCTGATGTAAAAACAAAAGATAACAATTAAAAATCATTTTTAAAAATTAAAGCTAATATAGTTAATATTATTAGGCTAAATTGCATGGGCCTGTATTCAAGCCCTCTCTGTTGCCTTTTCAAATCATGAAGGTGATGCTGGGTGTTTGAACGCTATCCCAGAGGAGTGTAAACTCTGGTAGTACTGACCAACTGGAAAGGATTAGAATATAGCTACTGACAAAATAGTACAATGGAAAGAACCCTGAGGTTCCAGCTGTGTCACTCAATTCTGTGGATCTCCTCTGAAAAACAGGGGGCTTGAACTGGATGATTTCAAATTTCCCTTCCAGCTCTAAATCTCCTATGTTGTAACATTATGCATCTGCATCCAAAGACTAGCCTGGCTAATTCCAGGAAAGCTTCATTACCAAAGGCTTAGTCAACAGCAGATTATTTTTTTCATTTGGCCACAGAAATGCCAAAAAAATTTTTTTAATCTACTAAAGCATCAAGAGCTAATAGGATGGAGAGGCCATCTAATCCAACCCCTTTGTTTTGTAGATGGTAAACTGCACTGCTGAAAGGGCACCCATAACAATGAAATCATGCATCAAATTAAGATTCTGAGGCACTACTCTATATTTTGTCATCAGCACTAATTAAGTGACTACTGTATTCTGATGCTAAATATAAAGTTTCAGATATAGACTTTGTTCTCCTGGATATCAGGTTCTAGCAGAAAATTTCCAGTGAGGAAATGCTGGACTCTGCATCTGTGGGGTGTTTTAAGGATACCAGGAAATGGGTAGAATAATGGTGGAATAGCATAAGGTGATAGATGAGGACACTGTCCATAGTATAGAGAATGTTATAACATGGTGAGAAAATCAGTGGAAGTAGTGAGCTATGTATTTGTCCTGAGAAGTTGGATTGAGTGAGAGGAGACAGAGAAATTAATTGGTACAATGGTCCCAACACTGATGTTTGTCCCTTGAGTCATTATCTTTAAAGATATATATAATTACAATTATTATAGATAACTCTATTCTGGGAATCCATGACTACCTTCTATGTGGAAACAACCCCTTTATTCCTTTTTAGAAAATCTCTATGAATTGCTACAATTTTACATTCCTTCAATCTATAGACAGCCTGGTGAAAACTCTTTCAACTTAGCTAAATTTTTCTTAATACTCCAACAGGCTTTTACCCAAATGACTGAGATATGATGGAGAAGATCAAGAACTGACCTTGAAGTCCAAAAGATTCAGGTTCAAGTCCCACTTCTGACACATATGAGCTATGTGCCAATGGACAAGTCACTTTACTCCTCAGCATCCTAGAGAACAATTAGTTGCAGAGAAAGAGATAACCTGCAGTGGTAGAAAGACTTCCTCATCTAGGGGTTCTCAATGCCAACAATACCTCAAGTCTTGTCCACAGCCCTGATAACTGACATTTCTATTACACATTAAGATCTATAAAATGTTGTCCTCATGACAACTTTGTGAAATAAGCAGTACAAATATTATTGTTACATTTTACAGATGAGGAAATTCCTTTTAAAGAAGTCAAATGACCAAGTCACAAAACTAGGGAGTGTTGGAGTGAGGATTCATGCAATCATTTTTTCTACTGTAGGCAAAACTCAACAGTCAGAGATTGGGGGCATGGAGGGAAGGACAGTAGCTAATATTAGTGTCGGATTTGCCTTGGACAAAGAAAAGGAGCGTCCATGCTTAGGTGGGGAGAGTCTGAGAGTACTAGAGGACCCTAGAGGCCAGGCAGACCAGTAAACAGAGTGGAATAACCCAAATTCTTACCTAGGATGCCAAAATTAAGGTCATACCAACAGCATTTACATTCTTTTGGCAGAGTAGAAACGTATAATCTTAACACTAGGGTAGCAAGAACAATTAGTTAAAGAGGAAGCTATCAGATGGTGCGTGCTTCCCATTTTTATCAATCCTATGTAACTCTTACCTGTGGTTTTTTGTAAATCCACTGCAAACAAGTTATTTATCCATCATGCTGTGGGCCTTCTCCTGGTTCTAGTAATATTTCAAGGATACCAGTGCAGTACATAAGTTATCATTCTGCTATGCTTACTATCCCAAAACATGACCACCTGCCCTGGGCCGGGCCAAGTGAGCCACCCCAATGAGGGCTCAGAAATAAGTACCACTTGTTATTGATTAAATGACACAAGTGAAACTACAAGCAAGAATACATGATGGTTGAGGGCACCTTCCTGGGTTTTTCTTATTCTCCCAGCAAAGAAACCATCTTGACCCCCAGGAGTCAAGGGGCAACAGTCCACATGGATCTGGGGCTTAATTAGGCCAAAGAAGCTGCCACCCAAGAGTTGATGCTTCAGCACATTAGAACTTGGCCCTTAGTGTGAGACAACACCACACTAGCTCCTGCCTGTAATTCTGGCTCTGGCTTACCTTCCACAAACCTAGCTGAATTATAACTGTACCACAATTTTGGCAGAAAGCCAGTGGGCCACAGGGTCACCCACTACACCAGACCACCTTTGTTTCCAACTTAGCAATCCTTAAAGGAAAAACCAAGTGGATAAATGATGCTGGTCTAAAAGAAAAGAAACTGAAGTTCTACCAATTTTACCCCTAACTCATTATGCAATCTTGGGTAAATTCTTTCCCCTCTCTGAGGCTTAGTTTCTTCATCTGAAAAAAGAAGCAACTAACAGGATTATCTCCATGGTCCCTTGACTTATTACCCATATAAACCTAGACAAATCATTTCACCATTCTGGGCATTAATTTCCTTTTGTATAAAATGAAGTGGGGTGGACTAGTAGACCTCTAAGGTTTCTCCCAGCTCTATAGCCACAGGCCAAATTTGACGAAGCATGGACAGGATTTCCCTGACTATTTCTGGCTAACCACATTGGCTAACTCAGCCCTTGGGCGTTGTGGAAGATGATAAAGGACCAGGCTACTTCCAGTCAGCTATCTGTGACTCATCCCTGAAGGACTCTGGAGGTGATGAACAGTCCCCTTTTTGGCCACTAAAAGGAGGAGAAGATAGCTCAGTGGACCTTTAAAAGGAAGTGACTCTGCTTTCCTCTCCCTTTAACTCGAATTGTAGTGAATAGCTCTTGTTCGTTAGACTTCCATGAGGGGGCAGAGAAGGAGCTACACGCTTTGCCCATCCCCAGAAGTGTGTTGGCTCCTTCTGCATGGCAGCAAGACCAAGGGGGCTTGAGGAGGTAAGCTTGAGCCCGAGCCTCTGGCTGGCTCTTCTGTTTTGTGTTCCTTCACTGATGAGAAGTGACTAAACATTGTTCTTGTGACAGAAGTGGAAAAACTTTGTAAAATCAAAGGTCTAGAGATTCTGGGTCCATTGTGTGACTAGTGGTACGGGTAGTTTCTGCATCAAAGAAGATGCCACCAACAGAGAGATGAATACAACCCTTGGTCTCTTCATCTAGATTCCTGGAAGACATGGACTGGGAGGGAATTATTTGGACCATGCAGAGCCGACAAACGTAAATATGATAATATCTGTTCAGTAGTCCCACAAACTGCATTATGACTGGATGTTTCAAGCATCAGCCTCTGACAAAAAGGTAACAAGAGTTATGTCATTAAAGCTATACTGTTTAAGTTTAATGTCAATAGATACCTTTGTGTTTGGGGTATGTTAAGCATTCCTTCTATGTCTTTTAAACAAGTAACTATCCTGTATCTGATTCATATTGTACACTGAGAACCTTTTTTACCATTTCCTTGGAGGACCCCAGAGAAACCTAAGCTTTAAGTAATTTTTTTTCCCAGACGGCCAGGGTAGGGGTGTGATGAACCAAAGAGTATGACAAAAGGCTTCAAACCCCTCCTTTTAGGTAGTCAGACTCCCTCAGGACAGAATATGGTCTGGTTGCATGAGTTCATAGCAGAGGGGTCTCTTGGTAGGCAGGGAGAGGACAAGGAACTCCAGCCCGCTGGGACTCAGAAGCAGCTGTCTGATTGTTACCCCCTGATCCAGCTCTAGTGCCTTCTAAAATAAACCTATGTTCTCTATTCAATTAGTCAATCGAAAAGCATTTATTAAGCACCTACTCTGTTATCCACTTTTCTAGGCACTGGGAATAGAATGACAAAAAATGAAAAAATCCTTGCTCTCAGGGAGCTTACATTCTGTCAGGGGAGACAATGTATAGATGCAGAAGTATATAAAGAACAAATACAAAGACTTGGTGGACAAATACTAGATAGTTAGGAAGGGAGGGAACTATCAGTTAGGGAGTCAGGAAAGACTTCATGTAGAAAGCAGTGTTTGAGCTGAGTCTAGAAGGAACGGATAGATTCTTTAAGGGAGAAATGAGGAGAGAATGCATTCTAGGAATGGCAGCCAGCCTGTGCAATGCATGGAGACAAGAGATAGAATATTGTGTGAAAAATAGGACAGAGGCCAATCTGGCTGGAATATAAAGTGCATGAAGCAGATTAATGTATAATGAGGCTGAAGAGATGGAGGGATGGATGGTTGGTCGTACAGACAGGCAGAAACAGAGAGAGAGGCAGAGACAGAATTTTTAAATGTTTATTAAGTGCTGTGCCAGGCATTGTGCTAAGTACAAGGGAAACCAGTGAAAGCAAACCAGACAGTCCCTGCTATCTAAGAGCTTACATTCTAATTCAAGAAGACAATAGAAAGGAGAGTTGGAAGGAGGTGGCAATTGGGAGGCATGGTGTAAAGATATCTGAAAGTGTCATGGAGGCCTGGTTCCAAGCAAAGTAAGGCAAATGGTCATCTACCAGAGCTGCACAACCCCAGGAGCAGAATCCAAGATTGCCATATCAGGGAGATGAGGATGATGGCTGGAGTGTTGGCATTCATATAAATGCTAAGGACTTTAAAAACCCAAGAGAGAAATATATATTGTAAGATTCTTCTCCATTCAGGCATTCTGGGATTCTTCTCTTCTTCCATCCTTGCTAAACTCCGAAGCCCTCCCCTCCAGGACCATCCAAATTTTGCCTATTGGCTGGAACACATAGATTCTCTCAGAGCAGCCCTATCTGAGGTGGGGCCCTAAAGGGAAGGAGGCCATGGGAAAGGTCAGTTAACAGAGACTGAATGACTAGAGGTTCCAGGGAAAGTAAAAGAGCAGACAAGGAAAACTAAATTTAAAAAAAGAAAGTCAGTTAAGGAAAGGGGGAGAGAGTGGGCTATTTTCTGGGCTCTGGCCAGACTCTGGAATCCTTCACCTTCATCAAAGGCCCTTTGTCCCACTTCCCTTCCCAGTCTTGTACCCAGACAGGCTGATTAGGAGGCGCCTAGCATCTTTCCTTGGGGGACACAGAGGCAGAAAGATTATGGAGACTGAACTGCTCAAACATGCCAGCAAACACAGGCACGAGATTGGGGTTGGAGGGGAAAGAGCACATACAGGCAGCACACTGCACATGGGCAACTCAGTCATTCAGAAAGGACAGAGGGAGGAGACACCTGTCCTTGGAAGAAACCTGGCTAGAACACAAGGTCTGATGGGTTTGCTTTGCTTTGGTTTTCTCTTAATCTTTTGCAACCCTAGGCAAAAAAGCATTTAGAGTTTTAGAACACCTTGTCGAAGCCTGAAGGTCAGGCTTGGGAGTAGGAAATGTGCCAAAACAAGTTGTGGTTTTAACGCCTGTGGCTGTGCTATCCTTCCAAACAGCTCAAACAGCTGGTCTAGCAGAAGTGTGATACCCTGAGCAGGAAGGAAATGGCACTTGAAAGCTAGTGCTGCGGTTAGAGCTGGAAGAGAGCACAGAGCACAGAATCTAAGGGAGGGACCTTCAAACACACAGGGTCAGAGCAGAGAGACCTTAGAACAGAGAGCCAAGAGCGAGATACCTGAGGGGGCCTTTGGAAGAGAAGTCACCACTAGAAAGAAACTGAGAGAGGTCATGAGGACCAACTTCTTCATTTTACAGAAGAGGATACTGAGGCCCAGAGAAAAGAAGTTATTTTTTCAAATTTCCCCTTAGTGTCAGGGCCCAAACCAGGACCCAGGTTTCCTAACTGCCAGTCCTGTGTTCTTTCATTCATTCATTCAGCATCTACTAAGTACCAGTCACTAATAGGTACTGAGGATACAGAGAGTTTACATTCTAGTAGGGGAAATACATATAGATAAATAAATATATATAAATATGTATTTAATAGACATATATAAATATATATAAAGTACATATGAAAATACATCCATATTTCATGCATTTGAAATACAGCATACATATGAAGTAAATACAAGGCAATTTGAGGAAGAATGCCACTATCACCTGGGTGGGAAAGGGCTTATGTTGTTGAATCATTTCAGTCACGTCTGACTCTCCATGACCCCACTTGGGGTTTTCTTGGCAAAGACACTGGAGTGGTTTGTCATTTCCTTCTCCAGATCATTTTACAGATGAGGAAACTGAGGCAAACTAGGTTCAAGGACCTGACCAGGTTCACACAGCTAGTAAGTTTCTGAGGCTAGATTTAAATTCAAGTCTTCCTGACTTCAGGCCCAGAACTCTATCCGCTGGACCACTTACCTGCCTTGGGCTTATGTAGAAGGTATTTGAACTGAGTCTGGAAGAAAGCCTTCACCTTACAAAGTGGAGGTGAACAGGGAGAGCAGTACAGGCATGAGCGACAGTCTGGGAAAAGGCACTGAGATGGAAGAGTAAATGTCTCATATGAAGGAAAACAAGTTGTAGATCAGTTTAGTGAAACTTGTGGTACATTAATTAGAATAAGGTACAATAAACCTGGAAAGCTAGGCAGCAGCCAGATGATAAAGGGCTTGGCATATGAAACAGGGGAGTTCATCTTTTATCCTAGAAGCAATAGGAAGCTACATTTTGATCAGGACAGTGACATGGTCAATTCTATGCTTTAGGAATATTAATTTGACATCTATATAGAGTGCATCTCTCTGGACCTCAGTTTCTCAAAAGTGAAACAAGAAACTAAGAAGATCACAAATTTCTTCTACTTCTAATATTCTATGAGCCTATAAGACAAGGGTTCTAGTCCAGCTTAGTCTCTAACTCACTGGGTGACCTAGGACAGGTCACTTTTCTTTTGGGGGCATCAGTTTCTCCATCAGTAAAATGAGAGAATTGAAGCAAATAATCTCTAACATCTCTTCTAATTCTGACCTGATGCAATTCTGTTATTCTGTGTTGATTAGGAATGTGTCAAACCCCTCTGTCATCTTCTCTCCCAACTGATTAGTTTGGTTTACGGGTCCGTGTTGTCCTCTAGTCTCCCGCAGGGAGATACAATCAAAGGTCATGGTTTCTTCCAAAGGAGGGGCCTTGCTTTCACTGCCTCTAGATTGTGCCTATTCCAGTTTTCTCTGCCCTTCAGCTCTGCACACACATGCTGTGTAGGGACAGGGTTTAAGGAGCCAGAATTCACAGTTGTCAGCTTAGCACCTGATCCCATACTCTCCCCGGGGGCCCGGTAGGAAGGCTACATTTTGCTTAGTACTGATTCCATGGGGTTTGGACTATAGGATTGGGCCACATTAGAATGGGAAAAACACTCATCTTCCTAGGATCTAGCCCAACCCCCTCATTTGACAGATGAGGGAACTGAGGCCCAGAAAAATTATGATCCAAGGTGACACAGCTACTAAGTGGTCAATCCAGATACTCAGACTCCAAAACCAGTGCTCTTTCTCACACCACTGGGTGAGTAGAAATGTGAGTAGAAACTCTTAGTAGAAACATGATCTGAATATCATTCCAGTTGCCCAGATTCCCAGCAAGGCCTCCCGAACAGAGGTGGTGAGAAAAGTCCTGAAACTTTGAGCACTGAACTTGAAATCAAAAGACCTGAATTCAGAACCTTGAATCTACCCGTACCTTTGTGACTTTAGGCAAGTCACTTAACTTCTCTGGGCCTCAGTTTCCTCACCTGTAAAATGAGAGGTTGGACTAGACAGCCTCTAAGGTCACTTCTAGCTCAAAATCTATGATTAGTCAATAGTCACTAAACATTTATTCAGAGCGTACTATGTGCCAGATACTGTGCTAAGCATTGGGGATACAAAGAAATGCAAAAGACAGTCCCTGCCCTCGAGGAGCTCACAATCTAATGGGGGAGGGGGGACAACACATAAAAAGAAGCTGAAATAGAGTGAAAGGAGAGTATCTGGTGTGCATGGAATCTGTGAAAGTTCCGTGACGGAGGTGGGAGGCATGCAGGAGGCACAAGTTATGGAGCTGATTTCATCTTTCAGAATGATGAGTTTTTGGAGATGGTGAACTCCGGGTCAGCCAGGTATGAAATGATGTGAATTCCCTGAGTGCCATCCTCAAAAGGTGAAGGATCAGGAAGGAACTCTCCAATGTCTACCCTCCACCTCCTCCAGCCAGAGGGAGGAAGGGACCCCAGGGACAAGGGGTACTGAGGAGGTATGAGTTTCAGAACTGATTTTGTCTTGCAGAATGATGAGATCCCATGTTATCAAGGTGTTACCATGGAAGAGCGGGTTGTTGTCTACTCTGAAGGAGTGTTTTATTCTATTTTAGAAGTGATAGGACTAGTAATATAATAAATGCTTATGTTTTCTTAAGTTTTAATATTTACAAGTCCCTTTCTTCACAATAAGCCAATGAGGCAAACAGTGCAAGTGTTAACACACCCATCTGGAAGCTAAAGGTTAACAATTTGCCAAGGATAATATAGATTGTAAGTGCTGGAGGTGAGAGTTGAATCCCTGCCTTCTGACTCTAAAATCCAGAGTTATTTCTACTATACCACACTACTACATCAACTGAGCCATAGTTCTTTTTAACCTTTCACCCAAAGGGTGAAGAGATGGACGGTAGATAGTTATTTGAGTGAATCCATAGTAATAGGAGTGGAATTTTTTTTACAAGTCATAATCAAGAGACTAAGTGAGAGTGAGACTATAAAAATGGACCAATGAGTTTGACCCAGAGTTGACAAATCATCATAAGGGCATCAGAAGACATGAGTCTGAATCTCAGCTCTATTTTTACTACCTATGTGACTTTAGTTAAGTGACTTAGCTTCTCTGGGCTACTATCTTTTCATTTGTAAAACAGAGGTTGAATTAGATTATTTTTCAAGTACTTTAGAGCTCTAAATACTGTGATCCAATCCTAAATAAAGTAAACATGAGGAAGGATGTTTACTGGGGCAAAAGACGCCATTCTATTCTGGACCTGTGAGAGAGCCTGCTACTGTTGTATAGGGGTTCTTACCTACAGAAGTTAGGGCAGCTAAGTGGTGCCATAGTGCACAGAATGCCCAGCCTGTAATCAGGAAGACTCATCTTCATGAGTTCAAATCTGGCCTTAGATACTTACTAGCTGTGTAACCTTGGGCAAGTCACTTAATTCTGTTTGCCTCAATTTCTTCATCTGTAAAATGAACTGGTGAAAGAAATGGCAAACCACTCCAGTATCTTTGCCAAGAAAACCCCAAATGGGGTCATGAAGAATTGAGTACCACTGAAACAAGTGAACAACAACAAAGGAGATATTCTGCACACTCAGCACAAGAGTCAAGTAATTAAATGAAGATAAGAAAGAAATAATATACAGGTAGGTATTCAAGACCTAGCTATGTAGTCACTTTGATTCCCTCCCAATACCAATTTTGGGTCACAGTAGATCAAAACCAGAACCCTCCATATCATTCAGTCCCATAGATGAGTGTTTCTCAACCCCCCTTATTGCCCAGTCCTATGATAATCTCACTAGTGTGCAGGAGTTCTTGACTTTTTTGGTGTCATGGATCCCTCTGACAGCATCATGAAGCCTGAGCACAGACCCATTCTCAGAGTAATGTTTCTAAATGCATAAAGTGCATACAAATATAGAGGAAATCAAATATATTGAAATAGTTATCAAAAAAATTTTAAATTCATGAACTCCATACTAAGAACCCCTTTTGCCTAAAGGAAGTAGTTTCTCTGCAAATGGTATTAGCCCTTTCCCCTCTTTGCTCTGGATGCTAAGATGGATGCATGTATTAGTCAATAACTTTTACTATTACTAAAAAACAGGATATAAGTGTCAGCTGAAATAACAGGATATAAGGATCATGATGTAGTCACCAGCTGCTCCTAGATAACAAAGAAATAAATGTGTCTGCCATCCATCATTCCAAATAAAAATTCACTGGCCAGTTCTTGACCAAGCATGAGTTCTAATGAGTTTATCTCCAGCCTAAGTACTTGACTTGTTCTTTTGAGAGATTCAGCTGTACAGACAATTATACAGTGCTTCCATCTTCTTCCCTAATCATACCCTAGATACAATATTGCATTCATTTCTGAGTGTCAAGGCATTCACACACTAGAATACACCCACAGAAAAATAATCTGGATGGTCAGAGGACTAGAGACCATGCCTTACAATGATTGGTTGAAGGAACTGGGAATGTTTAGCTTGGAGAAGAGAAGACTTATAGGGGAGGAAGAAACACATGATCATTATCTTCAAGTATCTCAAGGGTTACCATAGGAAAGAGGATCTTAAAATTATAGATTCAGAGCTGGAAGGAAGCTTAGAGGCCCTTGAGTCCAGCCTCCTCATTTTTCATGTGGAAACTGAAGCTTTACCAGGTTAACTGACTTGCCCAAGGATCATACAGTTGTCAGAGGCAGGATTAGAACACACGTCTTTCTGACTCCAGGCCCAATGCTCTAGCCATTATTCCATGTTGCCTCTGCTTGTCTCCATAAGACAAAGCTAGTAACAAGAAAAATGAGTAGAAGCTGGAGAAAGAGATCTCAGTCCAAGATCACAAATATCACAATCATCAGCAAGGTCACGGGGAAAGGATGTTGACTCATTTTCAAATCAACTGGATTCAAATCCTGCCTCTGGTTCTTACTAGCTCTGTGACCACAGGAAATTCACTAACCTCTTTGGGCTTCAAGTTCCTCACCTATAAAAATAATATGGCACTTATGTCTAAAGATCCACGATCCTTAATTTTTCCAAATGAGATGAGCTATCTGGATGTGGGATGAGCTTACCCTCCCATGAAATGGGCTGCCTCAACTTGGAATGAGTTTAAGTGAAAACTTGACCATCTATCAGGGGTGCTGTGAAGGAGATTCCTATTCAGGTAAGGGTCAGACTAATCACCTTTTAAGGTCCCCTCTGGCTCAGAGAGTCTATGAAATTCCAGAGACATTACAAAAGCTATGTTTCTGATGACTTTGTGAATAATTACATCCCAGGAACATACGACTTGAGAATAGAAAAGACCAGAGTCCAACTCCCTCATTTTACAATTGCTTGTCCAATATCACATAGCCAATACTAATGCCAGAACCCAAATCTGAATCCAGGGAATCTTTCCACTACATGATAGATATAGGATCTAAAGGAAGAAGGAAGGAAGGAAACAAACATGTGTATGGTGCCTACAAAATTCCCTCGATTTGAAAGGAAAGAGAATTGTCAAAGATGACACTGATGCTTCAAGCCTAGGTGACTGGGAGGATGGTACGGATATTGGCTGAGACAGTGAAGTCAAAAGTAGGAAAAAGGTTGGGGGCCCTGTGTTGGGAGAATGATGATGTGCTCATTTGGGGAACTGAGTGTCACTTGTGAGAGGTATGCCTATTCATCAAATTCGCCATCCAGGTAGTGATATTCTATGGGCAAATGGAGATACAGGACTGGAAATTGGGAGAGAGGTAAGGGTTGGATGCACAGATTTAGAATCATTCTTATCAGGGGAAGAGTTCTGATAGTGGAAAAGCTAATGCAAGGAGCATCTTAGAGAAAAAGAGTAATGTCCTGGAGTCTAAACAGTGAGAGTAAAAATGGCATGCCCTCCCTACTACTCTCTGGGCTCATCTGCAATCACAGAATGACAAAGTCAGGGATTGTGAAAGAATAAGGCTAGGGAATCAGATGAACACCCCTGAGAATTGTGGGGGAAAGGCCAGGAAGTTGAAGGAAAGGAATTAAAGAAGAGAAAGCCAGAGAATTGTGGGAAATGTGGCTAAGAATCAGAAAGAGGGTATATAACTGTGATAGGTTGAGGCAGGTAATTGTAGAGGACAAAACCAGTGAATCATAGGGACAAGGCTAGTTAACTATAGGTGACAAGACCAGAAAATCGTGACAGAAAAGTCACCTCAGGCTGCCCTTCTGGTCACCCATGCTCTTACTTCCATTCTGGTGCTTCTCAAGGTCCTGTTAGGCATTCTCCAAGGGCATCACTTTGCTATTTGTCTGTGGATAACACTGATCCATGGGTCCCTAGGCAAATGTCTAGCCCTGAGGAGCCCTGGTATCAATAAGGCTACTATTATCCTGATTCAGGATGAGGGTTCCAAGGCATAACTACATTTGGCTTTCTCACTCTGGGTATGAGGAATAGGAGAAAAGAAATAGGAGAAAGGATATGTGAAAAATAAAGATTGGTGGCAAGCCAAGGATAAGCTTCATCTGCCTTTTGGCATACTGTGTACTTTGTGAGGACTAGCCTAGCTAAGTATAGATAGTCCCATTACCAGTAGATTGGCCAATTGGTGATGGAGTGTTTGGCCATGGCAATCCATGAAATACAAATACAAAGTAGCCCTCAGTCCTACATTCTTTCTGTAGTAATGGTAGCAGAAATATGCAAAAGGGGGTAGATGACACTAAGAATCATACAGCTTTTAGATCACTAGAAGCTATAATTAACCTAACTGTTCCTACTTGAAATGTGAAGTTCTTGCCCACTTACCAACGAGTAGACTTGCTACTGGGGTAGCTAGGTGACTCAGTGGGTAGAGCACTGGGCCTAGAGTCAAAAAGACCCGAGTTCAAATCTGTCCTCAGACATTTATTAGCTGTGTGACCCTGGGCAAGTCACTTAAACTTGTTTGCCTCAGTTTCCTCATCTGTAAAATGAGCCAGAGAAGGAATAGCAAACCACTCTGGGCTCTTTGCCAAGAAAACCTCAAATGGGGTCATGAAGAATTGGATACCACTGAAACAACTGAACAACAACAGATATGCTACTGCAGAAGCTAAATCATATCATTCTTGACATTGTCACCATAAACAAAACTATGAGACAGAAGGAACTTTTAGTCAAGTAAAAGGATGGCTTGCCAGAGTTGGCAGAGTTGGCTTTGCTGTGCAACCAAAATAAGAAACTTCGGGGCAGCTAGGTGACGCAGTGGATAGAGCACCGGCCCTGAAGTCAGGAGAACCTGAGTTCAAATCTGGCCTCAGACTGAACACTTGACACTTACTAGCTGTGTGACCCTGGGCAAGTCACTTAACCCCCCAATTGCCTAAGAAAAAAACAAAAAGAAATAAGAAACTTCATTTCTTGGGACACTTACACTTGGTCATTATTTATCATAATGCTTGTGATCAATATTTGTAAAAACAAATAAACAAATCTTTATGAAAATAATTGCAGCTTATCCACCAATGTCGGTTGCAGAGGAAAAGTGAGAACAAGGTAGTGAATGAAATATGTTTGAAATCAGGAATAAGAAATAAAAGATGCCCAAATTTGGAGACTACACAGAAGCATCAACTTACAAGTTGTCCCAAAAGTCTTAATGAAATTTTAAACTTTAATAGCTTAAAGTATCACGAATGCTTTCATGATAATTGAAGGGATACTTTAAAGCTTAATAGCTACTTTCTAAGAGAAAAGAATTATAGAGTCATAGACCTAATGAATAATGAATAACAGCACACAAAATAATGAGATTGTTTCTACGTTAAGAAGCAAGAAATGACTTGTTACTAATGTGGGAGTCATTTTTTTTTTTTTTGGCTAGGCAATGGGATTAAGTGACTTGTCCAGGGTCACACAGCTAGTAAGTGTCAAGCAAGTGTCTGAGGCCATAGTTGAACTCAGGTCCTTCTGACTCCAGAGCTGGTGCTCTATCCACTGCGCCACCTAGCTGCCCCAAGAGTCGTTCTTAAATCAACTATCTGTACGCAATTACTGATTTGTCAAAGTAAAGATCAAAATTAATACAAAACCAGAAGCAAGAATAAAAATGAGAAAAGATGTAGTATCCAATTAAAACAACTCCAGTTTCACATATTTGTGTTATTTACTGATGCTAAACAAAAAGGGTGAGAGGGAGGTTTGGGTGGAATAAAGAACATCAATGCCAATCACAATAATATGCACAACTGGTGCAAACCAGTTGCCAAAACAAGGAGACCAGATGATCCTAAAAGCCATCTTAGTTACTTTGTGACTCAGGTCTGTCCCTGGTGTTGATTTATGTTCAACATTGTTAACAAGTATGATGCTTATAAGCCTTTCAACAGTCAACAAAACAAATTTATTTAGCAACAGGAAAAATCTATTTAACAAGGATATGTAATGAATACTTCAAGATGATTTATCAAAGTAAAGTCCCTCTGACTCTGAGCTGTGTATCATGGCTAGTCAGCCAGCCATTAGAGTGTTTTTGGATCTCCCCATGGTTGTTTTTTATTCAGATGACAAGAAAATAATATCAATAACCTGAGCCTTTAGTCTCCTGAGCCATTGAAATCTCAAGGATGGTTTCAATAACTTTCAAGGAAAAAAGGAAAGGGAAGATACTGTTTCAACCACAGTTACTAAATTTTTATCTTACTTGCCAGGTGTAGTGCTATGGAAGCTATAGGCAACACTAGTTTGAAATGTAAATTCATTTGTAAAATTTTACAAAGACAGATTATGAATAGTATCACCTCATAAAACATCAAGCAATAGAGAAAAAACCCAGTTTAAAGTAATTTTTCCAAGAGAATCATCTAAATGCAATAATAAGAGTTTCTGCTGCACCCATCAAAGGGGGATCTGTCCTTGTACCTCTTAGCTGTAGAGCCACAAACATGGCCTGAGTTCAGTCTTGGGGAAACCTAACCCCTAAAGAAAAAGTTCAGGCTCTTTTTCTCAAACTCTCTGGTTTTTCACACACTCCCACCTTGAAACCTTAGTTTGGCTCATGTCTATAGTTTCCCCAAAAGGGAGAAGTAGAAAGGTATTCAATGTACAATGTAATTCAAGTATGGGGCAGCTTCTTATTTCCTCCATACAAAGATGTGTTTGATATTCTAAAGGCTCACAAACCTGCATTAATAAAATTTAAACACAGAACAGTAACTTATAATTACTATTGTACTCTCCCAGGAAATTGAGCCTTAAAACCATCAATAAAAGCATGAACCAGTTTGCAGGAATGCAAAATCAATATTTCACTTTCACCTCTGCTCTGCACTATCTGAATAGCTCCTTCAAAGTATATGTCTGCCAGAAAGCCAGGCCAGAGGTTAGACTTATCCTCCTGACACTGATGATCTTCTTTCAGAAAAAGATGTATTTGCAGAGCACTCCTCCCGTTAAAAGTCAGGTCCAATTCAGGAATTTAAGACCTCCAGACCTTTTAAATTCAAAAAGTTACCTCCAAAGCTAGATATATCCATTTTGGGGCTGCTATTTGGTCATCTTTGCTCAGGAAAGATATATAAAGCAAAAAAGCTTAGGACTCTGACATCAAGTCTCAAGCTCACCTTGGGAAGAATATGTGCCAGCTGGTATGTGTGTGAGGTTTATCATTTCATTCAGGGTGAAAGAAGGCTAGCTGTCCCTGACTCATCTTCCCAGGTAGAGGTTTGAAGGATTCTGACTTGTCTGGACAATAATAAGAGAGTAGAACAAAAGGGTTATTCCCTTTAAAGTCCATTGAGTGTTCAACTCCTTCTGGCTTAGTGGCCAAATCTCTTAATGCAGACATCTCTCACTGCTATCACAGGCCTAAGGGACCAAAAAGGGGATTGCTTTGTCATCACCTGAGTCCTTCAGTGCTAATCCATCACATATGGCCAGCTGGAAGTAGCCATGGAAGCTCAGCATATGGCCCCCAGTATGACCTCCTGCAAGCCCATACCTAGCATGTGTGCTCCATGGACTAGACTCAAATCCAACTCCTACTACGTAGAAAAAAATCATCCCAAGGGCAATTAAGAATAAAACTGAAAGGACAACAAACATATGAAAGATGAAAAAGATCTGAAAGATTTTTGTGATAAACTCTTTTCATTATAAACGTCAGTGAAGTCACCTCATTGGGACTCTAAAATATCAGTTATACTTAAAAAAGAAATGGAAATGCCATTGATGAAAACAAAAAAGAGAAAAACAACAGGATTTTAGACCAAGTATACACAGAGATCTGTGCTGGACACTACTCAACTTCAAGAAATTTGAGGTGTTAATTCTCAAGATATCTGAAGGACAGGGAGATTCCAAAGGTGTAGAAAAAAAAAATTATTACTAATTTAATTCTTATTTCAAAATAGTATCTCCTACAGAAGCTATGAAAACTATTACTATTGCTTTAAGAACAGAGGCAGATAGAATATGGAGAAAAATATTTTTGTGTAAGCATTTTTAAAAGCCAATTGAGAAAATGGGTTGATGTGAAGCTTCCCCCACTGTGGAGTCAATGAGATGTGTTCATTTCTGGGACCCAGAAGGATCTCTGAAGCATCAGTTGAAAAATGTCTGACCATATATACCTCTTCCTATCGAGTCAGGAAGAAGGTATGTGTTGTATCTGTGACTTATAGGAATCTGTAAAGATCTACTTGATAAACTTCAGAGAGGGACTGTTCAAAGGGTTAATCAACAAGCACTTATTAAGTACCTGCTAGTGCCAGACATTGTGCTAAAAGCTGGAGATACAAAGAAAGGCAAAGGATGATCCCTTCTCTCAAAGAAGTTACATTCTCATGGGGAAAACAATATGTAAATAACTATATACAAACAAGATATATACAGTATGAATGAGGGGTAATCAACAGAGAGAAGACATTAGCATTAAGAGAGATCAGGAAAGATCCTGCAAAAGGTAAAATTTTTGATGAGCTTTGAAAGAAGCCAGGACAGTGAGGAGATCGTTCCAGTGTGTGAGGGACAGTCAATGAAAATCTCCAGAACTGGGAGATGGAGCTTCTGGTGTGAGGAGGTATTAACTTGAGAGATGAAGAGATGTTTCTTACCTTTACTAGGGAGAAGTTTATGAAGACAGAAGAAGGAGATGGAAATATCTTCCTTTTGGAAGAAGTTATTTTCATCTTTATCTTATAAGGAGGTTTTAAGAAGAAATTTTACTTGCTAACAGGAGAAAAACTGAATGGTGTAAGACTGAGTTTTTACAAAGCCAAGAAAAATCAATTGGCAATAGATTAATGGTTGTCATAGCCAAAATATTTTAACTAGTTTTATACACACACACACACACACACACACACACACACTGTCCCAAAAGTCATAGTGTGGCCTTACACTATCCGAAAAAAAATCTGAAACTGCATTAAAACTTCTGGGGTGCCCCATGCAAATGTGAGTATGTATATATGTGTACATATATAAGTGCAGATATAATATGCATGGTATATATGTATGTGTTTGTATATAGGGCACATATATATGTGTGTATATATAGGGCAGCTAGGTGGCACAGAAGATGGAATGCCAGTCCTGGAGTCAGAAAGACTCATCTCCCTGTATTCAAATCTGACCTCAGATACTTACTAGCTGTGTGACCCTGGGCAAGTCATATAACCCTGTTTGCCTCAGTTTCCTCATCTGTAAAATGATCTGGAGAAGGAAATGGCAAATCACTCCAGTATCTTTGCAAGGAAAACCTCAAATGAAGAGTTGGAAATGACTAAAAGGACTGAACAGCAACATATATAGTGTATATGTGTATATATGTATGTATGCATATGTAAATGTACATATGTATATCTTTATGTTTATTGTTGTTTCTGTTTATAATATTATACACACCAGTGATTTTAGCATTTATTTGATTATAAAGAGTATTTACTACTGGAAAAGGAAGTTTCTCTGTTTTATTGTATAATGAATATTTAATGAACTCAATTTGAGGCTCAAGTTAATTAATTATCTAATGAGAAAGAGATTTCAAGTTATTAATGAGAAATTAACCATGCAAACATACCCCTAGATCACTATAGAGCTCTGGAGGATAAAATTAAATATATACCAATGAGTTGAGTGGCAGGTTAAAGTTGGGTGACCTACAAGTGAGGATGGTAGACCCCAGATCCTATATGACCTGATTCCTGTTGAGTCTTTTTTCCCTACTATCCTGAAGGTAAAAAAGTGAACAGAAAAACAGTTACCAACCTATATGCCTACTTTCCCAGATATAAATGTATGTGTGTATGTATATGTAAATATATGTAATTCAGAGCTTTTTCTTAATCTCTTTGCTATAACATGTTATAGCCTATTTATACCTACCATATGTCTTTCCATTGCCCTATGGGTGATACTTATTTTCATTTCTTCAGACACTATCATTTTCTATGACCCAAAGACATACAACAATGTAAAAAAGATGGGACTTTAGGAAGAAATTTAGAGTCATTAAAATCACTCTGCAACTTCCCAAAAGTGATGTAGTCTATTTGTGTGTGTGTTTGTGTGTGTGTGTGTGTGTGTGTGTGTGTCCTAAAAGTAGCATTGATGAGAGTATTGGAAAGGAACAAGAAGATTTTTTGCAAGTGACATTACAGAATAGGCAAGATTTTTATCATCATATAACTGACTGAAAGGTATGAAGAATGTAAGATCACATTTGTATTCTTTGTTAAGTACAAAAAAAAGCATTTGATTCAGTAGAGAACACTATCTAGAAATCTAAAAGGTCTCCTAGAACAAAGTGTCTTTTACACATACAGCAAACTTATGCAAGATTCCTTGAAAGACTTGACAATAGATAGAAGCTTGTTAGACAGCCCTATGATCAGAAATATTAGACAGGGCATAAAATGTATGCTTGCCAAAGATGCTCACCACTGTCATGGAAGATATCCGGGGCAGACTCCAAGTCAAAGAGGGATTCTTTATGGTTAGTGAGGTTCTCCTGTTTGAGGATGATGTTGTGCTGATTGAAACAAGTCCCAGAACATTGTAGACTCCTGGATGAGATCTATAACAACTCAAGAGAGTTTTGTGTAACTATGCACAAAGGAAAAACCAAATGAGTGAAGAATACCTATTGTCCAAACTATGATATAGACAATATTATATAGACAATCTATAGAGTTCACCCACCAATACATAGATCTTGGACAAACACTGGAGATAGATAATGAGTTGGAGCCATAACTAAACAGAAGCAGAACAGAACAGACCTTCATGAAGTGGCAGTTATTTTAATAAACTTAAACTTCTCTCTAAAATCCCATCTTTTTTAGTATCAATATTCTGCCTATATTGTGTATCTGTGGGTTATAGAAAATGATAGTATCTGAAGAAATGAAAATGAATATCACCCATAGAGCAATGGAAAAACATGTGGTAGTTGTAAAAGGGTTACAACATGTTACAGGAAAGAGATTAAGAAAAAGCTCTGGAACAAAAGATGTCATTTAAGAAACTTGTAATTAAAAAAAAAGATGGACTAGTTCCATGGCAAGGACAAGAGAGAACTGATGGACAATCTGTACTCTCCACTGGTATTCTCATGATAGAGAGTAATTCTCATCAAAAAAGAGTAAGAACCCTACACACACACACACACACACACACACACACACACACGCACACACACATATTGTGTGGACACCTGTGCTGAACTTAGCAGTCAACATAGAGAAGAGTCCTTCCTAAAGGATACGCAGTTGTGAATGGATTACAGCCTGCCTCATTGGGAGAATACTAACATCAGTGAGGTTACATCCCTATTTAAGCATTTGAAAACATAGAGCTTTATAAAGAGATCTTTGAGATCGTAAGATTAGAAATTCAATCTTCTTTTTCATATGAAGAAACCAAAAGCCAGAGGAATGAAACAGTTCACTTAAAGTCACACAATTAATAAATGTTGGCACCAGGACTCAAATCCAGGTCCTCTGGCTATGAATCCAATGCACCTTCCACTACAGACAAAGTAAGGTGATTTAATAATTCCTATCCAGTACATAAAGATTAATAGGTATTCCCTTAGCTGACCATCTTTCTTAGAGCCAGAGTTCTTAACTTTTTTTTTGTGAAAAGTGTCACAGACCTATTTGGCAATCTGGGGAAGACTCTGTATCCCTTGGACACCGGGTGGCTCAGTAGATAGAGTGCCTGGCCTAAAGTCAGGAAGGCCTGAGTTCAAATCCAACCTCATTCACTTATTACCTGTGTGGCCCTGAGCAAGTCACTTAACCTTTTCTGCCTTAGTTTCTTTATCTGTAAAATAAGCAGGATAAGGAAAGAGCAAACCACTCCAGTATTTTTGCCAAGAAAACCCCAAATGGGGTCATGAAGAGTCAGACGTGACTGAAAAAATTGACTCAATAATAACAGCAAATGTATCCTTCCTCAGAAAAATGTTGTAAATGCTCAAAATATATATAATGAGAAAGAAAACTTATTATAATGAAATAAAGATGTAATTTTTTTTCCCATCTAAGACTCCCTGAAATGGTCTGTGTATGCCAGGTTAAGAACCCCTGTTCAAGATAATGAAATTAGAAATGGGTAGGAGTTGCAAGAAGGAAATATGCCTGCCCCCACCCTAGAAAGGCTCTGCAGTGGGTTGTGGAAAGCTTTCAGAATCCCTGTCCTCAGACACCTTTAAACCATTAAAAGTTTTATAAACAACATCTGTTTTGGATGAGTGCCTGAGGGCAGGGGGGTTGCCTCAGGGACCTCATAAGGTCATTTCCATCTGGATAGACTAATAAGTCTATGAATAGTGTTGGTCCATGAACTGGCTGCCATCCCAGAGTCCTGGGACCTGAGATAAGAATGTTCTCATCAGCAGGGAGACATTGAATTCATCTGGGCTTGAGAGAGCTAGGCAGCATAGAAAGTGAGGGGTAGTGGGGCTGAGATGTCACACCTCAAACCAAAAAGAAGTGAATGGGAGTCTATCCTTTGGGACTTGAGGTCAAGAAGGTATATAATACTCCTCACCTTCTTGTCTTTTCTCCACGATCTGTCTTCCTTCTCCCCTCTCCAACACTACACAATACCTACCTCCTCTTTAAATTTGGCCAGAACAGAGAATGCCACAGGAGGCCAAGGAATCCTCCAGCTTTTGGAAGAAGTAAGTGGGTTTAATTCATTCCCTCCTTGCTTCCTCAAAGCTTTCTTGTCTCCAAATGAAACATCTCCAGGTCCCTTAACTGAAAGAGTGTAATAGAAAAAGTCAAGAGAATATGGTTTGAATCCTAGCTAACATATATACTGCCTCCTTGACCATGAGCAAGTCATTTCTCCTCTCTTTGTCTCAGTTTCCTCATCTGTTGCAAAGATAATGGACTGCCTACCTCACAGGACTAGTGTGAGGAAAATGTTTTATAAACCTTAAAGCTCTATAGAAATGGAACCAATTACTATTATTCAACTGATTCTAAAATAATGTTCTCCAGTCCCTCCACCATCCTGGCCACTGTCTTCTGGACAAGTTCCAACTTGTTGATGTCCTTCATAAAATGTAATGCCCAAAACTGAACACAATGCATCAGAGAAGTCCAGAAAAGGGCTAAGACCAAAGGGACTTCTCTAGTTTTTACTCTATGGATGTGTTAATTTAGCCTTCAATGACATTACCTTTGCCCCTAGCAAACTTTTTGTTGCCACTGTTGGATTTCTATTGAGCTTATTAGTCAACTAAGTGCCTGGTCTTTCCCACATGAACTTAAATGCTTATCTCCAGCTCTAAGAGTCAATTCTTTTAAGGATGCCCAAATACTACCATAAGCTAAAAAGTCTGATGGTTATGGGAGTAGCTGGTTAAGAGTAATGACATGAGGCTTCAATGTTCTCTTTTTTCCCTGCTCATATACTCTTTTAGGGCAAATGGAAGAGAACCAGAGGTGAGGGAGAGAGAGAGAGAGAGACCCTTTGAGGTGGGACCTTGTCATAGAAGTGCCAAATAGAGGGGGCTCAAGGTACTCCCTGAGAGAGCCAAGCTACTTTTCTACTAGAAAAGAATAAGAGTAAGTGGTTTCAGTGGGTGTAGGGTGTAGTCTGGATAGGCAGACCACACAATGTGCTTTACTAAGCTGGACAAGGTAAGGCTGGATTTGGACTCTAAAGTAGACTGGACACTGAGCTCTGAGACCTGGGTTGTGTTAGAAACTCTATAGTTTGGATTCTGGGACATCTATTTGAACATTTACCACCTCTGTGACCTTAAGTCATTTAACCTTACTGGTCTCAGTTTCTCCATCTGTAACATGGAGGAGTTGGACTAGATGACTTCAACTTTTAAAAATATAAAACAGTACTACTAGCACCTCCTACTCAATACATCTAACTCATCATCTGCCACAGGAAAGATGACCTTTCTCCATTTAGGATCATAGATCTGGAGCTGGATAGGGACCCTCTAGTCCAGAGTTCCCACACTTTCTTGCTTCACGGCACCCTTAGTGGTCTTGGTAAATTTTTCACGGTGCTCCTAAGTCAAAAGGAATACCTAGTAGTTCTACTTATTAAATAGTTAGGTACAAACAACTTAATAAGTGTTAATGTCCTAACAACCAAGTAGTCATTTGAAAAAATAATACACATAGATTGAAAGAAAAAATACATTTATCTCTTTTTCAGATAATCACAATTACTTACTAATGGAATATTCATGCCTCTTGGGCATTGCCCAACTTCTCAAACCTTGGGATCCAATGGGAGGGCACCACCTACATTTCCTGTTCCATAACACATATAAGTTGAAAGAAAAAAAATCTTTATTTCATTCCTCAAAAACCACAATTACTCACTAATGGGATGTTCATGCCTCTCAGGACCTGCCCAACTTCTCAAACTCAGGAGTAGATGGGATGGCAGCATCCACATTTCCTGTTCCATCTTGATTTTCAGATGGTATTTGTTTTTATCACAGCAAAAACCCAACTCCACAAAGATATGACATTGCAAAAGAGAAAGGTTAAGAAGTTACTGGCATAATGGAAAATACAAATAAACAAAAACATAGCTCAAATATTTAAGAACATCATCAAAAAGAATGTAACGAGATCAAACATCCTAATGTTGAAATTATTAATTAATTCAAGCTAATAATTCTCTCAGTGTCCAACAGATGTCAAGTATTACTTGTCAAGTGTTTCCTTTGAAAATTTAAAATACCACACAATACCACATGAGTTCTCATTGGAACACCAGAGGTGTACAATTTGGGAAACATGGATCTATTCCAAATTTCTTATATTATACATAAAGAAACTGAGGCCTAGAGAGGTTAAGTGACTTGCTCCAGCTCATTCAGTTAATGGGTCAGAGATGGGATTTGAACCTAGGTCCTCTGATTCCAGAGGCAATGTTCTTGCTACTTTCCTAATTGTATTAATGGCCCCAGTATCCTCAGTGACCCTAGTGTGAAACATTAATCTCTTTGACTCTTCATGTTTAGTCAAATTTCAGTCCTGTTTGACTCTTTGTGACCTCGCTTGGGTTTTTCTAGGCAAAGATACTGGAGTGGTTTGCCATTTCCTTCTCCAGCTCATTTTACAGATGAAGAAACTAAAGCACACAGGGTTAAGTTACTTACCCAGGGTCACATAGTTACTAAGTGTCTGAGGCCAGATTTGAACTCCTGATGAGTCTTCCTGGCTCCAGGCCTGGCACTCTATCCACTGCTCCACCTAACTTCCCCTTCCTCATATCAATTCACCATTTATTAAGTTCTTACTATGTGCAATGTGTCATGGTAGGAGCCACGAATTACAAAGCAAAAATGAAGCAGTCACAGAATCGTAGGACAAAACAGCCTCTCCCTTTGAGGAGTTTGCAATCCATTTGAGTGGAGAATAAAAACATATATGGAAAAGTCTAGGGGCAGCTAGGTGGCACAGTGGATAGAGCACCAGCCCTGGAGTCAGGAGGACCTGAGTTCAAATCCGGCCTCAGATACATAACACTTACTAGCGGTGTGACCCTGGGCAAGTCACTCAACCCCATTGCCTAACCAAAAAAGAAGAAAAGTATAACACAAGGAAGAGAACAAAATGGGCGAAGAAGAGATCAAAGGACTCTAGGAAGATTTGAGGCAAAAGTGAACACTGACAGCTAGGGGAGTCAGGGAAGGGTACATAAAGGGGGTGGCACCTGAGGGAAAGTAGAGTCTGAACGATGAAGATAAGGGGACAATGTCCAGTTGAGTGAAAAGATAAGTAATATAGTTGTTGAGTCAGAAAGAGGAGGAATAAGGTGAAAAGAGGCTCACTCCTCACATGCCATCTATAGTCAGATTCTGTCATTTCTCCATCCACAATATCTCTCCTGTCAATCCCTTCTCCTCTCTCACCCTGCTTCAGATCCCTATTGCTCCTCACCTAGACTACTGTAACAGCCTCTCAACTGGTGTCCTGTTTCCAGGCTCTCTCTTTTCCAATCTGCCCTCCACACAACCTGCAAATGCACAGATCTTATGCTATCACTCCACCACTCAAAATTCTTCATTTGCTCCTTGTTGCCCGTAGGTTAAAATACAAATTCTACAGCCTGACTTCTGAAACTATAACTATCTACAGTCAGGCTCCAACCTACCTTTCCAATCTTATCTCCCATGGCTTCACACACTCTGCATTCCAGTCAAACTAATTGCTTCCCAGTCTCGTCCTACTCTCTGCTGCTACTGCCATCTATGACTTGTATGATTTTGGGCAAGCCAATTAATATCTCTGTGCCTCAGTTACCTCATCTGAAAAATAAAATAGTTGGACTAAATTATCTTTAAAGTTTCTTCTACTTCTACATCTAAGATGTCTACTCTTCGCTTCTTTTACGTTCTACCTTTTGTCTTTAGTATCTGAGGTCACACTTCAATAGGCAACCCTAGTTTTGAGGTACTCTATGAATCCACATGTGCTCAAAACCATTGCTCACAAGCCCCTAGTAACATGTTTATTTTTGTGAATCAGCCATATGACTAGATTAGCTCAAACCAAAGATGTTTAATAGAAAATCGTAGTAATAAAAATAGCAAGAAAATATTTTCCTCATGAACCTGGGACACAGATTCTCACAAATATATATGCCATAAGCAAGAAGAGTAAACACACCTAAAGAATACACATAGAGAAGCACATGGGAAGCATGGCATGGTAGAAAGAGCCCTGGGAATGGAATAAGAGGATCTTTCATATCCCAGCTCTTATGCATATTACTTATCTGACTTCGGGCAATTCACCACCTCCCTAGTCTTCAATTACTTCATTTATAAAATAAAAAACTTGGACCTTTCAAAAGAAACAGAAGTGGTCTACTCATAGTCTTTATTTAGACAAAAAGTTCCTGAACAGAAGGAAACTTTCAGGAACTATTAATATAATGAATAGAAGGAAACTTTCAGGAACTATTAATATAATGAATAGAAGGAAAGGTATACAATATTTCCAGAAAACTCAAATTTTTTTAAATCATCCCTCAGGTGTCAGAAAAGGAAGACTACTTTAGATTATAGTCTGTCAGTACTAGAGGGGACTGTAGAAATGATCTAGTCTACCCCTCCATTTTACAGATCAATAAACAATGGCATGGTACAATGGGTAAAGGAGAGAAGGGGGAAGAGAATAAGCAGTTCCATAGCACCTATTTGGGCTGCTAAGTGGTACAATGGATAGAGTGCTGGGCCTGGACTCAGGAAAACCTGAGTTCAAATCCAGCCTCAGCCACCTACTAGCTGTGGGACCCTGGGCAAATCAAGGCTCAGTTTCTTCATCCATAAAATGAGCTGGAGAAGAAAATGGGAAACTACTCCAGTATCTTTGCCAAGAAACCCCCAAATGGGTCATGAAGAGTCAGATATGATTGAAACAACTGAATAACAACAAAATAGCTCCTATTATGTACCAGGCACTGTGCTAAGAGCTTTTACAAATATTATCTCATTTATCCCTCACAATAACCCTGGGAGGTAGGCGTTATTATTATTCCCATTTTACAGTTGAAGCAACAGAGGAAAATAGTGGTTAAATGACTTGCTCAGGGTCACACAGCTAAAGCACTGTTCTTATAGTCACAGAACCTGAGATGGAATCCACACTCTATCAGTTTCTACCTGAGAGAGACCATGAGCAAGTCACTTAGTCTCATTGGGCTTCAGTATCTTCATTTGTAAAATAGCCAGACTAAATGTCCTCTGAGGTCCCTTCCAGTTCTAAATCTGTGGTCCTATGAAACATGTCTAACCAGAATATATGTGTGAAAGGGCAACTCACAGCTCCAGCCCTACAGGGCAATCATCACACATAATGCTGGTGGCATATAGTCTCTGCCAAATACACAATTGATATGTAGCCTCAAGCAGGTATTATTCTGCGTTGGTCTTGCACGACTGATGTTTGATGGTTCTTGCTGGTCCCTTGGCTGCTCACAGGCATGGTTCCACTGGCCACAGGGTTGTGGAGCTTGTTACTCCCAGGTGAAGTACTCAGCTAAGGTATTAGATCTTCCCCTATAAGAGGAAGAATGGACTCCGCCATCTCTTTTTTTAGCTTAAAGAATGGAGGTTTTTTACTATAGTTCTTATAGAAAAACTAAGCCCTCACATTCCAAGTCATTCAACTAAGGAGAAAAATTCTTAACAATCCTTCCTTCCTTAAGGAGGGTCTATCTATTTTCAGAGCCTTAACTAAAATAAGCATTTCCTCTCTGCGAAGAGATTCTTCACCTTCAGGCATAAGCTGTGTTGAATCAAAGGAGAGTCCCAGATAACAAATACTCAAAGGAATTTTTTTTTACCTCTACTTCCGAATCACTGAGGTGAGGTTCTATATCAGAAGCTTCATTCTGACTAAGGGTTAGAAAATCTTTGTAACTCTCTATCTAATTCCAACATGGGGTTACTTTGTGTTCCCAAACTCATTCCATGGTAATTCTACCAAAGAAACCTTAAAGAGTGGGTCAGACCTATTGTAATTTTAAATTTTTTGTGGGCCCAAAAGTAATTTGCAAATACAATACAAAAGAATATGAGTAAGCCCAGGGACCAAGAACACTGTCTTCCTACTATCTAACCATATCTGCTTTTAATATGTATATGTTGGTAGCAACAGGTCACCCTATATATTATACTTATTTCTACACATCTCATTTGCCCCCTGGTAAACTTTAAACTTCTTGAGAGAAGGGATTACATCATTTTTCATATTTCTATCTCTGTCACTAATATAAGGCCTTGATTATAACAGGCAGTTAATAAATTTCTGGTTAATTGAATTAAATTGAATATAGACTACCAACCAATCAAACAGCAAGCATTTATTTGGCATCTCCTCTGTGGTGGGCTGGAGATGCAAAGATGAAAATGAAACTATCCCTGTTCTCAAGGCCTTTTTATGGGGGAAACAACATGTATATATTTAAGCACGTAGAATATAAATAAAGTCATCACCAAGTAATTTGAATGGGGGAGGCACTAGCAGCTGGGGAAATAAGGAAGGACTTCAGGTAATACGCCTGAGCTAAGCATTAAAGAAAACTGAGTATCCTAAGAGGCAGAGGTGAGGTGAGATGAGTGAATTCTGGGCATCAGGGACAGGCTATACAAAGGCATGGAGATTGGAGATGGATCATCATGTATGAAGAAGAATAAAAAGGTCAGTAGGTCTGTGGATCATAGAGGGCATAAAGCAAATTAATACATAGTAACCCTACAACGATAAACTGAAGCCAGGTGCAATAGGGCTTTAAATGCCAGGTGAATCTGTGTTCCTACAAGGAACAGGGAGTAAAATGGAACTTATTGAGCAAGAAAATGATATTGTCATATCTGGGCTTTGGGAATCGCACTTTGGCAGCTGTGTGGATGGTGGATTGCAGAGGAGAGACTTGAGGCACGAAGACCATTTAGGAGACTCTTGCAATAGTAATCAGTATTGGAAGTATCTTTAGGGACAACAGCAGAGACAATAGTCCCTAGGGACAAACCTCTCAGGTTTGAAAGAATCTTGGGCTTCATCTAATCCAACTTCCTCATTTTACAGATGAAGAAACTAAGACTGGGAGAGATTATGTAACTTTGCCAAGGTCATTCAACTAATGAGGAGCAGAGTCAGAATTCAAACTCATGTCCTCTCACTCTAAATAGAAGGGTCTTTCTGCTAAACTACATTATCAACCCCTCCATTTTATAGAGGAGGAAAGTAGGGCTCAGAGGACACAAGGGCTTGACCAAAGTCACACAGCAAATGAGCGGCAAAGCCAAGAACCAAACAGAAGTTCTCTCCAAATCCAAGGCTTTTCCGTACATCAAATCTCCCAAATTCATTCTGAGCAAAGCTCCCCATCTGCTCTGCTCCTCAGTGCTATCCCACATTCCAAGCCAGGCTAAGATAATCCATTCTGAGAAAAGATGCATCAGTGACTTCCAAGGTTTTTAAAGCAGGATGCAATGACGACTCCAAATGAAAACTATGTCTCCATCCTGTTTGCAGAGTAAATACAGACAGAGAAGAATGTTGCAGAAAATCAGAGATTTGCTTAATGTCACCTAGTGAGTTATAATTTATTGCTCTGATTTGCGTTTCTCTAATTATTAGTAATTTGGAGCATTTTTCCATGTGGTTGTAAAGAGTCTGCCACTCTTTTGGAAACTGTGCACATCCTTTAACCATTTATCTATTTGGAAATGGCTTTATGGACATGTAATATATGGAGATATACATATATGTATATGTGTTACTTGTTTATATATCTTGTATACCAAACCTTTCCCAGAGAAATTTGATGAAAAGATTTTTTTTTCCTTTTCAAACACTTTTTTTCTTATCCTAGATGCATTAGTTATGTTTGTGCAGAAGCTTTTCAATTTCATGAACTCAAAGTTACCAATTTTGTCTTTCATAATCTATCCTTTGCTTAAAAACACATTTCCTACCCATAGTTATGACAGGTATATGATTTGCTTCTCTTCTAATTTTTTTTATAGTATGAACCTTAATATTAAAGTCACATTTCCATTTAGAATGTATTTTAAGATGTTGGACTAAGCCTAATTTCTGCCAGACTCCTTCCCAGTTTTCCTAAAAGATTTTGCCAAATAGAGAATTCTTTCCTAAGTAATTCGTCTTTCCATTTTCTAAAACACTGGGTTATTGAGTTTCATTATTTTTTATTCTTCCTTTTCCAGTTTGTTCCATTGATCTACCTCTCTATTTTTAACTAATACCAGATAGCTTTGATGATGGCTGTTTTATAATATAGTTTGAGCACTGAAAGTGCTATTCCCATTCATCCCTACCTCATTTCATAATTTCTCTTGACATTCTAGATATTTTGTTATTGTGTTATCAAGTTCTATAAAGAAAATAGGGATAGTTTTATCTCTTCTTTACCTATCTTTAGACCTTTAATTTCTTTCTCTTATCTTATTTCTATTGCTATATATCTATATCTATTTTTATACAAAATCATAGTAGGAAGAGTGGACATCCTTACTTCACTCTCATATTTACTGGAAAAGGTTCTGGTGCATTGCCATTTCATCTTGCTTTTGGTTTTAGATAGATAATTTTTATGATATTTAAAAAGGTCCCAATGTCACTGTATTTTGTAGGATTTTTAGCATAAATGAGTATTACTCTATGTCAAAGTCTTTTTTACATTTATTGAAATAATCAATATGCTTTTATTAAACATTTGTCAAAAGAATGAGTTATCACAAAATGTCAGCACCATCCCCACTATTATTTGATATACATCTGGAAATGCTAGCAACAGCAGACAAGAGAAGGGAATTAAAGGAATAAGGATAGGTAAAGAGGAGATAAAACTATCCCCATTTGCTAATGATATGCTGGTTTACTTGGAAAACAGCAGGGAATGAGCTAAAATGCTCATTGAGATCATTGATAGCTGCAGCAAAGTTGCAGGCTACAAAAAAAAATTCTCAAAAATCTTCAACATTTCTATGTAATAATAACAAAACATAAGAAGAAATGATAGAAAGGGAAATCTCATTCCAAATAACTACAAAGTGCATAGAACATCTGAAGATAACCTCTCAAAGTCCAAAGTGCTCCTTAAAGAAATAAAGAACAACTTAAATAGCTCAAGAAATATTCAGTGCTCATGGCTAGGCCATGTCAAAAAATGACAATACTACCAAATACCACCAAAATTAATTTACACTTTTAATACCATAACAATCAAATTACCAAGGGGATACTTTACATAACTTGATAAAGAAATAACAAAATTAATTTGGAGAAACAAAAGATCTAGAATGCCAGGGGAAATGAAGAAAAGAAATAGGAACAAAGAGAGATTAGCACTTCTGGGCTATATTAAAAATCAGTAATCAAAGCCATCTGGTGTACAAGGACAGATCAGTGGAACAGACTAGATAAAGGAGATTCAAAAACAAAACAAAACAATAACTCTAAGTCTGATAAAGTGGAAAACATAAATTACCTAGAAAAAAAATTCTTATTTGATAAAAACTGCTGGGAAAACTGGAAAGCAGTCCAGCAGAAATTAGGTTTAGACCAGTACCTTACATCATATTCCACTATACATTCTAAATGGTATGTGACCTTAATATTAAAGATCATAACATAATAAATTTTAAAAGATCATATAACTCTCAGTTATGGGTACGAAATATATTGTTAACCAAACAGGACATAGAGGAAATTACAAAAGACAAAATAGGTAACTGTGATTACTTGAAACTGAAAATCTTTTGCACAGACGAAATTAATGCATCTAGGATAAGATGCAGTCAAATGGGTGGGGGGGAGGAATCATCGTATCAAATTTTTCTAACAAGGGTTTGGTATCCAAGAGATGTAAACAATTAATAAATACACATAAGATCAATATCCATTCTCCAATAGATAAATGGTCAAAATATATTAACAAACAGTTCTCAAAAGAATTGCAAAGTTTCCACAATCACATGAAAAAATGTTCTAAATCACTAATAATAAGAGAAATGAAAATCAGAACAAATCCTGAGATTCACCTCTCAGCCTTAAAATTGACAAAAATGTCAAAAAATGGCAACAGTCAATTCTGAAGAGGTTCTAGAAGGATAGACACACTAATACATTGTTGGTGGAGCTTTGAAATGGTATAACTATTTTGGAAAGCAATTTGGAATTATGCAAATAAAATGTCTAAAATATCCATAACCTTTGAACCAGAAAATTCATTACTGGGTTTATATCCCAAGGAAGCCATCATTAAGAAGAAAGTTCTTCATATACTCCAAAATATTTGTAGCAGCATTTTTTGTGATAGCCAAGAATTAAAAATAAAGTAGATACCCATCAATTGGGAAATGGCTAAACAAATCGTGGTACACAAATGTAATAGAATACTACTGTGCTGTAGTAAATGATGTAAGTGATGATTTATGGAAAGATCTATATGAACTGATACAGAATGAAACAAGCAGTATACACAGTAATAACAACAATATTAAATATAACCACACAGCAAAAAATCAAAAGTAAATGTAACAAAATCATAAAGATGGATTATAAGAGGACAACCTACCCCTTCATGGAGATGGGCAGTCCACAGGTGTTATACATTGCACATGGACTTTTTTTTCATCTCTAAAAAAGTACTGTTTGTCAGATGTGATAGTTCTCTGGGAGGAGGAGAGAAGGGATATTTGGAATAACTGCGGTAAAGTAAGAAACAGAAAACATAAATTAATTTTTTTAAATCAGAACCAAAAGGACCCTGACAAAATAGAACATTCAATGTCAGAGGAGGGAAGAGGTGGTGAGTCATTATTAAAAACATTATAAGATCATAAATCTAAAACTGGAAGGACCTCAAAAGTCTCCAACTCCTTCATTTTACAGGTGAGTAAACTGAAGCCTAGAGAGCCTAAGTGATTGGCCAAAGTCACACAGATAGTAAATGATGGAGTCCACATTCAAACTCAGGTTCTTGACTCTAAGTTATTAACCATCTATAAAATAAGAGGTTGGGCCAGATCCCCTCTGGAGTCCTTTCCAACTTTGGTATTCTAGTTCCTAAATTCCTTTCCTTCCCTGAGATTCTGTTAGTTAAAGTGCCTCCTTCTCTGAGTTTATATGATTCTTTGGATAGTTTTTTCATTGGAATTTTCAGCAGAAATTTCCAAAGAAATTACTCTCATTTCCCTATATGTATTAAAGTAAGAATTCTCCAAAATTCCCTTGTTTGAGAACTTTCCTCCTTGGCTGATTCTTAGCTCTGTTGAAAACAATAATTGACATTTCCTCTAAATTAAAACTTACCAGCTCCACTTTCTTTGATGGACTGGGTTGAATATAGATTCAGACTGTCAGGAAACAATTAGGCCAGACCTTGGGACTTAACTTCAAGGTGAGTAACAAAGGGAATCTCCATTTTGAACTTCAGGGCACTAAGGAAAGGGAATAAGCATTTATACAGCACCTACTATGTGGAAGGCACTATCCTAAGCACTTTTTACAAATATTATCTCATTTGATCCTCCAAACAACTTTGTAGGGGAAGAGCTATTATTAGCTTTATTTTGTATAATGATGTATTTTCATGTATATTTTGTATGTTCAGTACAGGAAACTGAGGCAAATAGATTTACCCAGTCACACATCTAGTAAGTGTCTGAAGCCAGACTTGTACTCAGGTCTTTCTGATTCCAGATACTGATTCCAGATACTACTCTATCCACTGGGCCACTCTCCGCCTCATTTAGACTTCTTCCTTCATTCTCCCCCTACCTTTCATGTTTCACATATTGGCCCTCACTCTAACACTAACCTGCACTACCTTCAGCAAAAGAAGCCAGTACCCATTACCAAGATTTCACCCTTAAGACCCTCTCAAGTTGCCCAGACTTTCAGAGCTGGATGGACCAGTAGAGAACATCTACCTCCTCTCATTTGACTCATAGGAAAACTAAGGCCCACAGAGGGTAAGAGAATTACCCAGAGTCACACAGTTAGAGGCAGAGCTGGTGTTAGAACCCAGTTTCCTAATATCTAGCCTGGGCTTTACTATAGCCTGTGACCTCTGAATATACCTCTGATCAAAACATACAGCAAATATTTGGTCATTGCTGAGTAGCCATTCCTGGTGACACAAAAGCTTAGTTATCTCTAGAACTCTTAACAGCTCTCATCAAATGTCAGATCTAGATGACATAGAAAAACAGAACATCAAAAGTTGAGCAGACTTCTGCCAATAACTGCAGTCTGCACCAATAGTTTTCCTCACAGAGTGAGGGAGGATCCTCTCTACCCCAGTTCCCACTAACAGATTAACTTTTTATTTGTTTTTTGTTTTTTGTTTTTAGGCAATTGGGGTTAAGTGACTTGCCCAGGTTCAAACAGCTAGTAAGTGTCAAGTGTTTGGTCTGAGGCCAGATTTGAACTCAGGTCCTCCTGACTTCAGGGACGGGGCTCTATCCACTGCGTGACCTAGCTGCCCCTCAGATTAACTTTTTAAAAGAAATCTTTATTTCAAAGGTAAAATCACAAAATAACAACCTTATTCCCTTAATAATCCCCTAATAAGAGGTGTTTAATCCTCTCCTGCACCACCTCAGTCTCTAGGAAGGAGAAGGATATTGGGTTCCTAGTTCAGCTTAGTTTCCAATAGAGCACAGTCCCAAATTCCAAGGACTAAGCCCCAAATCCAACTTGAGTCCCAAACTCTGGCTTCTCAGGACTCCACCGGGAGGCTGACTGACTGCACCATGGGTCAAACTCCTCATCTTGGTGAGAAGTATGGGCCAGCTGTCCTTTTGCTTAAGGCACTATATAAATGTGAGTAATCTATAAAATGAGAATAATAGTATCTGAGATACACTTGATAAGATTGCTGTGAGACTCGGATAATTCATGTAGAAAATGCTCCAAAACATAGTGGGTTCAAAAAATGTTGAATAAAAAATTCCAGTCTGAGAGCCAATCCAGTCAAGTGGTTAGAACACCAAATTAGGAGCCCAGAAAACCGAAGTTCAAATTCCACATCAGATACTTATCAGCTGTCCCTAGACAAGTCACTTAACTTTCTCTGAGCCTCAGTTTGCTCCTCTATAAAATGGGAATAATCAAAGTACTTCCTTCAAAAGTGAGAATCAAATGAGATAGAGTATGTAAAGCATTTCGCAAAGCTTAATTCACAATAGAAATGCAAACTACTATTATTATTTTATAGGATAGGAAAAGGGAGCACAAAAATGGAAAGTGATTTATTCTCAAAAAATTGAAAAGTGCAGGGATAGAGCACTGGCCCTGAAGTCAGGAGGACCTGAGTTCAAATTTGGCCTCAGACCAGACACTTGACACTTACTAGCTGTGTAACCCTGGGCAAGTCACTTAACCCCAATTGCCTAAAAAAAAAAAAATTGAAAAGCAAATTAGTGGCAGAACTGGGACCCAAGCCCATCTCCTCACTCACAGGTCAGGTCTCTTTTTCCTTATCACAGAGTCTATTTGTTTGAGCTCCATCATTCAGGGAGATCTGAGTATTGGTGCAAGTAGCGTTGCTTACTGAGCCAAGCTTGACTTAAATGATACCAACTTTTAGGAATCTGACGGATACAACCCCATGGTCTATAACAGCTCTCTCACTTAACAAAATCTGAACCGACAAAGCCAATGAAAAGCATTCCTTTTGACTTGGCCATGAATTCCCCAAAGTATGTTTAAAAGGTGACTCATTGTGCTCCACAATGTGGAGCACTTTCCACACAAGTTTTTCGGAAATGCTTGGATATCAATCAGGCAAGACCTATCCTGGCAAGCACAATCTATGGCCAGAGCCTCTAGGGAACTTCACTTACTTTCCAGCCCTGTTTCACATTTCCCAGACAGTACTAGGCAAGTTAGTAAAATTTGCTTCACAGAAGACAAGGGAAAGACATTCCTTTTGGGAAGAATGTAAATTTTTCATCCAATCTGTGCCATTTAGAGTCTTGTGAAAGCTACTTGACTATGTGATGGATAAGTCACTCCACCTCTCTGAGGCCTAGTTTCCCCATTTGTATATGATACCTGTGGACTTTGTGGGGTACTTTATGTATACACCATGGGATACTTGGAGCACTGTAATAGTGGCACAGCAGAGTAAGAAGCCCTAATTGGTTTAGGTGTTGCCTTCCTTAAGCCTACAGAAAGGCAGTGTGTCACTATATTAATTATATAGCAAAGGAATAAAAATCTGATTTTTTTTTTACTAGTTGGCATCCTCCTCGAGCCACTAGCCTAGCAGCCATCTTTATTCTTCACCAGCACATGAGTATTGCAGCACCCCAAAAGACTGAAATTTCTCTGGACACTAGCTCCAGAAAGTTATTAGCCTCCAAATATTTAGAATACTCCTCCCAAGTCCCCACCACCACCACCACCACAACCACCACTACCACCAATGAGCTACACTGTATCAAGTAGCATCACTGCCTAGGTTCAAACTTTAAACTAAGGAATAATATTAAATTATCGTTAAAAATATTTTTAAAACCTATCATTGATTGGCTGTGTGAGCTTTGATAATTCAATTTTCAGTTAAGAAAAATTAGTTAAGTCATTATGCCCAAGTTTCTGTGCTAGTTTCAAGGATATGAGATAGTGAGGCGGTGTCTTTCCTGTCTTTTTTTTTTTTTCTACTTTTAGGCAATTGGGGTTAAGTGACCTGCCCAGGGTCACACAGCTAGTAAGTGTCAAGTGTTTGGTCTGAGACCGGATTTGAACTCAGGTCCTCCTGACTTCAGGGCCAGTGCTCTATCCACTGTGCAACCTAGCTACCCTTTTCCTCTCTTGATATGAGTAATACCATGTAAGAATAAACCTCATTTTTAATCTAAGTAGTTAGACACACCAATGTTTTGGTTCTCCTTTAACTCAGATGTTGTGCAATACTAACCAAAGACAAACAGGAACTACTCTGCCTCAGACTTAGATTCTGGAGGCCAATAACAGACTAGGAAGTTTTTATGCCCTCACCTAGGAAAAAAACAAACTGCCCCAGTGCAGGTGACTGACTGGTCATGAATCTAGCATTTCTTGACGTTTTCTGCGTACTGTAAGTACCTAGGGAAAATGCAAGTATTCAGAAGCCCACTTGCCCCATGGAGACTTTCCCTCTCCACGGACCAACTTATGCTTCTCTCTGCCTTGATTTGTAACTATGGATGACATGAAGAAACAGATTACCACCTTGTGCCCTAAATTATAACCAATGGGTTTGTTGTTTATGATAATATAAAGATGAAAGGTAGCATAGTCTCTGACCTCACGAAACTCATATTCTACTTGGATGCAGAACAATCATATGTACAGAAATAACTGTAATGTGCATTACATAGATATTATGCACATACAATATATATGTATATATACATATGTGCATGTGTATATATATAGATATAGATATCTTTCCTCCCAGGGAAAAAGTTGCCAGTGGGAGAAGGGAATCAACATAGTGAAGGGATATTATATTCAAGGATGATACAACATCTGAAGTATGGTGACAAAGTATAGAAATTCAGAAGCGGAGTCAAGAGGGGACTAAAGATTGGGCAGCCTGGACTCTTCAGAACGAAGGGTGGAAATACCCATTTTCCAGGACTACTGATTAAAGAAGGAAACAAAAGGCAGAGAAAAGCCACCAGGGATGCAAGGTCTCGTGTCAGGCCCACCTAAACAAGCATACCTTCCAATGTCATATTTTCTAATTTCTCTAACTTAGAGAAACTATTGCTACTAGGGGAGAGAGGGGAGAAAGCAGGTTGAGAAGGAAAGATGATAAAATCAGTTTCGCCCATAATGCTGTTGATACAGCCAATGGATAACTAGAGATTATGGATTGGGGCTCAAAAGGAAATGGGCAAGTCATTCCCCTTCCTGGATCTCAGTTTCTCGTCAGAATCAGGCAACAAGATAAAATAATGTCATTTCTAACATTTCTAACACTCTGTTCTTTGTTCCCTCAGAGAAACCACAACCAGAGAGAACAGTCAGGAAATGAGTGATAATGAAAATTAGGAAGGAAAAACATCCTTTTAAGCAAACTCTGATTGTTTCCTATCACCTCTAGGATCAAATATAAACTCCATTGTCATTTAAAGCTTTTCACAATCTGGCCCCTTCCTACCTTTCCAGCCTTTTTCTACTTCACTGCCCTCTGAGCATTCCACACTGTGATCATATTGGCCTTCTTACTGTAGCTTATATAAGACCCTCCATCTCCAGTCTCTGTACCTTTAACCTAGTTATCCCCCATACCTGAAATGAACTCTCTCTTCACATCTGCCTCATGGAATCCATGATTCCCATTTAAGATTCAGTTCAGGCACCACCTTCTGGATGGTGTCTTTCTTGGTCCCTCTATGGCCTACATCCAGGTCACTTTGGATCTTTTTTGTATGTGTTTTATAAATACCTGTAGATATGCATTTCTCTCTCCTTTTAGAATGCAAGCTTCTTGAAGGCAGGCATTCTTTTACATTTGTCTTTGTATCCCTGGGTGTCTATTGTAGTAAGCACATAACTGATGCTTAATAAATCCATGTTGATTAAACACAGGTTTAAATCCAGATCCTCTCATTTCAAGACTGAGACTTTCTACTCTGTGTTCCCCACCAAAAAAAATCTTACCTGGGGAAGATAAAAAAGATGGAAAGATTTGTCCACTTAGGATTTCAAAACTGAACATTTCTATAACTAAACTCTAGCCCAACCAAAGATTAATTTGCTTCTTTCCCAAAAATCCTGGTTTCAGTATTGGGAGGAAAAAAATCCTGTAACAAAGACCCAGAAAATGGATGCCTACCCCATTCATTAGCTGCCTCCAGTTCTTGCCTGGCTGGTTGCCCCCCATCCTTGGCTCATGGTATTGACTATTGATGGCAAGGGCTATCTGCTTATCATCAGACTGCTATTTCCTGCTCTCAGCCCAACCCCCCTGGCCTTTCAGAGCTTTGTATATTCCCTCAAATCAGGATCTTTGGTGTGTTTAATTGGAGAGGTAGTTTATAGATTCATGGAGCCATAGAGAGTTAGATTTGGAAGGGATGCAAGAACATAGAAAGGAGAATATGAGAACTGAAAGGGTATTTAGAAGTTGAATTATCAGAGCTCAAAAGCAATTCTGTGGTGGAAAAGCTGCTGAACTTGAAATCAGAGGACCTGGCTTCCAATCCTGGCTTTACTCCTTACTACCTCAGTGACCTGGGACAATTCACTTACCTTCACTGAACTTTGGTTTCCCAGTCTATAAAATGAGAGGGCCTGAGGAGATGATTTCTAAGGACTCTTCCAGCTCTAAAATTATAATGACCCTATTAAAATAGAATGTCAGCCTGGAAAAGGATCTTAGTAATTATCTGGATTAGCCTCTAATTTCAGAGGAAATTGCTATCTAGGAAAAAGAAAAATAATTTTCCCAAGGTCACAAAGCAACCAACCAATCAATAATCAGCAAATATTTGTTAAGTGCCTACTGTGTGTAGTACTATATATTCTAGGTGCTAGGGAAGATACCAAGTTTTAATAAGATATAGTTGAAATTAGACAGCAATACAAAGACAGATGTCTTTCTCATAACATGCAATACTAGGGTCTACATGGAATAAAGCCTTGGGATATGCTTTTTCCCTAAAATGTGGAATATGACAACATAGAGAGATAATGATGTGTCTATTGTAGTAAAAATACATCAACAAAAATTAAGGGGTTTTCTTGTCGCCGGCAGATACACATAAATGAGGCAGTAATGTTATTCAAGGAGTAAGAGGGCAATGATCTTGTTTTCTTCACTTATATTTTTTTCCTTTCTCAACTGCCAAAGATTATTTTGAGAGCAAAGACAGCCTTTGCACAGCTGCTGTAGGGGACTTTGGGGCAGAATCCTTGAAATGGAGTTGGCGGTGGGAGTAGGGCACAGGAACCCGATCAGGGATTAAATCTGATTAAATCATGAAGAACATTCTATCCCTAAGTCAGATAGTTGTCTGGGACAATGGACTTCAAATCAGAACCAGATATAAGTAGTTAAAATAAGTAGACCTAATCTTAGTCAAGAGGCACACTGACTGGTTTTTTGTTAGCTGCCTTTAAGTGAATATGATGGTTCATAATTGATTCATATCTGGGACATCGAAGCACTAAAAGCAACAAGCCTGCCCTTGTCAGAGAAAAGCTTTCTGACTGCCACGTTTTAGCAGATAGGAGCAGAAAGCCAGTAGATAGCCCTGAAGATAATGAGGCACAGAAGGGTCAAAGAAAGAAGCTCAGGGACCATGAGACCAATGGAAATACTCAGAAGAGATAAAAGAGCAGAGACTCAACACCCAGCACAGAGACACACCCAGGGAGAGAAGAGATGTAACATCCAACAGAGAACAACAGAGAACAGGATGACAGCATTACCAGAGAACTTTGACAACCCTATAGTGTCAGAGACAGGAGTTCTCTTGCTCACGCATTTGTCCTTATTTTATACCCTGGTTATATAAGTTCCTAACACATGACCCCTCAGGAATATTTCCTATGTATGTGCCCTCCATACTTATCATGTATACCTTACCTGAATTTGTGCTCTCCTCCCACTAGGGATATGATAACCTGGGGAAGAATGTGCCCATGTGAGAGAGCAGGAGGGATTATTTTACTGTCACTTTGTTTGCTAAACTGCTTAAAGTGAGGTTTTGTTTGTTTGTTTGTTTTGAACTAATGCGTCTTCTGACTGATAAAAATAAACACATAGGCAGGGGATCATTAGCTATGTTTTTGAGTAGTTGCTGACCCACAGAGTATTCCAAACCTAAGGTAGCTTTTTTGAGGTTCATGTATGAGTGGGTGCCTCAGGAGCTACATTTTTACATGGTTAAACTGTCAAAATACCTAAGGAAAGCCAGCAAAAGTCAGCCAGACTCTAGTCTAATCTAGTTGATCCTGATTAAACTAAATTTAGTCTGTCTAAGACTATCTAGTCCTTTTTCTTTCTCCTTCCTCCCCTCCCTGAGACAGCAAACAATTTGATATAAGTTATATATGTGCAGTCACGCAAAATATATTTACATAGTAGTCGTGTTGTAAAAGAAAAGACAAAAAAACAGAAAAGTTAAGAAAAAAATTTTAAAGTATGCTTTAATCTGCATTCAGACCTCATGAGTTCCTTCTCTGGAGGTGGGTAGCATTTCTCATCATAGATCCTTTGGAATTGTCTTGGATCATTACATTTCTGAAAATAACTAAGTCATTCACAGTTGATCATCATAAAATATTTCTGTTCCTGTGTACATGGTTCTCCTGGATCTGCTCACTTCACTTTGCATCAGTTCATGTAAGTCTTTCCAGGTTTTTCTGAAGCCATCCTGCTCATCACTTCTAATAGCACAATAGCATTCTATCACAATCATATTCCACAACTTTTTCAGCCATTCTCCAATTAATGGGCATCCCCTCAATTTCCAGTTCTCCACCACTACAAAAAGAGCTGCTATAAATATTTTTCGTATATATGGGTCATTTTCCTTTTTTCTTTTTTGTTATCTCTTTAGGATACAGACCTAGTAGTGGTATTGCTGGGTCAAAGGGTATGCATAATTGTATAGCTCTTTAGGCATAATTCCAAATTGCTCTCCAGAGTGGTTGGATCAACTCACAACTCCACTAAACAGTGTTTTAGTCTCCCAGTTTTCCCACATCCCCTCCAACATTTGTCATTTTCCTTTTCTGTCAGATTAGCTAATCTGATAGGTGTAAGGTGGTATCTCAGAGTTGTTTTAATTTGCATCTCTAATCAATAGTGATTTAGAACATTTTTTCATATAACTATAGACAGTTTTTATTTCTTCATCTGAAAACCACCTGTTCATATCCTTTTCTCTCTCTCTCTGCTTTTACCCTGTCCCTTCTCAAAAGTGTTTTGCCTCTGACCACTGCCTACCCCAATCCACCCTCCCTTCTATCAGCCCCATCCCCCTTTTTATCTCCTTCCCCTCCTATCCTAGTCACCTGTAGGGTAAGATAGACTTCTATACCAAAATTAGTATATACGTAATACCTTCTTTGAGCCAATTCTGATGAGGGTAAGGTTCCAGCATTTTCTACCACCGTCACCACCCATGTTCCCCTCCACTATAAAAGCTCTTTTGTGTCTCTTTTATGTGCAATAGTTTATCTCATTCTACCTCTCCCTTTCTCCTTCTCCCAGTACATCCCTCTTTCTCATCTCTTAATTTTATGTTTTTGGATATCATCCCATCATGGTCAACTCATATCTGTGCCCTCTGTCTAAATGCCCTAATAATGAGAAAATCTTTTGGAGTTAAAAGGATCTTTTTCCTATGTAGGAATGTAAATCCAATTTAACCTTGTTAAGTCCCTTATGATTTCTCTTTCCGGTTTACCTTTTTATGCTTCCTTTGAGTCTTGTATTTGAAAGTCAAATTTTTTTTTTATTCAGCTCTGTTCTTTTCATCAGGAATGCTTGAAAGTACTCTATTTCATTAAATTTCCATTTTTCCCTGGAATGATTATACTCAATTTTGCTGGGTAGGTGATTCTTGGTTGTAAGCCTAGTTCCTTTGCCCTCCAGAATATCGTATTCCAAGCCCTCCAATCCTTTAATGTGGAAGCCGTTAAATCTTGTATGGCTCCATGATCTTTGGATTGTTTCTTTCAGGCTGCTTACAATATTTTCTTCTTGACCTGAGAGCTCTGGAATTTAGTTATAATATTCCTGGGAATTTTCATTTGGGGATCTCTTTCAGGAAGTGATCAGTGAATTCTTTCAGTTTCTGTTTTACCTCCTGGTTCTAGGATATCAGGGTAGATTTCTTTGATAATTTCTTGAAACATTTGTCTAGGCTCTTTTTTTTAATCATGACTTTCAGAGAGTTCAGTAATTCTTAAATTACCTCTCTTGGATCTATTTTCCAGGTCAGTTGTTTTTCCAATAAGCTATTTTGCATTTTCTTCTATTTTTTCATTCTTTTGCTTTGTCTGTTGCTTGATGTTATCAGCTTCCACTTGCTAATTCTACTTTTTAAGGAGTTATTTTCCTCAGTGAATTTTTGTACTTCTTTTTCCATTTGGCCAATTCTGATTTTTAGATGTTATTTTCTTCAGTATTTTTTGAGCTTCCTCTACCAAGCTGTAGGCTCTTTTTTCACAATTTTTTTTTTGCATCACTCTCATTTCTTTTCCCAATTTTTCCTCTACCTCTCTTATTTGATTTTCAAAATCCTTTTTGAACTCTTCCAGGAATTCTTTTTGGTCCTGAGACCAATTCACATCTCTCTTTGAGGCCTTGAATGTAGCTGTTTTGACTTTGTAGTCTTCTGAATTTGTGTTTTGATCTTTCTTGTCACCATAGTAATTTCTACGATCAGGACCTTTTTTGTTGTTTTTTGCTCATTTCCCAGCTTGTTTCTTGACTTTTAACTTTATATTAAAGTTGGACTCCACTCCTAGGGTAGAGAAGGCACTGTTCTAAGCTTCAGGTTTTTTGTGCTGTTGTTTACAGAGATAGTTCTGTGGGTCTGTAAGTTTTCAGTTCTTCCAAGGTGGTATGATCTATGGAGAGGTGTGGTCACTATTCTGCTGGCTTGTGCTCTGGTCTGTGAGTAACCACAAGCACTGTTTTCTGCCCTGGACTATGACCAGGCTCCCCTCTGTACCCATATGCTCTAGTGTGCTAGTGTTCCTCCTAGCCGTGGAACGGTGACCCAGAACTGTGTATGGGCAATGCAACAGAGTCCTGCCCCCCAGTACCAGCAAAGGATCCCCTGTAATTTCCTTCCAACCACTTGTCTAATCTCCTTACCATCTATGAGCTGAGAGCCCCAGAAGGCACTGCTGCCAATTAAGTCACCCCCAAGACCTGCTGCTGGCTTGTGCCCACTACTGGCTGCTTGGTGCAGTGGTCTGGTGCCTTGCTTCTGGCTTGCACAGGGGAATGGGGCCTCACTGCTGGCTTTTTCCCGGGGCCTTCCTGCTGGCTTGCACTGGGGCTCTGGCTTAATGAAGGCTTGCTGGGTGTGGCCTGCCCTGGCCTATGCTCCACTCTCACTCCAGTGAAACAGACTTTTCCTGGCAACCTTCTATATTGTCTTGGGGCTTTAAGAACTTACATTCTAATAGGGGAGGCAGCATGTATATAAGTACTTATATACGTGATATATGTAGAATAGATAAAGGGTAACACTAGCAGCTGCGGGAGCCAGAAAAAGTCTTCTGTAGAAGACAGCATTTTAGCTGACTCTTAAAGAAAACCTAGGAAGTGTATGCAAGTAGGGAGATTATTCCAGACATGGGGGGGGGGCAGCCAGTCTGAAGGCATAGACAGAAAATAGAGAATTGTGTATGAGGAACAGCAAGTAAGTCAGTATGGACAAATCAAATAGAAAATAGTAAGTGAGACAACTAGAAAGAGAGCAAGGGGCCAGGTTGTTAAGAGCTTTAAAGTCAAATAGAGGAATTTAAATCTGATCTTAGGGGTAATAGGGAGTCACTGGAATTTAATGAGTAGGAGATGACATGGTCAGACCTGTGCTTTAGGAAAATCAATTTGGCAGCTATGTGAAGAATGAGTAGGAATGGGGAGATAGTTGAAGTAGGGAGCCAGTTGGAAGCTATTGCATTACTGCAAGTGAGAGGTGATAAGAGACAGAACTAGGATGGTGACCATATTAATACAGAAAAGGGAACATACATGAAAGATACCGTGGAGGTAAAAGCAACAAGATCTGGCAATTGATTGAGTATATGAAGTGACTCACCTTGTGGACTGAAGAGTCAAGGATGACTTGCAACTTGGAGGATTGTGGTATCCTCAGTAGGAAGAGAGGAGTTTAAAAGAGCGGTCAGTCTGGAGGAAAAGATAATCAGTTCTATTTTGGACATATTGGGTTTGAAATACCTGTAAGGCATCCAATTAGAAATGCCCAATGGGCAGTTGGTGATGTGGAACTGGAGGAGTTATCTGTATAGAGTTAATAATTGAACCCATGGGAGCCAATGAGATCAACAAGGGAGAGAGTGCTGCAGAGAAGTGCTACCCAGGGACTAGTCCTTTCATGGTCTAGGGGCAGGGGTAAAGGCAGTGATGGTACCACCTTACTACTCAAGGTCACAGATGCCCTACATTAGGATCCACCTCTATCTCTGGAAAATTACACAGATTTCATCTGAATCCAAATTTAACTCAACAACTAACCCTGTCTGTCTGTCACTGAAAAAGAGATGAGTCCCTGGCCTCAAGGAATTGACAGTCTAGAAGAGAGATAAGGACCTAAAAAGCTCCAATACAAGGGAGTGTATGAAAGTGATATATGACACAGGGTAGGGGAATTGGGAAGGCTTCCTGAGTGAGGTGGCTTTTATCATGGACCTTGATGGGCAAATAAACAAATAAATGAATGAAAAAAGAAATAACTCCTATTTCTTCATTATATTAAAGTTTACAAAGCACTGTCATACACAGCATCTCAGAGTTGGAAGGGACTATCAGAAGCTATCTAGTTCATAATTGATGAGGTGATCATGCAGATATTATTATTCACATTTTATCCATCAGGAAGCTGAGGTTCAGGTTACTGGCCTTGGGCAAGTCAGAAACATGAAATCCTACGTTCTGTGTTGTAAGGTCCCTCCCTGCTGTGGTATTCTGTGTTCTATGACTTATGGTCCCTTTCAGCCTTGATATTGTACATCATGTGTTCTAAGACTGTCCTTCTCTGGTATTCTGTGCTCTGTATTCTAAACTCCTGTGCGCCTCTAATATCTAGTCATTACTTTATGTTTCCATACAGCTCTGGCATTCTATGATTCTAAATTCACTGGGGATATTTTCAACTTCTCCACTACTCTGCAGTCAAATATCTGATCCCTCCCACTCTGACTGTGACTCACATATACATGCTGCCTGCCTCTGTGTGTGTGTGTGTGTGTGTGTGTGTGTGTGTGTGTGTGCGCGCGGGCGATAGAGAAAGAGAGAGAGAGAAGTAAAGAGAGAGAGGGAAAGAGAGGGGGAGAGGGGGAGAGAGAGAGAGAGAGAGAGAGAGAGAGAGAGAGAGAGAGAGAGAGAGAGAGAGAGAGAGAGAGGCGAGAAGAGAAGGGGGAGGAGGAGGCAGAGGGAGGGAGTAAAACCTCTGTCACTCACTATAACCACTGCCATCCTATTGGGGTCTGGGAGAGCTCCAAGTCGTTAAATCGGGTGCTGCAGGAAGTTGAGCCAGGGAGACGACCACGAGAGGCACTGAGAATCAGGGGCTCTCCTACCTTGTCAGCCAATCCTCCAGCTGCTTACTGCATCAGGTACAGTAGTGCACACTTTATTATCTTTATATTCCCCCCCCCAACTTGGATATTCTTCGGTGCTGAGCAGGAAGTGGGTGCAATATAGGCAAAGGGATGAAACCTAGATGCAGCGAGTTGTAGAAATCAGTGACCACATGAGGAGGTGCTGAGGAAGAGTCTGAATGCCTTATCTCTCCACAGGGGTTTGAGAGGGCTGGAGTTCTTTAAGGCTGGAAAAGAGGCTGAAATGTGATAAAGTTACCTGAAGGCTGAAGGAGATTGGGGGAGTCGATTTAGAGGTAGATTTGGAAAGTAACAAAAATCATCTGAGTGGGCTTATCACAGCATTTCATCAGTCACATTTCTTCTGAACTGCTGCCACATCATTCCTGGTAGGGAAATCTTTTTCCTACCCACGGAGTTATATCGTGGCTTATTGTGGCAGTTTCTCAAGGTGGATCAGTGCCTGGGCCTTAGGAATGTCTCTGCTCTGCTTGCCCACAGCATGGGGCAAGAAAGCAGCAACAAGAACCCTGAGTCCCCTTAGATTCAGTCTCTTTATCTCAGAACCATTCATTTGGCTTTAGCAAGCCAAGCAATGAGATGTGTGTGTTCATTCAGGTATATGCCTTTTGGTGTTGGGAAGCACAGTTTCCCCCAAGGTGCCTACTGAATGTATAGAAACTCAATGACTCCTATTCTCCCATGAGACTATGTGTGCCAAAAGCTGGAGACTGCTGTGTACCTGGGTGTAAGGGCTGTGTGTGTAGAAGCTGTATATACAGACGGCAATAGGCAATATCTCTGTGGACATGGAGCCCCTCAGACCTAGTCTGTGTAGTTATTCATAGTGCTTAAAATCAGGGAAGACTGGAATGTTAGGTTTATGAAACTTTGGGACCTTAGATCTTCAGACTCTTAGAATTTGAGAGTTTTCAAATTTTGAAATCATGTAATTATAATGTATTTATATTTATGTAATTATAATCTTATAATTATGAAGTTTTGGAACTTTATAAAGATTTAGTCTCTTGGAATATTAGAATTTTGGAATCATGGACTCAGGGGATTTTAGAATTATGGAATCTTAGAATTATGGAATCTTAGAATCATGAAGTCTTAGAAGCCTAGAATCGTGAGAGATCTTACATCTCTAAAAGGATATGGCAGAGGAGGTATTGGCTTCAGGCAGAGGCTAAACTAAATCACCTCTAAGCTTCCTTCCAGTTCTGAGATTCTAAGCCCCTGCCCAAAGCAGGAATCTGACCTTTGATTGTTTTTTTTTCCTTTTCCCTGAATTTTAATTTAAGGGATCCCAGAAGTTGACTCCCAAGAGGGTCCCAGAAAACTCCTTACCTGTCTGCCTACTTTGGAATTATTCCATTCTTATATTTCTAGAAAACAGATTTGGATGAAGGTGAGAAAGGACAGAGGACCACACATGTGTGCAGGGCAACCCACCTTCATTAATCTTTCCTTAAATTAAGAAATACAAACTATTAGAGTTGAAAGATACCTTAAAGATAATCTACTTTAACTCTCTCACTACTAAATGAAGGAACAAGGTTACAGAATACGTTAGCGAAGAAGTTGGGACATAGAAACAGGTCTCTTGGCTTTCAGTCTCAATGTCTTCTACCCCACTATAAATCTGAAATCACCAAATAGAGCTAGGCTAGGCTTACACATCAAGCAACTTGGAGTTGGGGCATCTGGGTTCTAGTGCTAATCTTTGCCACTAATTCACTATGTATCCTTTGACAAGTCACTTTCCCTCTTTGGGCCTCAGTTTCCTCACTTGCAAAAATAGTCCTTCCCAGCTCTGATCTAGTCTCAATGTTCCAGCTCCAGATTCTTCCAGCTCTAACATTCTGTTAGTCTGTGATACACACAGGTTCCAACCATTTACTCTAATCTGACTGGGAAAGGGCCTCTATACTTCAAATTCATCTTTAAAATGTTAATAATAACCATCCATTCCTGGCAGAGGTAGCTAAAAAGGCAAAGAGGTCGGAACCACTGCTTGAAATGCCTCTTGAAAATCTAAGTGAAATCTAATTGCCACTTAAAACACAAGGCATGTTTCAGGGAGGGTGGACCATACAGAGTATGTGGGATCAATACATTAGCTGAGGTTTCCTGGGATACTAAGAATGGTAGAGAGCTAGCTAAGGAGAAAAGAGTAACAGGGAAGCGAGGAGCCCTTTAAGATGGACCTACTTGCTCAACCTAGCTCACTGAGAACCTTGGGAAGTATCATCCTTCAAGTCCTCCTGACCTCTTTTTGTCCATATGAATGCTGACCGTGCCCCATCTTCTAAGGTGCTCCTGGCTGCTCTTAGTTAATAGGAGTCACAAAATATTAAAGCTTTCGGGGACTGAAGGCCAGAGAGAGAAAGTAATTTTGCCAAAGTCATGCAGTTAGTAGTAGGTAACAGAGTTGAGGGTCAAACCCAGGTGTTTTGGCTCCAAGTCCAGTGCCCTAAGACTGTACCACATTGCCAGCACTGGGACCAGGACAGCCAATAAGGTGCAGGCTGATGATTACCTGGCATGGAACCTCCAGCCAGTCTGCAGAATGTTTGTGAGGAGAGAAGAGAAGGACCAGCTGCTTCTCATCCCCACTGAGGAAACAGGATTTATCTACTTATACAAGAATTCAGTTCTGTTAAAGGAGGAAATTCCCATCAGTGGAAAAGTAGGGTGATCCAAGGAGGTTGGGGACGAGCCAATTAAAACACAGCATGTCGGGGCTAGACAGAACACTAAATTGCAGGCCTAGAAAGCTTAGAAAATGTGGAATGTCAGAGTTGGAAGAGGACAGAGCATAGAACGTAGGATATCAGAGATTAAAGGGACTTCAGAGCACACACTGTAGAATGTCACTATAGACATTCTAAAACCTTAGAGACCATTTAATCCAACCCCCCTAATTATACAGATAAAGAACAGGGAGAAAGTTACTTGCCCAAAGGTGACAGGGGTATATCCAGGACTCAGATCTCTGTCTCCTTGACTTTCACTTCAGTGCTCCTTGTACTATATCTACGGCCTTCCTTGAAGATAATATTCATGTCTCACTCCCCCAAGACTTCTCTCCTTCAATCTAAATATTCCAGGTTCCTTCAACAGGCCTTTGCATGGCATGGTCTCTAATCCCCATCTAGCCTTGGTCAGAGTAGTAGCAAGGTATAACAGGTAGGACCTCAGGCCTAATGTCAGAAAGATCTTGGTTCAACTCCCAACTCAGACAATTAACTAACTGTATGAACCTGGGCAAGTCATTTAACCTCCCTGTGCCTCAGTGTCCTAATCTGTAAAGTGAGGAGATCAGATTTGGCCTCTGAAGTCCCTTCTAGCTCTAAATCAATGATACCATAGTCCTATGACCCCTTCTTGAGACTTACTGCAGCTTACCAACATCCTCCCTAAAATGTGACACACACCACCACCACCCCCAGAACTGGCTGAAACTACAGGTTTCCAAAGCTCCAGGAAAACCAAGTTGAAAAAAAGAAGTTCAGCAGGGAGGCTCCAGGCTAGAACAGAGAAATGGAGTAGGGGGTTTGTGAAGAAAGGTTAGGAGGTAGTCAAGACCAGACAGTTTAAAGGTTGTCCTCTCTTCAACTAACAGTCATGGGACAAACTTGGATATGGATGAGACACACTTGCAGCCGGGTAGGCCAGAAACCCAGTATTAGAGCAGGGAGGAAGGAGTTTGCTTGTACCCAAGGTTACCAGAGTTGGCACAACCCAGATAAATGTTCTCAGACCTTGAGATTCAAAGGTGGGAACCAAGAGAGTCCAGGGCAGCCATAAAAGATCAATGGTCCAGGGTCTGCCCTGCTTCTCCATCCCAAGAGGAGCTAGTGGCTGTCCAGATATCATCCTGGACATTACAGATCCCACGAGAACCTGGTGGCTCCTGCTGCCTCTGATTGTCTAGGAGAGGGATTGGACTCATTCTTTTTAGCCCCAAAGCGAAGAAGTAGGTGTAATGAGCAGGGAGTTGAAGGCAGACAAATTTCAACTTGACATAAGAAAAAACTTCCTAATAATTAGAATTATTCAAAAGTAGAATAGGCTGCCTGTAGACATCATCATCACGACCATGGTAATATGACTAAAAATAATAAATGGCATTTATATATCACTTTACAGTTTGCAAAGTATTTTACATATGTCATGTTATTTGATTAATACCATAATCCCAGGAGGTAGGTGTTATCATCACCTCCATTTTATAAATGAAGAAGATAATCCCAGGAGGTAGGTGTTATCATCACCTCCATTTCATAAATGAAGAAATTAAGGGAGATGGGTTAAATGACTTGCCTAGGGTCACACAGCTAGTAAGTATGGGAGGCTGGATTTGAAGTCAGGTCTTCCTGACTTCAGGTCCAGAATTCCATCCACTGGGATCATGCCACATGGGGCTCAGAGCTGTTCCAGAAAGTCTGCCTATGTACATGAAGAGTCACCCCTCTAGAGAAAGAATGTGGGATCAAAGGACATGGATTGGGATACTTGCTGTGCTAATTACTATTATTAATGATAGTAATGGCTGACTTGCATGGATTTGCAAAGAGCTTGGCATATATTACCGCATTTGATCCTGAAAGCTACTCTATAAGGAAAGTATTATTATCGCATTTTATAATTGAGGAAACTGAGGCAACATCACACAGCTAGTTAGTGTCTGATGGGGCAGGATTTTAATTCAGGTCTATCTCACTCCAATTCCAGCTCTCTATCCACATGGCACCTCCATCACCTCTGTTACCTACATGACATTTCACCTCTTTGGCCTTCAGTTACTTCCTCTGAGGATATTAGACTAGAGGATCTCTAAACTCCTTTCCTTCTCTAAACTCCTTTCCTTCTCTAAATCCCATGATCACATATGCTGGAGCTCCCAGCACATTTCCCAGCCTCTTAGGCTGCCCTTATCCTCAGGGTGACCTACAGACTTAGGGGTACAGAAAGTCTGACAGGGAGGTTAGATTTTCCAGCTGGAAAAGGGGGGAAAGGCTTAAAGGATACCCCACCCCAGGGCTGAAGGATTAGTGAAATTGGCTGAGAGTTTCCCTGAAAGTTACTTCAATAAACACATTATTCGTTTTAATAATAGATATAGGGGTTGTATCCTGGAAGATTTTTAGCAGATGACTAACTAAGAAAATCTCAGGTCACAATACTTGACATCATAATGTCAGGGAATTTCATGCCTCCATGAGACAATGGAAAGTAGTTTTCTGTGAGATGGGATTTTGGATTAAAGCACCTTCTATCTCTAAAATTCTATACTCCAAGGTCAATCCCAGCTCTTCCATATTTTTTTCCCTGTGGTCTAAGATTCCTTCTAGCACTGACATTCCTATGTCCTATATGCCAAGGGTCTTCTGTGTTCTCTGTGCTATGTTCTAAGGCTCCTTCCAACTCATAATCTGATTTGGGCTGCACTCAGGAATTTTACAGCTGGCTTGTGGGCCACGAGTTTGTCCTAAGTGACCTTCTACTAACCCTTTACATTCTTTGTTATTCCTTTGACATTCTTTGTTATTCAGTCGTTTTCAGTCATGTCCTGCTCTCTGTGACCTCATTTAGGATTTTCTTGGCAAAGACACTGGAGTGGTTTGCCGTTTCCTTCTCCAGTTCATTTTACAGATGAGGAAACTGAGGCAAACAGGGTTAAATAACTTTCTCAGGGTCACACAGCTAGGAAATGTCTGAGGCCAGATTTGAACTCAGGAAAACCAATCTTTCTGACTTCAGACCCAGCGTTCTGTGCACTATGGCGCCACCTTGCTGCCATCCTGACATCCTATGAATCTATAAACCTATGCAAGCCCCTTTACGGTATCCCACCAAATGGTCAGTCATGTAGCTCTGCCTGGGACAATGACTTCTCTCCCTCCTTAGACAGCCAGCTAATTAACTGGACAGCTCTGACAAGAAGCTCTTTCTTTTGAGCCAAAATCTACCTTCCTGCAACTTCCATCTAGTTCTTCCCTTAGAATTCTACAAAATAAGATCATAGATTTAGAACTGAAAAATATCATAAAGATCATCTAATTCAACCCCCTTGTTCTACAGGTGGAGAAATCCCAGGTCGTTAAACAATTTGTCCACATTTACGCAGGCAAAAAGTGACATAGCCAGGATTTGAACTGTGGTCATTTGACTCTAAATAGAAAGCTCCTCCCGACTGTCGTCCTCATATATATAGCTCTTCAGATATACAGAGAAAACTATCTTATCTTCCTTTCTTTTCTCCAGGTTAAACATTCCCATTTCATTCCAGAGATCTTAACTTGTCACGTTTTGGGGCACCTTCCCCAGCTGCTTTGTCACCTCTGAAATGTAACAACAACAACAAAAATGTGAGAACTCCCAGGGAGAAAAACTCTCTTTACTGGTACAGAGCAGTCGCCAACCTTAGAATCTTAGATTACTTTCTTGGGGACAGTGAGCTTTGAACTGGCTTACCCAGAATCACACAACCAGTATGTTTTCTTACGCAAGTAGGACTGGAATTGTGGCCTACCTGAATCTCCTTCTTTATCCACTATACCAGTGGTATTCCAGCACATTGCTTAGAAAACCACAAATTAACATTATCTCTGTTATATTGTATGTTTATTTATTTTGGTACATATTTCCCAATTCTATTTTAATCTGATTCAGACTCATTGTGGGGGGAGGGGAGAGGTTGCCAGCTGCTTGTAGCCCTCAGGCCAAGTCTGACATCATGATGTTTCTCTTCTTGCTGATGCGTAGAATATTAGACCATTGAATGCCAAAGCTAGAAGAGAGAATATATTTTAGTACTTCCATAGATCTATGATCTCACTGAGGCAAGCACTCATTCCCTTGATGTAGATTATTAGCCAGCTGTATCTCTTGTCCTTATTCTACCAGAAATCCTCCAGAGAAGGTCTACCCAATGTTGTAGAGACCTTCTTCTACATATTCCTGTATTTCAGGAATCTACTAGAGTGATCCTCTAGCTATTATTGTCCCCCACCTCACTACATTTTTTCTAACCCTTACATTTTTTCAATAGTACATTTGAGGACTGTAACAAGTGAAATCTGAAATAACTAAGGCAACCAAGGTTTGAGCTTCCAAGCATACTGATTTATTTAGCAATGCATGCCAGTTACATAACAAATCGGAACCAGGCCTCTTCAGCCTGGCACTGGACCCCAAATACAGAGGGAAACAGACCTTTATGCATTAAAAGAAAATAATTAATAGTATATAAACCAGGATACAAGAGTAAGTCATTGGATTTCTAATTGGAGAAAAGATTATGGACTTTCCAAGTTGGGAACGGGAGAGCAAACAGGTACAATTTTCCAGATGTAAAACAGGATGTAAAACACAATTAGCAAGCAGGTGGAATTTACAGGAAAAATGCTCAAAATGGAGTCAGTTTTACACAGCAGAGTCAGTTTGATTCACAAAATTTCCACAACTCTCTCAGGATGTTAATACTGATGTGGTTCAATTCTTCAATGAATAGTAGTGGTTAAATCAATGTTTATAAATTGTCTTTAAAAATTACATGATTCTCGGTACCTTCTGATCCCTATTCAATTCAATGAGCATTTATTAAGCCATTACTATGTGCGAGAGACTGTGCTAGGCTCTAGGGGAACAAAGATTAAAAAGTGAAAACAGTCCCTGCACTCAAGGAGCTTCCATTCTATTGGGGATACAAACCAAGGACACAGATAAATTAATACAAAATATATGCTAAACAAAGACTAAATGATTTCAGGAGGATCAAGAACAAATGGTAAAATCAAGAAAGGCCTCTTGTAGGTAGTGCTTGAGATGAATCTTGAAAAGAGCTAGAGATTCCAAGAAGGAATGAGGGAAATTGGAGAATTTCTCTCTGATGCTGAGGTTGAAAGCCTGGGCGAGTCTAAAGTTACTGGTGCCTTCAATGTAAATTGGAGAATTAGGAAGAGACAAATGAGTTCTGTTATGGCCATATTATATTTGAAGTGCCTCTGGAACATCCATTTGGAGATATCCAATAGGCCGTTGGTGATGTAAGAGTGGAGATCAGGAGAACTAGAGCTGGATATACAGATCTGGGGGTCATCTGCATGGAGATGATCATGGAACCCATGGGAATTAATGAGATCACTAAGAGTAAGGGGTGGAGACAGACAATGATCCAGTAAAGGAGACTCAGACAGAGCACTCAAACAGGTAGGAGAAGAATCAGGGGAGGCATGAAAACCTAGAGACTAGCATGGTATATGTCAGACAGCATTTGTTAGGCCCTTATTATGTTGCTTTTGCATTAGTAAGTCAGCCCTTGTCCTCAAAGAGCTTACATTCTACTGGGGAACATAATGTGCATAGATATGTAAATAGGAGATATAAAAAATAAATACAAGGTGATTGGTGGGGGGGATGGGAGAGAGAATGACAACTTAAAAAATCTGGAAAGTCCTCTTGAAGGAGATGGCACTTGAATAAGGTCTTTAATGGAGCAAGGAGTTTCCAGAGGTGGAGGGGGGGAGGATGTATATTATGAGCAAAAGGGGTGGCCGGTACTATGACCATCATTCTGCCTGGCCAGTGATAGAGAAGGAAGTGCTTCATTTTCCGTCTACAAACATGGAGCATCTTGAGAGACCCACACCATCACTTCCCATTTGTATTTGCTTCTAGGCAATGACCATGAGCTTGGCTTTAAGAATTTCAGTCTCAAGTTCCTGCAGCTGCTAAAGAAGATTGGAGCCCAGGATCTCCATCTGGAGAGAAGAAGTATGTTATGTTGGATTGACCAAAAGGCTTTCCTCTTGGAACAGCTTGGAATGTGGATGTTAGGATGCCAAACACACACTTAACAGAGACCAGATGGGATTTTGTTTGGATAAGAAAGGATTGTCCTGAGAAAAAGGAAGGAAGTAGTCATAGAGGGGAAAGAGAATCAGAGAGGAAGAAGGGAGATAGGGTAGATATAGGGAAGGATGATTAGAAATGGAAAAGGGATGGTCACAGTGGGAGAAAGGGAGCAGTGATTGATGTCACAGAAAGAGGAGGGCATAGTTACACAGAGAGAAGAGAGAGGATCAGAGGGAGTGAAGTGAGGGTTACAAAGGGAAGAGGTAGTTACAGAAAGAAAGGGGCTCAGAGAACAAGAAAGAAGGTGATCAGAAAGAAGGAGATAATTACAGGGAGAGAAGAGAATCAGAAGGAAAGAATAGTAATAATCAGAGGCGACCATGGGCACAGAGGGAAAGAAGATCAGAAGGAAGTAAACAGGAAGGTCAGAGAGCAAGGAGAAGGTGGTCAGAGAGGGAAGACGAGAGAAAGGAAAGAATGGTCTTACAGAGAAGGAGATCAGAAATAAGAAAAGGGAGATGCTTTAAGAGAGAGACGAGAGACAGTTACAGAGAAAGAAAACAGGATCTAAGAGAGGAAGGGATGATTAAAGAGTGAGGAGATGTCATAGAGAAAGAAGGGGAGCAAAGAGAAGAAAAGGGGATGGTAGAAGATCACTACAGGGAGGCGAATGAACACAAAAAAAAGGGGAGGAGGAAGGTCAGGGAGGGGAAGGGGCATGATCAGATAAAAAAAGGGATAATCACAAAGACAAGTGGAGCATGGGGAGGGGCAGGGTTAAAAGACTCAGGAGTGGGGTGGCCACAGAGGGAGAAAGGAATCAGAGTGAAGGGAAGACAATAATCTTCCCATCCTCTGGAAATGTTCCTTTCCTGAGAACCCTGAGGCTGGAGTTCTTTCTGCATCTGAAACTGGCATACAGCTCCTGCCATCCCATTTTCTGGGCTTCTGGGAAAGAAGAAAAGGGATGGTCACAAAGAAAGGAGGGCATGGGAGAATGGAGGTTATGGCCTGAGGTGGAGAGGGATCATTTTGGATGGAAACTGCTTTTCAAACAAATGAGATCCTCATCCGCTTCTTTGCATAATGAGGTAATGCATCCACCTTGGAAAACAGAATGAAATCCCCACTTGATCACTCAGGACTAAAAGCAAAATGATGACAATGCTGCAGGCTTAGAAATCAGTGAGCTCGGGCTGAGGTTGGGAGATCTGGGAGCCCAGAGCACTTAGCCCTCTGCTCAGCGTGAAGCCTGAGGCTCCCCGCCAGCATCTAGGGACTCTGAGTTCCAGGCCACTGTGGGACATCCAGTCTGGCGGGGAGCATCTGGGACTTGGCCGGAGGAAGCCAGGAGGGCCCAGGGATCTGTGAGGGGGAGAGCTAAAGGGTGGAGCTGTAAATCAGAAGGATCCAATCTGTGGTCCTGACCTCCTACACACCCCAGTCCACACTCACACTCAGTGGCTTTCTTCAGCCGCTGCACTGAGATGCAAGGATTGAGGCAACAATGTGGGATGCCCAGACAGCTTTCTCTTTAACTGATGGGAAGGAAGGCAGTACGTAGAAGTAGAAAATGTGCAAATTTAGATATAGGAGACCAAAGTTCGAATCCTAACTCAAACATTTACTTGTTTTGTGACCCTGGGCCAAATCCTTTTACTCTCTGTCCCTCAGTTTCCCCATCTGTAACATGGAGATAAATATACTAGCCCTCTTGTCTCACAGGGTTGCTATTGGGAAAGAGCTTCGCAACCCTTAAATCACTATAGAAATGTTAGCTCTTTTCGTTATAATACCAACTGGACAGAGGAGTCACAGTGCAGGAGCAAAATACTTAGAGCAGGACTCAGATAAAGGGGCTTCTAATGCTGGTCATGCTACCACTGAGCCTCTACCTCTGGATACTGAGGGAAATGAAGCAATCAATGAAGTATCTGCCACAGCAGGAAGAACACTAGCTCTTAAGTCATCGAATGGGCATCTGAGTCCCTCCTGTGATATACTTACTGTGTGACCCTGGGCAAGGCACCTGACTTCCCTGACCCTCAGTTTCCCCATCTACAAAATGAGGGAGTTGGACTAGATGACTAGATGGGTCTATGTCTATGATCCAATGAACAATTGATTAAGCACTTATGTGCCAGGAAGGGCTGCTAGCTGGTGCCATAGTGCACAGAGCCCCAAGCCTGGAGTCAGGAAGATTCATCTTGTTGAGTTCAAATCTAAGCTCAGACACTTAGTAGCTGTGTGACCCTGGGCAAGTCACTTAACACTGTTTGCCTCAGTTTCCTCATCTGTAAAATGAGCTGGAGAAGGAAATGGTAAACCACTCCAGTAGCTTTGCCAAGAAAACCCCAAATAGCGTCACAAAGTGTTGGAAATGACTGAAAATGACTAAACCACAACAAAAATGTGCCAGGCAGTATGCAAGGTACTAGAGATACAAAGACTAAAATGAAATAGTCCTTGCCCCTAATTGCATTGGAGAGGGGGAGGGGAAAGAGAGAGGAAACAAATTCTAAGTATATAGAAGGCAAATGGGGGAGGAGAGGGCAGTTAAGAACTAAAATATGGAGGAATCAAAAAAGACTTCCTGTAGGACATGATGTATGAGTTGTACTCTGAAAAAAACTAGAGATTCTAATCTCAGCTGTGCTACTACTTCCTGCTTGGGTGAAATAGGCCAATTCATTGACTGAAGATATCCATATGTCCTCATCTGTCTAATAACGGAGTTGGACTGACAGAGGTGAGTGAATTCCTGGCATGGGGAACAGAGAAAACAAAGGAGATGGAATGCCATGCGTGAAGTACAACAAGAAGGTCAGTTCTTCTGGACCACAGAGTGAGCAAAGGGAAATAATGTGTAATAAGCCTGGAATGGTAGATTGGAACCAAGTTGTAGAATATTTTAAATGTCAAACAGAAGAGTCTGTATTCGATCCTATAGAGGCAATAGGGAGCCACAGGAGATTATTGAGCAGAGACGTGATTTAGTCAGTACTATATTTTAGAAATGTGTTGGCAGCTGTGTAAAGTATGGATGGAAGAGGAGAGAGATGAGGATATTTGGAAACTATTCTAATAGCCCCAGCAAGATGGCTTGCACTATGGTGGTGAATGTGTGAGTGAAAGGAGATGTATGTGAGATATATTATAGAGGGAATAAGTTGACAGGACTTCACAACTCAGGTGGACTCAGTGACCTCTACAGTCCCTCCTGGCTCAGTGTGGAACAGTAGAAAGAGCACTGGATTTGGAGTCAACAAAACTGAGTTCAAATCCTGGCTCTGCCATTTATTCCCTATGTGACAAATCTCTTTATCTCTCTGAGCCTGGTTTCCTCATCTTCAAGATAAGGGACTTGGAGTAAGTAACCTCGAGGGTCCCTTCTAGCTCTGTTCCCACATATGTGTATTCATTCAGTTACTGAAGATGTGGCATGGCACACTGAATAGAAACTTGACTGTAAAGTCAAAAGGACCTGGGTTTGAGTCCTACCTCTGATCCATAACTGGCTTTGTGACTCTAGGCAAGTGATTTAACCTCCCAGTGCTCTAAGCAACCCTGTAAGACTAGAAGTTGCAGAAGAGGTGCCAACCTGCATTGGTAGAGGGAATTCCCTCACCTGGCAGTTGCCCATACTACTGAAATCAAAGATTCCATCCTAGTCTTCAGGGCACTGTTCAGCCCTCCCCCGAGGATTGTTAGAAGCTAAGTACAGTAGCAGGACTTGGATGCCAGTGTTAGATCCGGAGAAAGCAGCCTTAGATTTCTCAGCAAAGGAACATTACCAGGATTTCAGCATCTCTCTCTCTCTTTCTCCTTCAGTCCTATAGTAGAATGAGCATGTCAGAAGACCTGGATTCATGACCCTTCTCTGCCACTTATTAGCTGTGTAATCGTGCAGGAGTCATAAATATTTCTTCATGAAAATCCTTTGGAAAGTGGGTGGTACGGGTATTACTCCCTATTTTACAACTGAGGAGACTGAAGCGCAAAAGGAAATCATAGGATCATTCTATTAAGAGCACCAGGGCAAGGGCTCTTTGAGAAGGGAACAGAAGAAAAAATTGACATAGATGATTTACTTGCCTTTTAGGACAGAGGCCCAAGAGCCCACTTGATATCAGTCCCCCAAGTATATGACTCAGCTATTCTCAGCAGTACAATGATCTAAGACAATCCCAAAGGATTCATGATGAAAAATGTTATCCACTTCCAGAGAAAGAACTGATAGCATCTGAATACGGACTGAAACATACTTTTTTCACATTCTTTCTCTTTTTAGTTCTAGTTTTCTTGCACAAAAAAACTAATACGGAAATGTTTTACATAATTATACATGTATAATCTATATCATTTTTCCATCTCAGGGAGGGGAGAAACCAAGAAGGGGGGAAGAATAGAATTTGGAACTCAAAACTTAAAAAAAAAAAAGAATGTTAAAAATTGTTTTTACATTAATTGGGAAAAAATAAAATATTATTTTTAAAAGACATGTTTTGCCTAATATCAGAAGGCAGACAGAACTAGACCCTATGTAAGATAGTTAACAAAGAGGTTGACTTTGAATTGATTCCAAGATTGTTTCTCCCATTTTACAAGTGGGAAAATTGAGGCTCTGAGGGGATAAGTGATTTGTCTATGATTGCCCATCTGGTAAGGGTCAGGGACAGGATTGGATCCAGGTCTTATAACTCCTTATCCAGTATACTAACCACTTCCCCAAGCTACTAGAGCTCCTTATAGCTCACTTCTTGACGTCCTCACTGTGATTCTCTCTCCTCCCTGTGGCAGGGATATGTTTTCTCTCCTTTTTAAATGCCTAAAACCACTGTCAACAATATGTAGGAGAATGTTAATGAACCTAAGCCACCCACTGTTTGAGCAAATGTCGTCAACTGCTTTCAAAGAGTTTGAGTGGGCTCTTTTCACGTAAGCACAATAACTAACTGCCCAAGAAGAATGTAATTTTTTACATACTGACTTTAAAAGATAAGAACTACAGCAAGGACTTAGGCCAAAATGACATGTATAGTAGACAGAGAGAATGGACCTGGAGCCAGGAGGCCTTGGCTCTTCTGACTCCAGGCTCCACCATGAACAAGCTACTCTGGTCTCTCTGGCCTCCAGTTTGCCCATCTGTGTTATCAGGAGATTGAGCCAAAGAACCTATCTCTAGCAGTCTGTAATTATGATTCTGAGGCCTTCTCAGCCAGGTGAGAGGGTAATGAAAGCAAGTAAGCTGAGTAGAATAGGTTATGGTCATCTGGCAAGTGGACTCCAGCTCTTTCTAGTGGGTGAAAAAAATGTCACTCTTGCCCCCGGAGTTGTCACTTCCTCTTTGTCTTGGACTATAAATTCTCAGAAACTTATTTTTAATACCACTTAAAATGTTCCAGGTAAGTACATTATATTTACAGCAGAGACCCTGTAAGTATTCTTGGGAAGTGGTGAATACACTCACCCACCTCTAATCAGATAATCACAGGGAACAGAAACTTGGGGATTGTTTAAATAGCACAATTTTTATTCTGAAGGGGGAAACATTTCTATTTATTTTCTAAGCATCTCGGCACCTATCCACACACTGGGGCAATGCTTAGTTTGATTGTACGACTCAGTCAGAAGCTCAGAGATTGCATCAGTTGTGAGGAACATTAGGATATAAATTATAAAATGTCACAGCTGGGAAGGCCGTTAGAATATAAAATGTCAGAATTCAGAAGGATTTTAGGGCATAGAAAGTCAGAACTAGAAATTATTTTAAGATGAAAGATAGATTGTGAGAGATAGATGCAACCTTATAATCACAGAATACAGGATATAGTTGTGAGGGCTTTTAGAAGACAAAATAGAGAATGTCAGGGCTAGAAGGGACCATGGGAAGGAAGAGAACAAATATTTATTAATCATCTACTATATGCCAGGCACTGTGTTAAGCCCTCTACAAATATTATCTCATTTAATCCTCACTGTAACAACCCCGAGAAGTAGCTACTATTATTATCACCATTTTACAGTTGACGAAACTAAGGTTGCCCAGGGTCATACAGCTAATGAGCGTCTGAGGCTGGATCTGAACTCATGTTTCCTGACTCCAGGCCTAGCGCTCTATCCACTGTGCCACTCCCTAAAGGAGATGTATTCCTATATTTTCTAAGCATCTCAGCACCTATGTGCACACTGGGGCAATGCTTTTTAAGAAATATTTTGTCCCAGCAAAGACTACCACCAAACCCAGCAGCCATCACAAGACCAGCAAAACAGTTCCCAACTGATACTATGTACCCAGCAATCACTCAGGGTAGGGATCAGTGGAGCAATACTCTCGGCGAGATGATGCATTCAGCAGAGAGCAGGACCAGTTAGGGCAGTGTATTAATATACCAGAAGACTTCAGTGGTCCTGCAACATCAGAGACATGATATTTTCCTCCATACATGTGCCCTGGCCAATACATTCCTTACATGTGTGCCCATGCACGATCTCTATGAGAGCTTCCCATCTCCACTGATAGCGTGGAAGAATGCGCATTAGTTGGGAGAGGAGGGGGGAGTGTTCTGTTGCAAATTTTCTTACTGTGCTATTTCCTTAAAGCCTTTGCATTGAGAGTTGTGTCATATGAGCAACTAAAGAAAACCTAAATACATCAATGAGGGCTCATGTGCTATGTTTTTTTAGTGAATGCATACTGACATAGTACTGCGAAATGAAAGTAGCTATTCTGAGACGCCCATGTGTAAGAAAAGCATGCCCCAGATATGGAAAACCGGGGTTCAGTGAGGGAAACTGACTTGCCTAAGGTCATACAATAAGGCCATACAATGGTTCCAGAGGTGGGACTGCACCCGGTTCTCCTGGCTTCCATTCTACTGTTGGTACTTCAATTGGCTTCACAGTAGACACAAACATATAATCATTTAAGCTTTGAAAAGAGAAATCCCAACGGCTTGAATCTGCATAGAGAAAATCGATTTTCCTGTCACAGCTTTAAAATGTATCTGCTGTCTCTGTGGTGGTTAGCGTGCACTGAGTGCTCACTATGGGCTGGGCACTTGGTAAAAACGACTCACTGTTCTAAATGGTTGCTTGCAAATTGGCCAAATAATGCTCGTCAATTAATCATCCTGAATGTCGCATCAGCCCTTATTGTGTGCATTAGAGCCTCTAGAATTCAGAAATTAGATTCACCCTACCCAACCTTAACCTAAGTTCGCTCAGCCTGGACAAAAACACAATCATCAAGATGTTCTCATTCCTGCCAATAGGTAAATGACAGCTTTAGTATAGTGGAAAGAACACTGAATAATTAACCAAAAGACCTGAGTTCGAATTTGCTTTCTGTGTGCTACAGTTGAATCTCTCTGAACCTGCCTCTTCACTATCATTAGGGGGGTGGGTTATAATACCTGCACCACCCACCTTATGAGATTGTGGTGAGGATCAGACCAAGGAATGATGCAAACTGCTTTGAAAATTTTAAATCCCTTTGGAAATGGCCACTGATGGATGTAGAACTAGATCAGGCCATTCTTAACTTTTTTGCATGTGTTTTGCATGGACCTCTCTGGAAGTTTGGTGATACCTAAGGACCTCTTCTCAGAATAAGGTGTTTAACACTTAAAATAAAATAAATAGGATTACAAAGGAAACTAATTATACTGAAATTCAGTCAAGCAAAATATTTCTTTTTTTAACATTTTTTTTCTTTTTAAACAATTGGGGTTAAGTGACTTGCCCAGGGTCACTCAGCTAGTAAGTGTCAAGTGTTTGGTCTGAGGGCAGATTTGAACTCAGTCCTCCTGACTTCAGGGCCAGTGCTCTATCCACTGCACCATCTAGCTGCCCCTGAGTAAAATATTTCTTAAAAAAGAACTTCACAGACCTCAGGTTAAGAACCTAGGGAGATGCTCTCTAAGATCCTTTAAAGCTCTAAATCACATGTTTTTGTGATCCTATTGTTATTATGTATCCTTCCCAAACAATCAGTAAGTATTTACTGAGTATTTGCTATGTGCCAGGCACTGCTAACATCTTAGTTTGGGACATATATACTTGCAACCAAAGATTTGATGTGAGGAAAAACTTCCTAACAATTAGAGCTATCCCAAAATGGAATGGATCACATGGGAGGTAGTGAGTTTCCCCTCATCAGAGGTCTTTAAGGAAAGGCTAGATATTCATGTGTTGGGTATGTTACAATGGGCATTTCTTTTCACTTAAGGGTTAAATGTCTAGCTCTGAAATTCTGTGATTCTCTCATTAATATGTTCACATCCCAGCTCCAAGGATATGTCCAGGGAAACAAGCCTATTAATTCAGGAATCTGGGAATCTATAATGTAGGCTAAAAAGCCCTTACTGGTCCTGAGTATCCCCTGACTAGGGATATGGAGATCTTGGGCTTAGGTAAAATGATTTTTCCTACAGGGGAGGAGATGCCAAACCAGACACCCACCTCTGTTTCCCCCTCTGAGTCCATCAATCTATAAAATGTTAGCAAGAAATGGGAACAATTTCTGTTCTCCCTGGTGGTGACAGCAGTACGGAAAATACGCTTTTCTCTTCCACACTCCGAATGCTTATAAGAAACTTTAGAGCCTGCTCAAGTCATTAAAGGGGGGAAAGAGGGAGTTAGTAACACATGAAAATGTTTTGCTCTGTGACCATGGAGACAATGAGACAAGCTCGACTAAGTCAAAGGTTATGTACAGTTCAGTGACTTTAGAGGCTTAATTCCAAATTGCTTTCCAAAATGGTTAGACTCATTCCCACCAACAGCACATTAATGTGCCTGTTTTCCTAAACCCCCTCCAAAATTTGTCATTTTCCTTATCTTTGCTAATATGATGGGTATAAGGTAGAAACTCAGATTTGCTTTATTTTGCAATTTTCTAATTATGAATGATTTAAAAATTTTTTACATGGCTGCTAATGAGAAAACTGTTGATAGCCTTTGACCATTTATTGATTAGGGAATGGTCTTTGTTCTTGTAAATTTGAGTACATGCCTTATATGTTTTGGAAACAAGACCTTTATCAGAGAAAGTATCTGTAAAGTATTTTTTTCTTAGTAAATTGTTTCCTTTCCCATTTGGTTTGTGCAAAAACTTTGTTTAAGTTTATGTAACAAAAATCCATTTTATCTTCTATGAAATCAATCCTTTATTTGGTCATGAACTCTTCCCTTATCCAAAAGGAAATTTCCTTCTTGCCCCTATAATTTGTATATGATATGACTTTTTTTTTTCCTCTCATGTATCTAGTTGGAGCTTAGCTTGGTATATTAATGTGAGATGTTGATCTATACCTAATTTCTGTCAGACTGCTTTCCTATTTTCCCAGTAGCTTTTGTTAAAAAGTAAGTCCATACCCCAGTTGCTGGGGTCTATGACTTTATAGAACACCAACTAGGCTAACAGGTTCATTCATTTCTGTCCTTTGCTTACCTAGTACCACTGATCGATTTTAATTTTTAATCAATTTTTATTGGTTTTGATGATTACTGCTTTGTTTTATAGTTTGAAATGTGATTCTTTTAGGCCTACTTCCTTAGAACTTTTTTCATTATTTCCTCGAGATTTTTGAGGTTTGGTTTCTCCAGATTAACTTCATTATTATTTTTTCCATTGGCTGTTTGATTGGTATGGCACTGAATAAATGAACTAATTTAGATAACCCTATCATTTGGATCCTATTGCTTAGGCCTACCTATAAGCTATTAATATTTCTTGAATTATTTATGTTTCTGTTTCTGTAAACAGAGCATTCATCCTAAGTTTATCTGTGTGGTTCCTATGTGTGTGATGACATGTAGACTCCCAAATATTGTATACATTCTATAGGTATTTTAAGCATAATTTCTCTCTCTCTCTCTCTCTCTCTCTCCCTCTCCTGGGTTTTGTTAGTAATAAAGAGAAATGCTAACAATTTATGTGGATTTTTTTATATCTTGAAACTTTATTGAAGTTATTATTTCAATTAATTGATTGCTTTATTCTTTAGGTAAACGGTCATATCATCTTCAAAAAGCAATGCTTTCCTGTTTACCTATGCCTATGCCCTTGATTTCTTTTTTTTTTTTTGTCTTAATGCTTTGCCTACCACTTCTAGTACTATACCAAATATTAGTCGTGATGATGGTCATGCTTGTTTTACCTCTGATCTTATTGGAAAGGTATTTAATTTATCTCCATTTCATATAATGCTGGTTCTCGATTTTATATAGATATTATTATATTAAGGAAAAGTCTATTTATTCCTGGGCAGCTAGGTGGCTCAGTGAATAGAGTGCAAAGTCTGAGGTCTGGAAGATTCATCTTCCTGAGTTCAAATCTGGCTTCAGACACCTACTAGCTGTGTGACCCTGGGCACGTCACTTAACCCTGTTTGCCTCAGTTTCCGTGTCTATAAAATGAGCTGGAGAAGGAAATGGCAAACCACTCCAATAATTTTGCCAAGAAAACCCCAAGTGGGATCACAGAGAGTTGGACATAACTGAAATGACTGAACAACAGCAAGCATTTATTCCTATGATGTCTAGTATTTTGAATAGAAATTGGTGCTGAATTTTGTCAAAAGCATTTTCTTAGTCCATATTTATTATCATGATTTTGATTGTTCTTTTTATTAATGTGGTCTGTTGTATTGATAGTTTTCCTAATATTGTGCCAACCCTGCATTCCTGTTATAAATCCAATTTGGTCACAGTGTATAATCATTTTAATATATTACTATAGCCTCTTTACTAATACTTTATCTAAAATGTTTGTGTGGCAATTCACTAGGTTTATTAGTCTATAGTTTTCTTTCTCAGCTTTGTTTCTCCCTGGTTTAGGTTTAAGACCATATTTGTATCATAGAAAGCATTTAGAAGGATCCCTTCTTTTCCTAATTTTTGCAAACAGTTTATGTAATATTAAAATTAATTTTTTCTTTGAATGTTTGATAGAATTTGCTTGTAAATCCATCTGGTCCTGGGAGCTCATTTACTACTTGTTCATTTTCTCTAATACTGGGTTTTTAAAGCTCTCTATTTTTTGTTCTGCAAATCTGGGAATCTTATGGTTTTGTAAATATTCATCCATCTTATTTAAATTGTCAATTTTATTGTCATGTACTTAGACAAAATATTTTCTTATACTTTTCTTTATTTCTTCCATATTTGTTATAAATTTTCCTTTGTTCATTTTTCATACTTGCAATTTTGTTTTCTTCTTACTTTTAAAAATCAAATTAGCTAATAATTTATCTGGTTTGTATCCTTTCTTTCCCCCCCCCAAAAAAAAACAGCTCCTGGCTTTATTCATTAATTTTAATTGGTTTTTTCTTTCAACTTTATTAATCGCTTCTTTGATGTTCAAAATTTTCATTTTGTTATTTTATTGAGGCTTTTTTTTATTTTGTTGGCTTTCTAGAGATTTTTTTCATTCCATGTAAAATTCATTGATCTCTTCGTTCTTTCTCTTATTTTTATTAAAGTGTTTAGAGATATAAATTTTCCTCTAAGGACTGCTTTGACTGACTCTCACAAATGTTGGTATGTTGTCTCGTTGTAATTTCCTTAGATAAAATTGTCTAATATTTCTATGATTTATTTTTTGACACACCAATTCTTTAAGATTAAGTTATTCAGTCTCCAATCCTTTCAATGATTTTTTATTTTTATTGAATATAATTTTTATTACATTGGTCAGTAAAGGTTGTGTTTAATTTTTATATTTGTGTATGAGGTTTTATGCCTTAATGCATAGTGATTTTTTTACAATGATTCCATGTACAACTGAGAAATACATATACTACTTTCTATGCCCATTCTGTAGTTGCCAGAGTCCTGTCATATTTGAATTTTCTAAAATTCTATAGGTATTTTATTCTTTCTTTCTTATTTATATTTTTCTTAGATTAATGTAGGTCTGAAGGGGTAACTTGAGGTCCCAACTGTTATAGCTTTGTCTATTTCTCCCTATACGTCATTTAACTTTTCCCTTAAATATTTAGATTCTATTTCATTCAGTGCATATCAGCATAAAAATGTTTTCCTCTTTATCTCTTTCAGTCAAATATGTTTTTGTTATTCTTTATTTGAGATCATGATTGCTACCTTGCTTTTTGAGTTCAACTAAAGCATATAGATTTTGCTCTAGCCATTGATTTTAACTCCATGAATTTTATGTTTCAAATGTGTTTCTTATAAACATATTTTGCCTTCTGTTTTTTAATCTATTCTGCTATCTTCTTCCATTTTATGAGTGAGTTCATCCCCATTCACATAATTATTTATGTATTCCTGACCACCACTCCCTCCTGCTCTCTTCTGCTTTTTGCTAATTTTGTCCCCTGCCTCCTCTTTACAAATAAGAGGGTAGTGAGAGTGGAGGAGTGCTGTTAGCACTAGTAACCTACACCTTTCATGCCCCTGCCCTTCTTTTCTCCTTACCCAGATGCCAATCATGGATTCTTGTCCTTATTCTTCTCTTCTAAACCTTCCTTCTTTTATAATCCACTCTCTGAGTTTGGAGTTTGTTTTGCATGTGATATATCCCTCTTCTACCCTTCCTCTTATTCCCACCTCTCCCCTCGCCCAGTTCCCATGTTGAGTTGAATGTATTTCTACCAAACTTTTAGCATTCATTTCCTTTAACCCCCTTTCTTCAATAATGTATTCCTTTTTCCCTTCCTTTTCTTTCTTTCTTTTTAAGATTATCAAAATACAACACAACCACTCCCAGGCATTTAGTTTTATTTAATTCCCTTTGTGACCATTAATGACTTTAGGACTTTTAGGAGATGCTTATTTCTTTAGACCCTTTCAGTTACTCAAATATATTTATTTTTTATGATATTCTTGGGTCCTATGTTTTTATTTCTACTCATCGCTAGGCTTTTTCTTGCTTGAAAGTCCTCTATTTCAAGAAAAGTTCATTTTTCTCCTGTAAGATTATACTCAGAGATGAATTCTAGGTAAATTCCTCTTGGTTGTAAAACTATATTGTTTGTCTCTTGAAATATCACATCCCAACCTCTCCTCTTCTAGTATGCTGGTAGCTACCAACTCTTATGTGAACCTGACAGTGGCTTCTCAGTATTTGAGTTCTGTCTCGGTGCTTGCAGAATTTTTTTTTCTTTTGCCTGGAAACTATGGATTTGTGCTATGATATTCCTAGGAGTTTTCACTTGGGAGTTTCTTTACAGAAGTGAGTGGTGGATTCTTTCTATTTTCATTTTGCTCTCAAATAGAACTTGGCAGTTTCCCTTGATTTCTTGAAATATGAAAGAAAAAATGCTTGAAATAACTATTCTTGAAATAGTTAACATTTATGTAGCACTACTTGTAAATTTCTTTACATATGTATCACCTTTTATACTCCCATCAGTTCCATGATATATATGATGTAAGTATCCCCGTTTTACAGATAAGGAACTGAGGCTTACAGAGGCCAGTTGGCTTGCTCAGTCACATAGATAGTAAATGTCTAAAGAAGGATGGAACTCAAGTCTCCTTGATTCCAAGTCCAATACTTTATCCATTATGCCACCCAGAGTCTTTTGTGTGTGTGTGTGTGTGTGTGAGTGTGTGTGTGTGTGTGTGTGTGTGTGTGTGTCATGGCTTTAAGGAAGTCAAATAATTATAATTCTTATGTTTTTTTCCCCCTTGAGTTGTTTTCCAGACCAGTTGTTTTTGATATGAAGAACCTCACATTTTTTTCAGTTTTTGATTTAGTTTAAATAATTCTCCTTATTTCATGGAGTCATTAGCTTCTATTTGGTCTGGTCTGATTTTCTGGGAATCTGTTACTTGGGTAAATTTTTGCACCTCTTGTATCAAGCTATTAATTTTCCTTCTAAGTTTTTTCTTTAGTGCTCTCATTTCCTTTCCAATTCTTTCATCTAGAGATCTAATTTCATTTATAATGTGATTTTTTTTTTAAAACTCTTGCTTCATTCTTCCAGGAATTATAGTTGACCTTGTGGCCAAACTGCATTTTTCTTCAAGGCTTTGCTTGTAGACATGATGGAGTTATTCCCTTTTTCTGGATTTGTGTCTTAGGCATCCCTGGATCTAAAGCATTCCTTTATCATGGATATCTTTTTTTTTGTTTGTTTATTCATTTCTTCCAGCCTTACTACCTGAATCAGGAACTTTAATTTGTGCCAGGCTCTGTCCACTTCAGAAGGGAATGACAGAGCCTTGTTTATTTATGATATATTTCTCTGGTGTCATGCTACTGCTTCCTCTAGATAATGAGCACTTCATTCTTCAAAGATCTTGGAGGCAACTCAGGCCAGGGAGCTGCAAACTTTCATTTAGCCCTTTGTAGTCTAATACAGGACAAAATCTAATAATTGCTCCTGGTCTGAGCTTTGTAGACTCCCAAACCCAGTGTGAGTTTGGGTAGCAGAACTGCGGGTTTATCTCTAGTTGTAATTTGAGTAATAATAACAATAATATAATAATAGCCAGCATTTATAAGTTCCTTTAAGGATTACAAAGGGTTTTATATATATATATATATATATATATATATATATATTATCTCATTCGATCCTTACAAAAAACCCTCTGATGTAAGTGCTATTATTATTAGCAGTTTTTTACAGATGAGAAAACTAAGACTGAGATAAATCAAGTGACTTAAGCAGGGTCACACAGCTAATAAACTTCTGGGAAAGGATTTGAATTCAGGTCTTCCTCACTCCAGTCCCAACACTCTATGCACCGCACCAGCTACTCCAATAGACAGCTGCTGGCCCAGTGCCTATAATCCACTCAGAAGGCCCTGCATTTTGAAGACATAGAACTATAAACTTGTTGTTGGTCTCAGCTATCTCGCCTCCCACTCAGCTACAAAACAGCCCAGGTCTATGGAATGCTCCTAATTATAAAACAAGACTCAGCCCAGGTCTATGGAATGCTCCTAATTATAAAACAAGACTCAGCTCAGGTCTATGGAATGCTCCTAATTATAATTATAATAATGTCCTAATGCAAGCTTCTGCTCCAAGGTCAAAGCAAAAGAGCCGCTGTTCTCTGTACTATGTACAGGCCTAGGACTATTCCAAGCCATACCCCACTCCATGCCCCAGTATGTAGGGGGCAGGTCTCAACCTCCATCCACATTGGATTTTTGACCCAGCTCCAGAGTCAGAGAAACACTTCTGTTCCTTCTCTGTGCCAGCCTTCTGACTCCCTCCCCATGTCCACAGCTTAGCTCCCTATGCTGGCCTAAACTAGAAAAATGACCTAATAGAGATCATCCTTGGATTTCTTGATCACACCATTCAGTCTGGTGCTCTTCCTTGACCTTTGTGGGAATAATTATGGGAGAGAGCCAGGCTATACTGCTTCCTTCTACTCTGACATCTTTGCTGGTCAAGTATAAAAAATATATATATACATATACACACATATATGTATATATGTGTGGATATATGTGTGTGCATGTGTATATATGCATGTATGTGTATATGTGTGTGTATGTATGTAGGTATATGTATGTGTGTATGCATATATGCATATATATGTATATGTATATGTATGTGTATGTGTATATGTACAGCAGCTAGGTAGCACACTAGATATAGAGCAGAGCCTGTAGTAAAGGAAGACCTTGGTTCAATCTAGCCTCAGATACTTACTAGCTATGTGATCCTAGACAAGTCACTTAACCCTATTAGCTTCAGTTTCTTCACTTGTACAATGAGCTGGAACAGGAAATGTCAAACCATTCCAGTATCTTTGCCAAGAAAACCACAGATGGAGTCACAGAGTCAGAAACAACTGAAATGTCTGAACAACAACAAATATGTATATGTATACATGTGTATGTGTGTGTTATATGTGTATGTGTGTATGAGTATTTGTGTATACATGTGTATACATGTGCATGAGTGTGTATATTTTTTCTTTAAAACCATACATAACAAAAGTTCACAATTTCTTATATAATCCTCTATCCTATTCTTCGTATCTTGAAATGTCAGTGTTTGATGATAATTGTTAAATTCACAGTAAAAAAAAAATTTAAGAAATAAAAAGATAAAAGAAAAAAATGAAACTCTTTCCAACTAAAACATTTTATGTTCTATGTTCCAAGGTCCCTTTCTAATGTTCTAATATTCTATATTCTAAGGCATCTTCTGGCTCTACCACATGGGACCTGAGCCAATGAGCTATTTAAGGTCCCCAGAATTAAAATTCTATGCAAATCAACCACAGGCAAGGGCTGATGGGAAGGATGGGAAGTGCTTTGAGCAGAAAAAGAGACTCTCCAAAATTCATTCTTGCTCACCAACATATCCAAAGTTAATTAGCCCTGGCAGGGTAGACCCAAGGGATTTTTTTTTTAACAAAGAGAGATATTTTTAACTAAGACTCTTCCACAGGAAATATGAGAAAGATCAAGCATTTTGCACCTAATTAATGGGACTGGCTGGAGTGCTGAAACATGCTCCAGATTCGTGCTCCCCAAATCTATTAAGTAGTTATGATTAAATGAAGCTGGTTGTATTCATAGAGTGGCAGGGCTTCAGGCAAGGACTCAGTAGAATTTTAATTTTAATTTTAAGTTACAGATGTTCCGTTGGAAAGGAGTATGGAAATAATGCTGCTTCTGGAAAGAGTTGTGATGACTGCTTGATTTCTTACCATTCTGCATTTTCCTTCCCCCACCCCATATGAGATTATCAGCTCTAGCTGTTATAATAAAAATCCACTGCAGCCCTCTCTGAAAAACTGGGGAATGTGCATGTAAAGTAGCAGGTAATGGTGCTCAGAGTGCTTTGGATGCCAGGCCTGGAAAGGACCTTCGAGACCATCTAGTACAACCCTTTCATTTTACAAATGAGGAAAACAAGGTCCTGAGAGTGAAAGCAACTTGCCTATGGGTTGCACGGCTAGTAAAAGGAAGACTTGGGACTTAAACCCAGGTTTTCTTCCTTCTCCACGTCCGGTGCGCCTTCTCCCGTGACATGCTTTGTTGTGCAGCTTAGTCCCCTTCTCTTCTCTCCATGCTCCCTCCCTCACACTCTCATCTCTTCCCATGGCTTTAGTTCCAGCTTCCCTGCAGCTGCCTCCTAAGTCTCTATGTACAGTTCTGTAGAGAAGTTCTATACGGACCTCTCAACCTACATCTCCGATAACCCACAGGACATATCCACTGGTGCCTCAAACTCAACACGTTTAAAGGAGTTCGTTGCCTAGAGCACTGAGAGGTTAAATGACTTTTCAAGATCACCCAGAGGCAGGATTTGAACACAGGTCCTCCTGGCTTTGGGGCCAGCTCTCTACCTACTAGGCCACACTGGTTGCCATGTTAAAAACCAAGCCTATGATCCTTCTCCCTAAACCAAGTTCTCCTTCAGAGAACTGTTTCTGTCACTGACGTCACTGTCTTAGTTTCCCATGCTCAAAAACTCAGAGTCATATTCAACTCTTCTTTTTCTCTCACCCTCATCAATCAATCAATAAATGTTTATTAAGAACCTACTATGTATAGGGCATCTAAGTGATGCAGTAGATAGAGCATGAGCCCCGTAGTCAAGAGAATCTGAGTTCAAATCTAGACTTGGGCACTTACTATTGTGTGACCCTGGACAAGTCACTTAACCCCAATCATCTTCCCCCTGTCCCCGCAAAAAAGAACCTACGTATCAGGCACTCTGCTAGGGGCTTGTATGTAACTACCTATTATGTATTTTGCAATTATTCTGCATATGCATATAAATGTATATATGCATATACACATATATTATCTCCTCCCATTAAAGTTATAAGCTCTTTGAGGGCAGGGACTATTTCTTTGTCTTTGAATCCCCAGCACCTAGCATAGTAACTGGTATAAAGAAGGAGCTTAATAAGTGCTTATTGGTTAATTGATTGATAGAGATACAAAAACAGAAGTAAAATAGTACCTAGTTTCAGGTAGCTTACACTCTACTGGGGAAGACAAGGTCTACAGATATAAAGACACACAAAATATGCAGAATCAATACAAAAACATAAAGTATTTCAACAAATCAAAACAAGTCCAGAAGTATTTATTAAATGCCTACTATGACCTGGGTATTATGCTAGGTATTGGGAGTACAAAGTACTAGGTCCAAGTACAAGATAATTAAGGAGGGCACCGGCAGTTTCGGGCATCAGGAAACGCCCAAGTGCAGAACGTGGTGCCTAGCCTGTGTCTTGAAGGAAGTGAAAGAATCTGTGAAACAGACATGAAGAGGGAGAGTGTTTCAAACGCAGGGGATGATCAGTGCAATTCTCCAAAGATGAGAGTTGGAGCACCATATGTGGGAAACAGAGGAAAGTCTAAGGCAAATGGAAGCTTGAGGCAGGAAGGAGAATAACGCATAATGAAGCAAAAGAGATGAGTTGGGACCAGGTTGTGAAGGCATTAAAAGCCAACACAGGAAGTTTTATCATACCCCAGAGGCAACAGCTAACCACTAACTGAAGTTTACTGAGTGGAGAAGCGACATGGTCAGATCCATGCCTAATGAAAATCTCTTTGGCAGCTGTGGATAGAGGACAGCTGATAGGAGGGAGAAATTTGAAGCAGGGAGACCAATTAGGAAGCCATTCAAATAGTGATAAAGCTTTATCTAGCCTTCCTCAGAATTAGACCCATGATTGGTCTCTATATACCATCAATTCTACTTCAGTAATATCTCTGACAGCAGGCCCCTCCTTTCCACTCTCACTGCTACGACTTTAATTCAGGCCCTCGTTGCCTACATTACTGCAATAGATGAGCCGCAGAATTCTCTCCTTTCAAACCATCTTACAAAAGCAACCAAATTAATTTTCTTAAATTACAGGTCTCATCATATCACTCCTTTGTCCCCAAAACCTTTGGTTCCTCTTCATTTCCTACTGAATGAAGACCCAACTCTTCAATTTTAATTTTGAGGCCCTCCAACAGTCTGGCTCTATTCTGCTCTTCCAGACATCCTCCCATTGCTTCTCTCATAAACCCACTGCTTCAGCCCCATTGAACCACACATTATTTCCAAAATCCAGTACATGTCTAGAATTCCTCCTGCCTTATTTCCACCAGTTGAAATCCTGCTTATTTGTCAATGCCCAGTTCACATGCCACTTCCTTACTGAGCCTTTCCTGTTCTCCTAAGATGAAAAGGATCACTCATGCCTTTTAATTTTCACAAGATGTTTCTCAAAGTTCTCTTGCATACATTCGCCCTATACTTTGCATTCTATTTATTCTGAACTTGTCTTATGTGGGCAGCTAGGTGATTCAGTGGATAGAGTGCCAGGCCTAAAGTCAAGAAGACTCATCTTCCTGAGTTCAAATCTGACCTCAGACACTAATAGCTGTGTGACCCTGGGCAAGTCATTTAACCCTGTTTGCCTTTGTTCCTCATCTACAAAATGAGCCGGAGAAGAAAATGGTAAACCACTCCAGTATCTCTGCCAAGAAAATCCCAAATGGGTCACAAAGAATCAGACACGAATGAAATGGCTGAACTGAACTGATGTCTCATACCCTTTACTAGACTTTGAGCTCCCTGAGAATATTAACAGTTCGTATCTACAGCACATTTAAAAAGTTTATATGTATTATCTCACTTGATCCCTACAACAACTGTAAGAGGTAAGTTCTAATGGCATCCCTATTTTATAGATGGGGAAACAGAGAGAGGTTAGTTGATTTGGCCAGGATCACACAACTACTAAACAGCTGAAACAAGATTTGAATTCAAATCTAGTGCTCTATCCACTACATCACACAGAAATTTCATCTTAGTCAACTCTTCCTCCCCCACAGCACTCAGGTAAGAGTTTTGTACTGTGCTGTTGTTGTTCAATTGTTTTCAGTCTGACTCTTTGTGACCCCATTAGGGTTTTTCTTGACAAAGATACTAGAGTGGTTTTCCATTTCCTTCTCCAGCTCATTGTACAGATGAGGAAATGGAGGCACACAGGGTTAAGTGATTTGCCCAGGGTCACACGAATAGTAAGTGCCTGAGGCCAGATTTGAACTCATGAGTCTTCCAGACTCTAGGTCTGGGGCTCTGTACACTATGGCTCCACCTACCTGCACAAGTAGGTCACCAATAAACATAAAATTTAAATTAAAGAAAATGGAAGACATATTTCTTCCATAGATTCACAGGACTAAAAGTTGTCTGAAGAAATCACAGGATTCAAAGCTAGAAGAGACCTTAGATATTATTCAGTCCATACCTTTAATTTTCCAGTTCCTGAGTCTTCTTTTCTCTGGGCTAAACACTTCTACTTCCCTCCACCAATCCTTATTTGGCATCCAGTCCTATCACCAGCCTGATACCTTCTTCTTGACAATGTCCTTCCTAAGATGGGACACTCAGAGCTGGACTCAACACACCAGTTGTGGTCTACACAAGAGGACTTTATAGAGAACATATTCAGTGTGAACTTGTGATACATGGGAAAGAGAGCTGCACTTAGAAGAATAAGACCTGAGTTCCAATCCTGACTCTGCCATTTACCACCTGGGTGACCTTGGGCAAACCACTTAAGCTCTATGGGCCTACTCCCTACGTCTTTAACATGAAAGGGTCAGGCTAGATGACTTCTGAGGTCCCTTTGGGACTCTGAATCTATTGTCCTCCATCTTATTTCAAAATTCTGAATGTTTGATTTTTTTTCTTTTCAGATCAAGACCTCTCCACTACAGTTCTAACTTAACCTGCCACTGTCTCTGGATTCTCTTTTCCTCGCTCTATATCTGACTAGATTATGGCCTTACTGTGAAGAAGGAAGTTGCCATGACATGTCTCACCCACCCATCTTCTTCTGTCATGAAGCTAAAGCCAATTCCTAATAGACTTTCCATAACTGTCATGGCCTTCATAAAACAAAGAGAATAAGGAACATCGGAAAGCAAAAAATGAAACACCACATGTCATCCCCATTCAGGCCTCAAGTCTTCTCAGGACTATCTCATGCATGACACTTGAATCAGAGTGTGATCATAAGATGCTGTCTCAAGAGCCGTATGAGTATAGGGAATAAGAGCTGGAAGGGACCTTGAACCTTATCTCATCCAAACTCATTTTACTGATGAAGAAACTGAGACCTTGAAATAGGTAATGACTTACCCAAGAGCATGCAGGGAATGAAGTTGGTATTTTTACCCAAGTCCTCTGTTTCTGAACCCAATGTTTTCTCTACTCCACTATACTGCCTCTCATTTATTCATCTAGGAAGTCCACATTAGCACTGCCTGGTTAGGATCCATAACTCTATCTCTTAATTTAATTAAGAAAGAAGATCTAAAGAATCATTAACACCTCAATAACCATGGATAGGATATTTAAATAGAAAAACAGCCAGGAGAGATCATCTATTGAGAAGCCTTCTCGTGGAGGTCTGGTCCCAGAAACTTTACTGTGTTGTGGTCTTTAGAATTGGAGGCCCAAAATGGATGCTCACAGCCAAAGCTCAAGTTGGCGCCAGGTTTTGACTGGCCTAGTCCTCATACTCCTAATCCTCATCACGGTCTTGGGTAATGTGGTGGTGTGCCTGGCCGTGGGATTGAATCGCAGGCTCCGGAGCCTTACCAACTGCTTCATCGTGTCCTTGGCCATCACCGACCTCCTCTTGGGCCTCTTGGTGCTGCCATTCTCAGCTGCCTGTGAGCTGGGCCAGACATGCAACTTTGCAAAACCCCTTTGTAAGATTTATACCAGTCTAGACGTGATGCTCTGCACTGCATCTATTCTTAACCTCTTCATGATCAGCCTGGACCGGTACTACGCCATAACAGCCCCACTTCGCTACACCATGGTAGTGACACCCAAACGTGTGGCCATTATACTTATCCTAATCTGGATGATCTCCATCACCTTCTCATTCCTGCCCATCCACTTAGAGTGGAACACTCAAAACATCACTAACTTAAACTTGACCCCCAACAAATGTAAACTACAGGTCAATAAGGCCTACGGCCTGGTGGATGGGCTGATCACATTCTATATCCCACTGCTGGTGATGTGTGCCACCTACTATCGCATTTTCAAAATTGCCCGTGAACAGGCCAAGAGAATTAACCATAGCTACTACAACAAGGCTGTCACCATCCGTGAGCACAAAGCCACCGTTACACTGGCAGTTGTGATGGGAGCCTTCATCATCTGCTGGTTCCCTTACTTTACAGTGTTTGTTTACCGAGGAATATGGGGTGACATCAATGAGACCTTTGAAACTATCGTCCTGTGGCTTGGATATGTCAACTCAGCTCTGAATCCCATCTTGTATGCTGCTCTGAATAGGGACTTCCGCACAGCATACCAGTGCCTCTTCTGTTGCAGGAGCAGTGCCATCACTTCCAGGGGGTCCTCCCTGTCTCCTGGCACCTCCCGCCAGGCCCAGAGCCAATCTCGCCAAGTTACACTAGGACTTCAAGAAGAGACATCTCTGAGACTCCCAGTGCAAAATGGAAGTGAAGTCCCATTCCCCCAGGAACCAGATAATTATGGAACTTCAAGTTTGGCTGGCCAGAGGTACGAGCAAGGAAGAGGGAGGGAACGCTAGCCGAGTAGCAATGGTTTCCTAAATTGTCCTAACAGGTGGTTTTTTAGCTCTGTCTCCCCTTTGTCCCATATTTCCCGGACTCCATTAAAGAAGGGTACCCAAGAGAGAATAATGACTGTGAGTCTGGGGATAGTTCTGAGAGCCACCCTAAGTGTTAGCCATGCCCTGTTCTCATCCACAAATAAAGTTCTTGGCCTTAAGATCCAGTCCAGATCCCAAAGTCCCACCTCTCTGGTCTTTATGATATCTCTTGACCCGTAGGAAGGCACAGCCATGGGTAGCTATGTGGTACAGTAGATAGAGCACAGGTCCTGGAGTCAGGAGGACCTCAATTCAAATCCAATCTCAGACACTTACCAGCTGTGTGACCCTGGGCAAGTTGCTTAATCCTGATTGAAAAAATAAAATAGGCACACCCTTGGTTACTTTTCAGGACCCTCAAATGAGACATTCATCCTCTGGATCTGAAAAGTCTAAAGCTAGGAATAAAATTTCCATTTGTTCAATTTATTATTGTTTCTCTGTTTTAAAAAAATGATGGAAAAAGATGGAAGGTACCTTAGAGAGAAGAATATAATGTTAAAGCTGGAAGAGATCTTAGAACATAAAACATTAAATGTTACAACTGCAAAGAACTTTAGAAAATAGAAGGTAGAATTTCATTGCAGGAAGGAAATACTGGTAATAGGCACATAAAATATTAGAGCTGGAAAGGACTTTAGTACAAAGAACAAAGTTAATGATGAAAGAAGTTCTAAAGATTATCTAGACCAATACTCTCATTTTATAGGCCAGAAAACAAAGACCCAGAGAGGGGCAGTTATTTGGCCCAGGTCTTCCATCAATGGTAGAGCTGAAATAAAAACCCAAGTCTCTAAGTGCTCTCTCATGCTCTTTCTACTACGCCAATCTTACAGATGCTAGATGGAGAACAGGTTATTAAAGGAAATTTAGAGGAAGCTAGTTAGTGTAGTAGATAGAGAGCCGGACTTGGAATCCGGAAGACCTAAGTTCAAATCTAGCTTCAAACACTTGCTAGCTGTGTGACCCTGGGCAAGCCATGACCTCTGTTTGTCTCAATTTTCTCAACTGTAAAAATGGGGTTAATAATAGTACCTGCTCCCCATGGTTGTCATGGGAATCTGTCGAGATATTTGTAAAGCACTTAGTACAGTGCCTGGCACACAGTAGGTACTATATAAATGTTAGCTATTATTGTTATTTGGCTATTTTTAAACTATCCTTAACTATCTGAGGCAAGTATTTAGGAATACAATCCTTCCATCATCCAACCACACGTACCCTGATGCCCCTCTCAGGGAGGGAAATCCCTGGCTGACCCAATGCAGCCAGTCAGTCAAACTATGTTGCTTTCACAGTATTTCAGATTTAGAGTCAGAAGGGACTTCAGAGGGCATCTGAAACAATCCTCTCATTTCACAGATGAGAAACTGAAATCCAAGGAAGATATTAAATAACTTGACCAAGGTCATACCAGAAGTAAGTGGCAGAGCTATGTTGTGTACCCTGGTTCTCTCATTCCGGATCAAATGTTCTAAGTGGTTCATGCTAAAGAAAATTTCACCTTTGGCCAAACTTGTTTATTACGCACCATATGTTGTTTTAGTGAATTAATCATCTCCTTGGTTTGACTTACATGTCAAAGAGTTCCCTTTGAACACTTGAAAAATTCCCCGCTGGTTATCTAGTTTCTTGAATCATCCTCTCTCAGCTGAATAGACAAAAAAACATTTAAATCATGTGGTCTTGATGCTCAGCTCAGCAAAGAAGGTGAAAGAAACAGCTGCCATCATGGGAAACCATTTTTTTCTGGTTTGTAATTCCTCTTAGAGCTATTGCTTCAAGTTATCTGTGTGTGCTTCTAGCAGGCACAGCAAAAACAAGCTCAGTTGCAAAAGTTTCAGGAACTCCTTGGTGCCTTAGTTCCAGTTCTCAAATGAAGTGTAAGAATGAGAAGCGCTCAATATTACCAAAAAAGCCTTGTTCCTTCCTCTAGTTCAGACTGCAGCTTCTCCATAGCCTGGTAGGAAGTTTCATGTCATAGAATCAGAGTTTTAGAGTTGGAAGGAAGCTGGAGATATCTAATGCAATCCCTCTCCCTTTTGTTTGACAGAGATAGAAAATGAGCACCTGGGGAGTCGTGACTTGCCCAAGGTCACATCAGATGTAAATAACAGAAGTGGGGTTGGAACCCTTGTTCTTTGGCAACTGATTCAAAGTCTGTGACCTTGTTCCCATGTTGCTAAATATAGCACCTTAACCCCACCCCATCCCAAGGAAACATTCTTCCTAACACTGTAATTTTGGAGAGCCAATTGTAGTAGGGGGAAGAGTACTGGATCAAAGTCCCAAACTTATACTATTTGTGTAATCTTGGCCAAATCACATAACCTCCCTAGGCCTCATTTTCCCCATCTGTAAAATGAGAGGGTTGAACTGAATGACGTTTAAGGTCCCTTCCAACTCTGCACACAAGCCAAGGTATTCCTGTTATTATGAGAATAGCTGTGTCCATTTGCCCTCACAACAAACCTGTGAGATGGGTGGTTCAGGTACTAGAAGTCTCATTTCACAGACAAGGAATGTGACGCTCAGACAGGGCATAACATAGTATTACATTAGAATTAGAAGAGTTATACTGAACTGTAAATTATATTATTATTAATATTCTAAATCAACGGTACCAAACTCAAATAGAAACAGCAGCCACTAAACCATAGGTAAGGATACCTGGGAGCTGCATATTGGTTTAGAAAATCACATAGTAACATTATCTATGTTTTATGGTATTTTTATTTATTTTGTTCAATATTTCTCTATTATATTTTAATCTGGTTCAGGTCACAGATGAGAGTGTTGGGGGCTACATGTTTGACAATTCCGTTCTAAATAACATACTCTATTATTATATAGTTCATATTTTATGATGTAGAACATAAAATGTAAGGAAGATGTTAGAAGTTGTTATCACATAACAATACACATCATATTCTAATACTCTCTTTAATGTAGGTTTTCTCTCCAACAATGCAGAAAACAATTTCTAAAGTCCTTCCCATCTGACATTCTACTCACAATGATTCTCAGGTCTCCTACAGCTCCAACAGCCTGTATCCAAAGGTCCCTTCTATCTCTGGGGTTCTATATTCTACAATTCTAAGTTCTTTTTCTGCTCTAACATCCTGTGTTCTAAGGCCTGTTCTGGTTCTAATGGTCTGAATCTTAAATTCTGAGTTTTATATTCTAAGGTCTCTTAATTGCTCTATATTAGAATGATTGTCCTCATTTTCCAGAAAGTTGAGAGGCTCTGGAAGCTGCCCAGACAGTTATTAGGGTCTTTCCCAAGTAGGTATTCCAACCTCCAGCCAAGGGACATATGAGGCCATAAAAGAGTCGTGAGCATAGGCACGCATTACTTATGCACGACCAGCTGCTACGCGAGAGATTCCGCCAACTACCAACTCATCTGTGCTGACAGCCTTACCACCTGCAGCACCAAGTGAAGAGGGAGCTAGGGACCAGATCAGAAATTAACGCCTTCACAGAATGAAGACAAGCTGGTGCTGAGGGACCTTTGACTCATAGAGCATTAGCACGGGGAGGAACCTTAGAGGTGATCTAGTATAATTAACCCCCTCGTTTTACAGGGGAAAAATCAAAGCTTAGGGAGAAGAGGTCAGATGGAAAGTTAGTGGAAGAAACCAGGATAGAGCTTGTCTCCTAATTCCCAAGCTAGGGCTTCCTCCACTCCTGACACGACTTCTATGAGAGTAAGCGCCACACATGACAATTGTCCAACAAGGCCAACCAGCCTAGCTCTGTCTTGGGGCATGATTCAACCTGACATACACAAATCCACATGGTACCAAGTTATGCCATATGTGTGTAACAGCCTGGGAAGAAATAAACAGATGGAAAGACTTGGAGTCAGAAGACTTGGGTTCAAATGCCAATCCTGCCCCTTACTGATTGTGACCTTCTGCAAGTCAGCTCATCTCCATTTCCTAATCAGTACAATAAGAGAGTAGGACTAGATGATTTCTGAAGGAACATGGAAAGAGAAATAGTACTTCAGGGTATTTTGAATGTGGCTCTATGGGAAGGCCCTCAAATCATAGCATCACAGATTTAGAGACCAAAGGGGTCTACAGTGTCATCTAGTTCAATAGTGTCAAACTCAAATAGAAACAGGGGCCACTAAACCATATTTAAGTGTCCCTGCTAGCTGCATATTGACTTAGAAAACCACATATTAACATTACCTATGTTTTATTTCCATTTTGCTAAATATTTCCTAATTACATTTTAATCTGGTTCAGGCAGTACTCAGGTGTGCTGAAAGCCACAATAAAGAGGTGTTTGATACCTCTAATCTAATCTAACCCTCTCATTTTATAATTGTTCTGACAGCAAGGAAGGTCATGGTTACCCAGCTAGGAAATGACAGAGGATTTTATGCTAGGTGCTCTGCTTCCAAATTCAATACTACACCATGCTCTGAACCTAAGAAAACCTAGCACTGAGTCTAACCCAAATGTAGGAAATTTAAAGAGGCAGACAAGGACAGCAGAAAGAACACTGCACTTGAACTCCAGAGACTTGGAACCTACTTTTATCCCCCATCACTTAAACTAGGTATGTGACTATAAGCAACTCACTTACTTTGTCTGGACTTCTGTCTTCTCTTCTATAAAGGGCAATCATAATGCTCATGCTAACTACCTGCCTCGCAGGATATTGGGACGGAAGAATTTTATTAAGGTCAAAACACTATAGAAATGTGAGCTAAAGTTATTATTGATGATAATTATGATAATGGGCCATTCATTTTGGTCCTAAACTGGAGGCTGCTGATGGAGTGAAGGAGAGCTAGCCTCCACCACTGAGAAGGTCAGACAGCAACCTGGAGGAAGGGAGGAAGACAGAACAAACTATTTGAAGTCTTTGACTAACCTTGATAAGCCTGGTTCCTGGCTTCCCACCTGACTGATAACATGTACTCATTCATTAGAGCACAGAACAATGAGTTCATTCTTGAGGCTTATCACCACCAGCCTGTGGGAGTGAGGAATGAGGATTCCCAGGAGAATTGACTTTCTGGGGATTGCCCTGGACCAAGAATGGGCCAACTCTTTGGGGTTCTGGTCCCAATGAGAGGTAGTGGGGCCCAGACTAAAAAGACAAAAACTATAAAGTAAAGAGCAAAGGTCTAGACCAGAGGAGTCCTCAGTACTTTTGGGGTTCTGGGATTCTGTGATCATAAGCCTTGCTTGTTTGACTAATTGTGGTAATCCTGACCCAGCTTTTCAGTACCCTAGGACTGCTGGTCCCTCTTCTGTTGCTTCTATCTCCAGCCTCACCAGGCTATTTCTTTGCATATAAAGCTATGAGAAGGAGATAACAGGTCACCAGCCCAGCAGATCCAGGAAAGGGAAACTTTAGATCAAGGGTTCTTAACCTTGGGTGTCCTTGGACAGATTGCACAGGATCAATGAATTTTGGGCTTTTTAATATTTTGAAAACAATAATTCAGTATAATTGCAATTATAATTACCTTTGTAACACTAAGGATTTTATTTTATGCATTGAAAAACTTTATTCTGATAAGGGGTCCATAGACTTCACCAGACTGCCAAAGAGTTTTGCCACACTAAAAAAGGTTAAGAATCCCTGCCCTAGAAGAAAGAAGACCTCAGGAAGCACCAAGGCTGGGGTGAGGTTCTACTCTGAATGTTGGTCCCCTCCTTGTCTGGGAATGCTGGCTTAGAGTCTTTGACTATTTCTTAGCTAAACACTGGCAACTCCAGGGACCCAGTATTTCCATTGGAGAATAGCTCCCCAGGAGGGGTTAGGAGAGAGAGGAAGGTGATGGTGGAGATTTGTTTTATACATACACACACACACACACACACACACACGCACACACACACACACATACACACACACACACACACACACACACACACTACGCATTAGAGAGAGATAGTTGAGTCTGCTGTGTCCAGGAGAAACAGACAAGCTCTTAGAGCACACACAGAGAGCAATAATTGAGTTACCACCCATCCACTTAGAGGGCTTACTCAGGCAGCCCTTGGGGTTAAAAAGATGGTGGCCCATGTTAGCTATGCTTTATCAACTCAGTGGTTTCAGCCTTCTTCTAACCATGCAAGACCAGCTGAAACTAGTTATATGATCACAGATTTTCATAGGAACCTATAGCTAGAAAAGACCTTAGGACACAGAGCACAGAAGGGCAGAACTGGAAGATACAAATAGTTCATTGATCAGAAAACATATTAAGCAGTTTTAAAAAAAAAAAAGTAAGTTCCTTCAAAGTAAGGATTGTTAATTCTTTTTCATTTGTATTCCCAGCATTTCAGTGCTTGTTGATTGGCTGAGTGACTAAGCCCCAGGTGTGTGTCCTCCACTTTTCTGGGTGCTAGAGATACAAAAGGTGTGACAGTCCTTGCCTCAAAGAGTTTACACTCAATACGGGAGAAAACATGTATAGAAACAAACACATACTCTCTAGACACAAGGTAAATAGAAAGGAATTGCTGGAGGTCAGGGAGAGCACTCAAAGCTGAACATAAAAGTCCACGAATGAAGAATGGCTGGCAGAACTGGAAGGGAGCATAGAGATCACCTAGTCCAACCCCCTCACTTGAAAGATGGAGAAACTGAGGACCGGAGAAGGCAAGGGACTTGCCCGTTGGCACACAGATAGTAAACATCAGAGGTGAGATTTGAAAACTTGTTTCTGACAACAAAGCTGGTAAACTTTCTACTGTACCAGATTCATAGCCTCAAAACAGAGACAAAACATAGAAAGCTAGTGCCATTGGCTTCCATTGATCAGGTCATGCATTTAGAACTGGAAGGGACCTTAGAGATCATCTAGTCAGAGGATCACAGATTTAAAGCTGGAAAGAATATTAGAGGTCATCTAGCACACCACTAGCATCCTCATTTTAAAACGAGGTAATTGAGCCTCAGAGAGGTTAAGTGACTTGCCAAGGACACAGTGGAAGTGAGCAGTAGAGTCAAACTAGAACCCAGATCCCTTGCCTCCTTCTCCAGGGCTCTTTCCATGAGGCCACCATGATGTTAGGGTGGTAGCACATGTGGGAGATGAAGACCTCTCACTTAGAATGGGGATGAACCTCTCATTACACTCAAAAACCACTGAGCCCACTACTGCCTTTCTCTAAGAGAGTGCCCCTCACCACCTCCTCTACTCCTCAGCAGCCCCATCCACTTCACAGAAATGCGGGGTCACTTCCTATATCGCTGAAAAAGGAAGTACTCTGAGTCTGAGATTCATTTCACAGGATATACTTATTAGCTACCATGTATTAGAGGAATTGATCTGACTCCCACAGATACTCCCACTACCCACAAGCTCCAGGGAGCATCACTAACCTGCCCCACAAAGAGTCCAGATCCCCTAGCAAACAGATCTTCCCTGGACCATTGTTTGACCTATGTGCTGGTTTTGCTTTTGCCTCATCCTCAGCTCAGTGCCAATAGCCAACATGGCTGGCCCAGGGTATCCTTTCTAGGTTGTCCTGAATTTCCCACCAGGCATCCTCCTTTGGAAACAAAAACCAAGATGTGAGCCCCTCTACACCCATAATTCAATTATACTCATGGGAGACAGTACAATATAAGGGAGTAAAGCTTCTGTTAGGTCAACAGCCCTGGGAAGTCAGAAGAGTAAGGAAAGCTTTAAGGATCTATGGTTTCATCATTGTGAGTGACCTCTTAACTAATGCAAATGCTAAATACTCCTCAATCCTTATTTGATGAGGTCCCCAAGTAGGCTAAAAACCTTAAGAGATTTCCCTCCAATGACAAACTTCTCTATTCTTATCTAGCTGGTCCTTGGACTATAGATACACATTACTGAACGCATATTGAAAGCCTTTCAAGCTTGTTCAAATCTGCCAGATTTTACTTTAAACTGGCAGAGCCCTTTGAAGTAATCCCAAGGCCACAATAAGACTTCAGAGGAGGACCTGAATAAATAATATGAATAAAAGTGCATATATTTGTTTTGCTGCAGACCTGTGGTTTCATATGTGTCAGCACTTCTTGCTATGTGGAAATTTCCACCACAAACTCAGCAAGTCTCTTCTAACTCCTCTAACTTAAGGTACCGAGTGCCTGGGGATGAAGGGATTTGTCCATGGTCATATAGCCAGTATGTGTAAGAGAAAGGACTTAAACACAGTTCTTCCTGACTTTAAGGCCAGCCCACCAGGAATTCTCAACCTTTTTGGGGGAAAGGGGGTCATAGACCCCTCCAGCAGTCTAGTGAAGTCTACTGACCCCAGCTCATAATAACATATTTAAATGCATAAAATAAAATACATAGGATTACAAAGGAAAACCATTCATCTGAAATATAGTTTTCAAAATATGTGAAAACCAAGTTTCCATAGCCCAGGCTTAGAACCCCTATGCATCTGCTGCCTCTCATATATGTAGTATTTTTTTGAGATTTAGAAACACTTCCTTCACAACAACGCTGTGTGGTAGATTGGGCAAGGTGAAGAAGCACAGAATTACAAGAGTTGGAAAGGCCCTTAGAGGCCTAGCCCAATCCATGCCTAAACAGGGCTCCTCTACAAAATACTCCAAAAGTAGTTCTCATTCCTTTGCTTGAAGACATCTAGTAAGAGGGAATGAACTATGTCCCAAGGCAACTCATTCCACTTTTAGATAGTTGTACTTGTTTGGATATTTTTCCTTACTTTGAGCCTAAAGATGTCTCTCTTCATGGCAGCTAGGTAGCAGCAATAGATAGAGTGCAGGGCCCGGAGTCAAGAAGACTCATCTTCCTGAGTTCAAATCTGGCCTCAGATAATTACAAGCTGTGTGACCCTGGACAAGTCACTTAACCCAGTTTGCCTCAGTTCCTCATCTGTAAAATGAGCTAGAGAAGGAAATGGCAAATCACTCCAATATCTATGCCCAGAAAAACCCAAAAGGGGTCAAAAATAGTCAGACATGACCAAAAAATGCCTGAACAACAAATGTTTCTTCAACATCCACCCATTGCTCCTAGTTCTCCCTTCTCAGGGATGGAGAACTGGTGGCCTCAGGGCCACATGTGGCTTTCTAGATCCTCAATTTGACTGAACCTTCAATCCAAACTCCAAATTTTGGATTCAGTCAAAGGGCCATACTTGAGGACCTATAGGGTCACGTATGGCCTTGAGGCCGCAGGTTCCCCACACCTGGAAGAAGAACAAGTCTAATTCCCCCTTCCACAGGACAATTCTTAAAATGCTTGAAGACTACTACCATGTCACCCTACCCCGATCTCTTTTCTAGGTTAACATCCTAGTTCCCCCAAGTGATCCTGACAAAGCAGAATCTTGAGGACCTGCACCATCCTGGCAGGTCTCTTCTGAGCACCCTCCAGGTTATCAATATCCATTGCAAAATATAGTATAGAGAAGTATGGAACTCAGTACAGCAGATATAGGCTGACAGGAGTATAACAGGACTATCACTTCCCTCATTCTGTCATTTGCTTTTTTGGTTTTGTTTTGTTTTTTTTAATCCTTTTTTTGTCATTTGCTTTTTTTTTTGTAAAGGATTGTTTTTTTTTTATTTTTAGACAATTGGGGTTAAGTGACTTGCCTAGGGTCACACAGCTAGTAAGTGTCAAGTGTTTGGTCTGAGACTGAATTTGAACTCAGGTCCTCCTGACTTCAAGGCCAGTGCTCTATCCAAAGCACCACCTAGCTGCCCCCTAATTTCCCTCATTCTGGATACCATGCCTGATCTCAGATCACATTAGATTTTCTGACCACCAGTCTATACTGTTGACTCAGAAGCTCCTGAACTTCAAGTTCATGAAAATCCTCGTATCTTTTTTTCTGACGCCTTCTGCATCTTATACCTGTTGTTAAGTCATTTTTCTGTCACATCTGACTCTTTATGACACCATTTAGGATTTTCTTAGCAAAGATACTAGAGTAGTTTGCCATTTCTTCCTTCAGCTCATTTTACAGATGAGGAAAGTGAGATAAACAGGGTTAAGTGACTTGCGCAGGATCACACAGTAAGTGTCTGAGGCCAGATTTGAACTCAGAAAGATGAGTCTTCCTGAGTCCAGGTCCAGCACTCTATCCACTACACTATCTAGCTACTCATAAAATGGGAATAGGGAATACTACTTAATAATAATAGCTTGTATTTATTTAGCGTGTTTAAGCTTTGTAAAGCATGTTTACATATGTTATCTCATTTGATCTTCAACAACCTTGCGTGCAGGTATTATTGTTATCTCCATTTTAGAGATAAGGAAACCATTTATGAGAGGTTAAATGACTTTCCTAGTGTCATTCAGCTAATATCTGAGGCAGGATTCAACCTCAAGTCTTCCTGATTCCAACTCCAGTGCTGTCTCCATTATATCACCTAGCCACCTGTAACAGCCTGAGCAAAGGTTTAAAGATACAATGCACATTCAGAGAAGGGAGAGTTGTATGCTGCTACACTTGTTAGAGTATATGGAGGGGAATGGTATAAGGTAATGCTAGGGATGCACAGTGGTTGAAGGTTAGAGAGAATTTTGAATGCCAGCAAAGGAGTCAGAGCATGGTTCCTTCAGCAATAGGAAACCACTAATTTTTTTTTTCAAATTGTACATTGAGGTTTAGGCACCATAAACAAGGTCTTTGAAATTCAAGTTATGCAATGGATCCCTGATCAATTTAATTTTTTTTGTCTGTAATTTAACCTTTTCTAGCTCTGGACAGTTTCCTAAGTCTCCATGAGTCCCGGTGTAGAAAAGCCCAATCCTTTCCTAATTCGATTGAGGTTAAGGCCACGCTTAGACTTACAACTGGAAACAGGAAAGGCAGAAGCGGGGCTCTTTGGTGAGTATCTGGAGACATTATGGGTGCATGCAAATCTAGAAAAGAGTAAACATTATTTCTTCTCATCATTAAGTGACTTCACCTCTTTGGGCCTCACTTTCCTCATCTATAAAAGGAAGAATTTGAACTATATGACATCTAAGGTCCTTTCCAGTTCTAACATTCTGTGACTCTGAGAAGCAATTAACAAATATGAAATGGGAATGCACTTCTTCTGTTTGACTAGGTGACTTCCTTACTCAAAAACCTTTGCAAGCAAAGATGATCCTACTCCCTACTCCCTTTCACTAAGTTGACTGTGCAGATCAGACTGATCTATGTAGGACCTACCCAGAGCCCTACTGTCAGTAGTACTCTATCCTGCCCAAGGTTGCTCAGCCTTAAAGTGATTTCAAGGAGCTATTTTGTCAACAAGTAGAGCTTGCCTAATCTTGAGTTTGTTCCCAAGAATTTGAAAAATAGCAAAATAATAGTAATTCTCATTTTTGTGGCTCTTTAAGGTTGACAAAGTACTTTATTACCAACATCCTCCAATTACCATCCCCATTTTATGGATCCATAATTTCAAACCACAGAATCACAGATCCCTAGAGTTGGACCAGACCAACCCATGGTCCATTGAGTCCTATTCTCTGCTGAACAGGAATCTCCTCTACAATGTCCCAAGCAATTAGACACCCAGCCTCTCCTAGAGGACCTACAGGACCTATAAGGAAAGGCTTCTATCTCCTTCAGAAGGCTGCCCAGTTTTCTTTTGAAAAGTTCTAATTGTTAGAAGGGGCAGCTAGGTGGTGCAGAATGTCTGGCCTGAGATCAGAAAGACTCATCTTCCTGAGTTCAAATCTGGCCTCAAACATTTACTAGCTGGGGGACCCTGAACAAGTCACTTAACCCAGTTTACCTCATTTTCCTCATCTGTAAAATAAGCTAGAGAAGGAAACGGCAAACCAGTCTAGTATTTATATCAAGAAAATTCCAAATGGGGTCACGAAGAATTAGGCACAACTGAAATGATTCAACAACAACAAAATTGTTAGGAACTCTTTCTTTACAATGAATTGAAATCTATCTCTGCAATTTCCTAATTCTTCCTCCTGGATCTAAGCAGAACATATCTAATTTCCTTTCTATCAAAGAAACAGTGTGTTACAGGAGCAAGGAAAAGAGAGAGAGAGAGAGAGAGAGAGAGAGAGAGAGAGAGAGAGAGAGGCACTGGCTCCTGGGACCAAGGACGTAGATTCAAATCTAGTCTCTGATGTTTACTATCTGTGTAACCTTGGTAAAGTTTCTTATCTTCCCTGGACCTCAGCTCCCTGATCTGTGAAATGAGGGGGTAGGGTGTGTGGAGTAGATGACATCTGAGGTCACTTACAGATCTAGACCTATGATCCCTTTCTAGTCTTTCAAATAACTGGAGATTGCTGGCTTATGCTCACTAAACCTCTTCTCCAAGGTAAACACCACTAATCCTTTCAATCAATCCGCATTTGGCATAATCTCCATTCCCTCAGCATTCAAATCACCCTCCTTCAAACATCCTCCTGAGTGTTAAGGTCCTTTCTCAAATGAGGCCCCCAAATTGAATATATCACTCCCAGCATGGTCTAACCTCCTTCTCCAGCAAGTAACAACTTTAGTGTTCCATGCACCTGATCGATCATAGAGTCTCTGAATTCAAATTTTTCTTCAGTCACTTACCAGCTGTATGACCCTTGGCAAGTTACTTAACCTCTGTCAGTCTCAGTTTCTTCATCTATACAATGGGGTTAATAATAGCACCTACCTTACTGTTATAAGGATCAAATAAGATAATATATAAAACACTTTGGAAATCTTAAAGTGCTATATAAATGCTAGTTATTATTATTATTATTTTCCAATATTCAGGAATCTGCCTTAACCAATCTCTAATTAGCCTATCTCCTTCCTCTCTTGCTTCCACCATCACTAAATACCACTCCCTCTTTTTTTCTAATCTTATATATTCCATACCCTATATGATCCATACCACAAGTATATTCTGAGTGTTTTTTTAAAAAGAGAGAGAATCGATAAATTCAGAAATAATCATAGAATTTAGAACACTAAGGTACCATAGCTCATCTAGTCCAGCCTCCTCATTTCACAGAAGAAGAAACTGAGGCCCAAAGAATTTTAGTGATTTATCCACTATCACAAAGGTAACAAGTAGCAGAGCCCACATTTAAAGTCTGGCTCCAGATAAACTTCTGACTCTAGATTCAGTGTTCTTTGCAATATATCACCCAAGGTAAGATCTTTAACTGTGTAAATAAAAGGCCTGACGTTCAATCAAAATTGTCCAGGTTTAAATTATCATTCATGAGATCCTAGGAGCCCATTACATGCTTTCCAGCTGTCTCATGGGCCCCAAAGAGCACAGTGCCTGCCCTGCCCCCTAGAATCTAACCTAAGCTTCCATTCACCGATTGCTATTGTCCTCCTCAGGGACTCTGAATTAAGCTCATTCTGCAAACCCTAGATCACTCACAGCTGATTAAGTATCCTCCTGATTGCTAAGCAGAAGATAAAAGGCACTGTCACATATTATTAGGTGCCCATTTTAAGAACAATCACAATTTGGAACTGGGCCAGAGAAGGGAAAGTAGGATGGGGGAGGGACTGTAAACCTTGACAGACAAGATTTGGTTGAAGAAACTGAAGGTATTTCACCTTGAAAAGACAAAAGATAGAGAGGAAGGGAAAGAATCACTTTCTTGAAATATCTGAAGAGCTGTCCTGTAGAAGAGAGAGACTGTACTTATTCTGCCTGGCCCCAGGAGACAGAACTAGGAATATTGGATAGAAGTAACAGAGAAATGGATTTAAGTTTAAAGTAAGAAACAACTTCTTAAACCATCAAAGCTGTCCAGAAATGAAATAGGCAGCCTCATTCATGATATACTTATCATTCTGGAGTAATTTAAGGTTTACCCAGCTCTTCCTCACAATACCCTGTGAGCTAGGTAGCACAAGTCCATCTATTTCATATTCTGAGGGATCTGTGATGTCATCAGTAAGTACTCCCCACAATGGTTGAGTTCATAACCTATCCGTACCTGCCCATTCTATGTGACTTATCCATGTACTCCCCCAAATCTAATACAGGGGGCCCATTCTGACTTACCCATATCCTCCCATAAATCTAATACAAGTGGCCCATGCTGACTCATCTATATCCTCCTATATATCTAATACAGGAGGTCTACCCAACATATGTGGGGTGGGGAGGGCCTTCTTCTAGACCTCTTGACTTTACATGGATGCCAAGGAAGTACCCAACCAATCCACTGGTCATCCCTCACTCTAGATACATGACAGACTTACCTTCTTCTCTGGTCATACATCTCCCTGATATCATCCTTTATGGCATCCTCTTGGGCAATTCTTGATTGATGATGGATGTTGCAAGGTTCTTCAGGTGACCCGCAACTTTAGTCTTTAGAGACTTTGTATTGCAAGACTGGCATGACTTCCATGACTACAACGTTACCAAAAGATCACCTTTTTAAAAAACAAATTTTAAAAAGACATGACCCTTGGTGTTTCAGGGAGGACCCTGGGTTCATTAAAAGCCTGACCTGATTTTCCAAAAACAATCCTACCTGCTTTCCTCCTATTCAGTTCAGAACCCAGCTCATGGTCAATGCATATTGTCTATCCAAGATCCATACACTAATAGGTCAAGACTATGGAACATCCATCCAATTGCATTTCATAGTCTGGATTATATAAGTGTAATATTATAAGTACTATTAGCCCCATTTTACAAAGCTGAGATTCAGAGAGACTGTCACTTGCCAGTAAGTATAGGAGCCAAGATTCAAACCCATGTCCTCTGACTTCAAATTGAGAGATCTTTTCACTATACTAAACTGTTCCATGGTAAGCTCCCTATCCCTAGAGGTCTGTGGATGAAGGTTTGCTGACTACTCGTCAAGAATGCAATTAAAAAGATTCCTATTGAAGTAGAAGTCAACTAGAAGACTTCTGGGGTCCCTTCCAATTCTGATATTGTATGAATCCTCTTCCCTCTCCCACCTTGGGGAAAGAAAGGTTTTGATTGGGGTGGGATAGAAAATAATGACAACCTGACAGTCACTGGACACATTGGACATTCCTGAGATGGATAATGCCATACTAATCACTGTGTTTATTATCCTTCCTCCAGGAAGCATTTTCTGGCCTCTACCTCCAACTCTAGAAACATCCTCACCTGCTGGAAAAATGTATGGGGCTTGAAGTTCCTCTCCCAGAGGCAAGTGGAGGAATCTGGGGGAGGACTTTCTGACATACTGAGAACACCACCACCCCCAGATCACTCAGGATACCACCTCTCAGACCACTGAGGACATCATTCACCAAGCTATCTTGGAAACCCTCCCATGCCAATGAGGGCAGCATTCCCAAGACCAGCCAGGTTACCAAGGACACCATACCCTGGGTACATAAGGCCACCTCTCCACTCTCAATTCACTGAGTACATTATTCCCCTCTGAATTGTTGAATTTTATTTCCTATGGTCTGATTGGCAGACATTCAAGACAAATTCTTGTGCCAGACTGGGAGAACAATGATTCAGGAGTTTTCAAACTGAGGTCTGGGAACCTGAATTTAGATTCCTGGATGTCAGAAAACTGTTTATGAGACTCCCCTTATAGTGAAATAAGTCTCCAAACATGAGTGTGTGCACACATGTGCACATGTGACTACTGACTGGGACAGAGAAAGAACTCACTCATTAAAAAGCCTGTCAGTCATTTGGGAGATTGTGAACCCCAGAAAAGAAGCAAAAAGGAGAAATATTCCTTTAATCTTCATCCAGCCAAGATTAGAGCTACAGAGGCACCTGCAGGCCTCTGAAATGCCTTCCTTTTCCCAACCCCACCACTTCCTCTTATCCTCCCCACTGAAATCTGTGGCTCACCTCAACCCACATCCAACCACAGCGAAGAGGAAGGAATTCACACTTCCTTTTATCTCACTCATGATGAGGAAACCCTGCCTTAGAACAGTTCCAGCAAGAAGGCAGAAGGGGCCTCTAAGGAGCTTGGAGTCCTGAAACCTACACACACACACACACACACAAATAATTGTGAATCCAGAGATGTCCAGCAGACTCACCACAGCCTCAGGGAGAAAGTGGATAATGTAAGGAGGCTGACAGGAGGCTAAGAGAGATACAAGGCATATGAGATAAACTACATGATGTGAGAGATGTGAGAAAGAGGAAGGGGAAGGAAATAAACATAGATGTGGCATGTACTGTGTGCCAGGAACTGTGCTAAGCACTTTTCCTTTGAATAAGTGAAGTAGCAGGGTTAAAAGTGGGGAATGAGGGGAACACAAGAAGGAAGGGGTGAGGCGGAGGATTAGGGGGTACCAGTTCAGGAATGAGGAGCATCTGAGATATGAGACAAGGGAGATGAGGGGTGGGGGAATAAAACAGAATAAGAGCTGCGAATGAGACTGATATGAGGTGGGGGTGGAGATAGAGTGGGAAAGAGAGGTGGGGAATGAAGGGAATGCAAAATGAGAGATCAAAAGAATAGATGAGAGGTGGCAGATTGAGAAACTTGCAGAAGATGAGTTGAGAGCATGGAGCTAAGGCACTACCCAAGCCTCCATTATATCCTCCCAGATCCTCCTTAGATCCTTTCAGAATTTTTAACTTCCTGGAGAGGAAAGATTTCCTCCTTCCCCGAGAAACACACACAAACACACACAAACACACACACACACACACACACACACACACCCCACCACCACCACCACCAACAACAACAACAACAACAACAACAAACAACATTTCACATTTGCTGAATTTTACAAGAAAGAACTCTTCTAAAATAAAAGGGAAGCTCGGAGGAGGTCCTGATGTAAAGAATTTTTATTAAGAGAAGCCCCACAGGAAGTAAGGATTCAGTTTCCAAACACTATTGAAAACTGAGGACTGAGCAAACTGTGCATCGAATGGGCCATGTGATCAAAAATTCTCCTTCACTTCCTCCTCCTGGTCCCTCTGACTTTCCTCACCTACCCAACTGGCAGAATTAATGAAACTTCTGAGCAAAGGCCCCTTTTTTAAAGTGGAAAACTTGCCTGGTGAGAACAGGAAAGTCCACAAAGTACGGCAGGACAGGGGTGATCAAGGAGGCAGGACAGCTTTGAGAAGAGCACTGACCTAGGAGTCATGAGACATATGAGACAGGCTCCAGTCAGTAACTTGATCCATGACCTTGGGCAGATTTATATCTTCCTTTTCTTGAGCCCCAGCCCCCACATCTGTAAAAGGCAAGGAGGAGCAGGGAAAGGTGTTGAACTAGGAATTCTAAGGTCTCTTCCGCCTCTGATTCCCTTCCCTCCTCCAGGCCTCAGTTTCCTTCTCTTTAAAATTAAGGGGGCTGGACTCCATTATAAGAGCCCTCTCAGCACTAGCATTCCATGGAAAAATCAGGCAGCCAACAGAAATGCAGAAGGACTACCAGGGCAGAGATTCCAAAAACAACAAAAGATCCTTGAGACCACCTCTGGGAAACCTGACAGTAATGACCTTCCTCCTGAAACTTCACAGAGCACTTTGTTTGCACTTTTCTTATGCATGTATCCTTGTGTATTATGCCTATCTGTGTTGCTATCTTATCCCCTGATTATGAGTTCCTTGAGAACAGGGACTGCACCTTTCATAAACTTCGAATCTTCTCCAGCAACAAACACAAGACTCTGCACACAGTAGGTGCTTAATAAATGTTTGTTGAATGAATATTATTGAAATCTATCAAGGGTCAGTATCACCTAGGTCCATTTGAGCTTAAGGTGATAGAAAAAGATTCCATTATTTTTTTTCCTCTGTTACTAAAAGAGACTCCTAGTCACTAATCATCTTTTAGAGCAAGCAGGTGAGAGGTTGTGAGCAAAGGTGCTTATACCGATGAACTAATTGGAAAAAGCGACAAGCTTTAAAAAAAATGATTGAGGAATGAATGAATGAATGAATGAATGAATGAATGAATGAATGAATCCAAAGCCCTAAAAGCCTCAAAGTAGCTGAGGTATGTAAAATATAGCTTTGGATGCCAGAGTGGTTTGCAAACCAGATAGTCGCCATTAGAAAGGTGAGGAGAAATAAAGCTAAAAGGTAAAAGTGAAAGTCTGACCAAGCACAAGAAATAAGACCAATGATTAAAATATGAGCTTAAAGTGAGAAAGAAGGCTTCAACATGAACTTGTGTTTGTGCTTCTCTGAAATTGTGTTCCTTGTTGTACTTCAATGTTTAGCCACCTTGTATCATGAGTAATTAACTAATTCATGTTGTTATTTTAATAAAGAGTTTATTTTTGTAGAAAACAGCATGCAGGGCATGAAATATGCATTCTGTATTTTTTCTCAATTATTTATGCCTAGAGAATCAATAGAATCTTTGAAGTGAAAGGCATCATTGAGGCTGTCTAGTTCAATTGTTACATTTATCCTGAATCCCTGTCTACGTAACCATCAAGTGTTCATACTGCCTCCACTTGAGTACTTCAAGTGACACTAAGTTCACTCTGTCACTACCATTCCATTGCTGGACAGCTCTGATTACTAAGAGGTCCTTCCTTGTATCAAGCTGAAATCTACATCCCAGGAGCTGTTCCTAGTTCTACCCTCTGACCAACCTGAGGTTGGTCCTTCTTCCACAAAGCAACCCTTCAGATATTTGAAGGTCATTGTCACATCCTTCTTAAATCTTCTCCTCTACAGAATAAGCATCCTTTCTTCCTCCAACTGATCCTCACTTGTCTTGATTTCCAATCCACTCATTACCCTGGTCAACCTTCCATGGATATGTTCCAATTTGTCAACATCCTTCCTAAAATGTGATACCTCAACCTGGAAACATTACTCCATATGTTATCTAATGAAGGCAAAGGACAGTAGGGCTATGAGCTCCTTTCCTCTGGATGCTAGGTTTCTGTTAAAGTAGCTTAAGATGGCACTGTCCACAGATAGAGATAGCTCCAGGGCCTTCGGAAAGCTGGGAGATGAGACATTAGTTATTCTTGTCAGCTCCTTGGAAATTGTCCCAAACTAGATTAATGCCTAACTAAACCAGGAATACCACAAACTCCAAATCTTACTCAGAAACAAATACCTAAGTCTTTGACCTTACCTTGAGGTTATCCTGCCCATTTAAACAGTAACCCATTCCATTTCCTTCCAAAAACCTGGTTGGGGGAGGAATGCAGGTAAGGGTGGACATGGGCATACTTCTAACTGCCTTTGTTTCAGGTCTTAGGGAAGGTTATCATCCACACGTACTTCATCTTTGGCAGAGTCCTGCCCCCTCATTCCTCACCACATGACTGAGAGAGAAAGTAAAAGGAAGAGGACTTTCTGAAAAGGACCATGCAGAATACTGGAAACCAGGATGAGGAAGTGAGACTGAGTGTGAGTTGAGAAATTCCCACAAGGTCCTGATGCCCCCACCATTCTCTCTCCCTAACAATCCAAACACCCATGGACACAGAGAATGCCAGGGAAGTGCTTGGGCTCAAGCATGGACTTGGCAAAACAGGCACACCCATACCACCACACCCAGGCAAAGTTTGATGCTTTCCCTTCTAAATTTGGAAGCCTACAGCTCTATGACTTTCAGCTTTCACTTCCCCTTTCTGGCCTAAGTTCCAATAGTTGTAAAACGATCTCTAGACTCCCTTCTAGCTCTGACAGGGATTCTAAGACTAGATGTCTCTTCATATGCCCTCTATGCCAGCATTCTTTGCTCTCTCACTACAGACCCAATTCTATTTAGTGACTGGGAGAAAGACAGCCAGGTCTGTGTGTTTGGAAGGTGTCAAATGCAGAAAATATTCACCCCTACACTGACAGCACCAGCCCCTTGCTCTCAGAGAAGCTTCTCTTCATGAAAATAGTGGTCCACCCCTTCACAGATGTCCCTTCACACAGAGAGGGGTTAGCCCTACACAGACAGTCTCACTTCCTGGCAATGGTTCCCTCACTGCAGATCTCGGTTTCAAACACAGGATCCACTTTTTGTGGTCCCTCCCAACAAATCCTTCTGGCCCTTGGTAATCAGGGAAGAACCCAGGTCCTAGTTTTACAAGGAGACACACAAAATAATCCCAACCAGCACACTCTGGGGCCCCACAAGCCTTCCTATGTAGCTCCAGGGCAGATTTTGAATTAAGACAGCTGTGGTGTAATAGAAAAAGCACAAAATTTTGCATTCAGAACATCTGGATTATAACACATATTAATGAAGAAAGTCATTTCCTCTCTCTAAACCTTAGGTTCCTCATTAATAAGATGAGAATAACTACTTACAACACCTAGCCCAGAAGACGATTCAAATAAGTTAGTATACTTAATGTACTTTGTAAACATTATCATTATTATTATTATTATTATCACAGGGGGAAGCATTCTCCCCATTTTATTCAGGAGGAAACTATCCCAGAGGGATAGAAAACATGGAATAGACCAGGGACCCTCCTTCAGCCTTTTTTTTCCTTGTTTTACTTCCTTTTTATTTCAATATAACATGCCATTAAAAAATTAACAGGATTTGTTAGCATTTATTTTCTTTTTTTTGAGTTTTATATTTTTATAATGAAATTAATGCAATGTTTTAAAGAGAGATATTCTATTCACAGGCCTTTACAATTAAGAATGAAAAAGCAAAAAATTCCATTTTTAAGGTAATAAATAGAATATTATTACAAGTGTTATAGTTATTTAATTAGATCTTTGGTTTCTCATTATTAATTTTACAGGATGGAGGTATTCATATGCTTTCAAAAATAATAAGAAACCAAAATTCTATCCAATAAATATGATACTTGTGAATGATACTTTCTAAAACTGAAATATTCAAAGGGATAGGGACTGGACCTGTGATTTCATTGGTGTAGGGAACTCCAGGGTGAGGAAACTCCCTCCACCTACCTTCTCTGCAACTTAGACCGCTGAGAAGTTAAATGACTCATTCAGGGTCACACATTCAGTGACATGTTGAGTTTTATTTATTTTTTTATTAATTTATTTTGATTTATCAACAATAATTTCCATATGCTTTTGAGTTTATAATTTTTCTCCCCCTCTCTCCCCACCTCCCTCCCCAAAAGGGTGCACAATCTGATATAGGCTATACAAACACATTCCTATTAAACATATTTTCACATTAGTGGTGTTGTAAGTAAGAATTAGAACCAATAGGAGGAACTGCCAGAAAAAGGAAACAAAACTTAACAGAAGAAGAAAAAAAATAGCAAATAATATGCTTCAATCTACATTCAAACTCCATAGTTCTTTCTTTGGATGTGGATAGTATTTTCCATCACTAGGCCTTTGGAGATGTCTTAGATCTTTGTATTGCTGGGAAGGGTTAAGTTTATCAATATTACTCGTCGCACAATGTGGCTGTTACTGTGTACAACAGTCTTCTGGTTCTGCTCACTTCACTCAGCTTCAGACCATACAAGTCTTTCCAGGTTTTTCTGAAGTCTGCCTATTCATCATTTCTTATAGCACAATAGTAGTCCATTACATTCATATACCACAACTTGTTCAGTCATTCCTCAATTGATGGGCATCCTCTCAATTTCCAACTCTTTGCCACAACAAAAAGAGCTAGCATTTATTTTCTAAAAGCATTTTTTGTTAAGATTTAAGAAATATCTCTAAACACTTGCAACAAATTTGTTTTCAAATGTTTAGTTTGGATCCAAATTTGGTAGGTATTTGTGTTTCCTGTATATCTACAGTATTTTACATAGCTCTGGATCTGGCAAGAAGTTTTCTCCTTTTAGGATTCATTTTTTCCCTTTATAAAATGAAAGGGACTCTTGACCCAGGTATGCCACCAAAATGCATATACCTAAAGGTGGTCCAAGACAGAAAAAGGAGTCCCATATATAAAAACATCTACAGTAGCATTTTTTTTGCAGTAGTAAAGAACTGGAAGAAAAGGAGGTGCTCACAAATCATCAAATGACTAAGCAAAAATTTATATATAAATGTAATGGTGTATTATTGCACCATAAGAAACGATGTATATGAAGAATTCAAAAGAACTTGAGAAGAAAAGATGAACTGATGCTGAACAAAGTGAGAACCAGGAGAACAAATTATGTGTTGACCACGATAATCAATAGGAAAATAATCTAAAAGACTTCAGAACTCTGATTAATGCAATCTAATTAATCCAATCATGGATTGGATTATGAAATATGCCCCCTGCTTCTTGGCAGAGAGATGGTAGGTAGACTCTAGATGTAGAAAAAGGTGTACAATTTTAGGTATAGCCAAATTATTGATTTGTTTTGCTTACCCATACTTACTTGTTATAAGGTAAAGTTTTATTGGCAGAGGGAAAGGGCAGAAGAATCAGTCATTGGAAAGTAACAGTGATGTAAGAAAAGAATGTCAATAAAGCATTTTAAGATAATAATAATGGCTAGCATTATATAGAGCTTTAAGATTTGCAAAGTGTTTCACATGTTAGCTCATTTGATCCTTGCAACTATTCCACCTAGATACTCAAAATAAAATGAGAGGGATGGCATACATGATCCCTAGAATCCATTCTAGTTCTAATATTCTGAGTCTAAAAGATAGCAATAGTTCCACCAAAGTTGGTCACCACCAAACAACCCCTTCTCCTTTGCAAATTCCCAGAGTCCTGGAAAGACCCAGAAAAAGTAATGGTCATAGCCTCCCAGGCCTCTGTGTCCTAGCCCTAGCCTCTGCTGACCTCTGTGTAACATTCACAGATAAGTCTTTTCTCCTCTCTGAGTCTTAGATGTTTAGTAGAAGCCTTTTCCCTAGGCATATCTTCCCTGTCCCCGCCTTTGGGACAGGAACTCAGACAATCCCATACTACTACCACCATGGGAAGCAAGTTTAAGATCATAGTATTTAGAGCTGGAAGAAACTTTTTAAAACAACTAGTCCAGCCTCTTCATTTTACTGAGGCCTAATGGCTTTTGGGGTCTTGCAAAGGCCTCATATGGTCCCTCAGAGTCAAGACCTCCGACATTCAGCCTAACATTACAAGTACCACAGCTTCCAACAACATACTTGACACAGAACTAAGTGCATGTATCTTCTGAATGAGCCTCATCCTTCACTGTCTTGGGACATTCCTAAAATCGGTGTCACTTGTTAGTTCAGCCTAGTCCCCAGGGAACCAGACCTCTGGCCTGAAATCCCAGTCGTCACCATCCCCAAGATGCATGTGTTTGAAGAAGAAATGCCTGCACCCACCCTCCATCATCACAGAAGATTGGCCAGTAGAGGCCCCAACAAAAGATATTACGCTAGTCCTGTGGCTAACAAGTTCTCACTTCCTGCTCCCCTAGTCTGTGTAATTCAGAATCACCATCTTCCAAAGCAAAAACCTCCTTTTCCCCCCATAAAAGTTCTTCCCATGCTCTCATTCCTATCCAGTTGAACCCTGGTCCCTTTCATGCCCTCCATACTTTCCCACTGGGCCCCTAGAAACCTCCTTCCAACCCCCTTCAATCATTGACAAACTTTCTTTCATCCTAGAGCTCTTCCTTTCATCCTCTTTCCGTCTTCTGGAGCTCACAGAAAATTAATTCTCTCTGGAAAGGTTTATTATATTGACATCTGCTGGTGCCAACTTACATAGAACTGATTGTCAAATTTTTAGTCTGAGAATCTATATCTTGGAAATCAGCAAACACTTCAGATCAGGGCTGGATTTTCTGGTTTGTTATTGTAGACTCAATTTCTTCAGTGATGCAGAAAATGCTAATGATGCAGACCAGACTTTAAAATGTGTCCTATATGCAGTTTTCTTTTCTGGAGAGCTTGTTGTTAAACATTTGCAAGCACACCTCTCTTATACCTATCTGCCTCAGGGCTGGTTGTATGTTCACTAATTCTCCTTACACATCTAGCTAGGAGAAGGATTAAGCATATTTCTTACTTCTCATTGATACCCCCAGGTACTTCCTCCACCACCACCATCCAACAACCCCTATAAATAACATGGAGGTTCACACTGCCAGTCCATATTCCATTAAGGATCTTTGTTGCTACCATCTGCAGTCTTTTTCTCCCCCAAGTCTTGTCCCTTTTTCCTCTACAACTTGTCTTGCATCTCTCTCCTGCTCTTTGCTCACTCAGCCCTCACCCTTGTTCAGGTCCTCTTTGCCTCTCTCCAATGACTGGACAGTTTCAAAATTGGTCACCCTGACTCCAGTCTCCACCTTCTCCTATCTGTCCTTCACATAGCTGCCAAAATAATCTTTCTAAGGCATAGTTGTCCTCGTGTCACTTTCCTGCTAACAAAAAAAAAATCTTCAGAGATAGTAGTCTCTGGAATAAAATATCAACTCCTTAGTGTAGCATTTAAGGCCTTCCATAATCAGACTTCTACATGATTTACTAGCCTTATTGCATAACACTCCATGTCATGACTTTTATGTTCCAGCCAGGCTGGATTATGAGCTTTTCCCGGAACTCCTTCCATCTTCTCTTTATACAACTTCCCATCTCTTTTGTCTATGCCTTTGCATGCCCTATGCCTGATGCCTGAAATGCCCACCATCCTCACCTCTCCCCTTTAGAACTCCTAGCTTCCTTCAAGGCTCAGCAGAAATACCACCTCCTACAGGAAACCTATACTGATACTGGGGCTTGGAGGGGGAGGGGGGAGGGTAAGAAAAGGGGAGATAGATAATTCCCTTCCCCTGGAAATTACTTTGTATTTGTATGTGTGCGTGTGTATGTATGTATGTATGTATGTATGTATATGTGTATATGTATGTATGTATATATATATTGCATGTAATTTCTGAATGAATGCTGTTTCCCCAAATAGAACATGTTTTTTGAAGGCAAGAACCATTTTGTTTTTGTCTTTGTAACTGCAGCCAGAATCTAGTATAGTGGTCTATAAAAGATAGATGACTAATAATTGCAGAAACACACAGTTTCGAAAATTGGGAAGGGCCTTAGTAACTATTAGGTCCAACCCATGGTCCTGAAAGGGAATCCTCCCTACATCATCCCATCTGTGCCTGAAGACCTCCAAGGCCTTCCATTTCTCAAAGTAGTCGGTTCCACTTTGGGACAGCCCTAATTGTTAGGAAGTTTTTCCTGACATCAAACCTAAATGTACTGGTCCCTACCACAATGACTGATGCTCAGTCAGTACTTTTAAAATGCTTGTTGAGTAATCGATTGATTGAAGTTTATTGCTGTGATCAATTAAATTTCATCCTATTAGACTCAGTACAATATTCTAGACTGTCAAAATCTTTTTGAATCCTGATCCTTTCATCCTATGTATGAACTATCCCTCCCAGCTTTGTGTCACCTGCAAATTCTAAGAGCATGTCATCTATTTCTTTATCCAAATGACTGATAAAAATGTTTAATATTACAGGGTCCACCACAGATCTCTGATATATTTCATTGGAGGTCTCCTACCACTTTGATTTTGAACCATTGACTACTTTTTGAGCCCAATCATCCAACAAAATCTGAATCCATTATAGTATGGAATAGTTTACCAAAAGCCTTTCTAAAATCTAGGTAAACTATATTGACAGCTTTCTCATCTACTAGTTTAGTAATCCTGTAAAAAAAAAGAAAAATAAAGTTAGTCTAATGTAACCTGTTCTTGATGAAGCTATGCTGACTCTTTGCAATCATTGATCCCCTTTCTATATATTTTCTGACAATCTTTGTAAAAATTCATTTTGGGATTTTCTCAAAAATCAAAGCCAAGCTCAGTGCTCTATAATTTGCAGACTATTCTCTTCTCTTTTGTGAAAACTGGGACATTTGCTCTTCTCCAATTTCATGATACCTCACTTGTTTGCCACAATTTTTCATATGCTACTGATAGTGACTCAGTAATCGTATTGGCCAGTTCTTTCATTACCCAAAGATATAGTTCTTCTGGGCAAGGTGACTTGATTTCTTCAAGGACAACAAGATACTATCTCACCATCTCCTTCCTTGCCTTGCTTATCAACTCACTGTTAGCCATTTTTTGTTCTATTTCTAGCACAAAGGTCATTCATCTTGGCAGAGAAAACAGAAACAAACTAACACTCTGTCATTCTGAGACCTTTCAAAGACCTTTTCTTGACTTTACCACCCATTTGAAGCTATTGTCCTATATAAATAAATGTTTGTTGAATTGAATTGATTTGACCAGGGTCCAACAGCAAGTAAGTGGAAGAGTTGGAATTCAATCCCCCACTGATCCACAATGCCTTGCTCTAATTTTCACATGAATTTGTAGAGAATTTGTAGAGAGCATGGATCAGAAGATTTCACTGAATGAAATGAATGAATGAAAAACATTCCTTAAATCTCATGCACAAAGCACTCTAGTAAGCACTGGAAACAAACAGTAAAAAATTATAAGTCCCTGTTATCAAGGAGCCTCCATTCTGGTGGAGGAGAAAGCACATAGAAAAGGTTTTAGGTCCTTAGGATACAAAAGCAAAGCAGATGATAATGCATCTTCTTTCATGTCGTTTTCACTGATAAGATTATAACAATTTCTGGTGTTGAGCTATTTGGCAGTGTCAAGGATGTGACCGTGAGAACTCTTTTTTTCTGCCAAGTTTTTTTCAGTAGCTGTGACCACAGTACCTACAGAAGCAGTCACTAGGCCAAATTACCATGGCAGTTGCTTTCCAGGATGATAACTGTAGGTCTGGTCTGAAAGCAGAACCAGTGGTCTGGGGGCAGTAAGGTGTCACCCCTTCCAGGGCTCTTGGGATCACCTATCAATACTAGCATTTGGGGTGGTGGTATTAAGGAAGATGGGTCCCTTCTCCACAGAGATTTTTCCTCTCATTGATGGCTGGGGACCCCAGACTAGAAGCAGTACCAGTAGTCTGGAGGGCACTTCTATTCCCAAATCTTTCCATTCTCAGCCTCTCTGCCAAGCTATTTAGCTATTCCAAGAAAGCATTTTTCATGAAGGATGGAGGCCTCTGAGTGCTGGCACAACGTTTAATCAATGGGTAATTTGTCAAGGGCAATTGGAATCTAGAGGCGGAATGTGAGGCAGGCCTGCCCTCTGCTGACCATACCCAGACATACAGGCAAAGAGGAATCCCTCAGAGAATCAGGTCTTAATGGCCTTCAACTCATAAGAGTAAAGCTCAGACTCTGTTACCCAGTCCAACTCCGTGGTTATATGGAAGAGGAGAGTTGGGCCAAAAAAGGAGCAATAATTAAAGTCTCCTGACTAGGATGTCTTCCATTATAACTCCTCCCTCAGTCCACTTCACTCCTGAGTAAGGACTCCCCCCATAGCATTCCTAACAAATGATCAATCAACCTCTCTTGAAGACCTCCAGGAATGGGGAAGTCACTACCTCATGAGATAGGCTCATTCCACTTTTACACACCTCTAATTGTTAGACTGGAGGTGGTGTAAGAGGAGAAGACTTGTAACGTAATGTAGTACAATAGTGAGGAAATTCCCCTCTACTAATGCTAATCAGCAATCCCTCTGCAACTTAAGAGTCTTGAGAAATTGTCTGGGGCACTGGGAGTTAAGAAACCTGTTTAAGGTCATACAGGAAGGATGTGTCAAAGGCAGGATTTTAACCCCACTCTTCCTGACTCCAACTCCAGCTCCTGAATCCACTACTCCATGGCAGCCTTTCTGTCAGGGTTGTATTCAGCTAAAACTTCCCTCACTGTAAAATAATAATTAATAATAATAATAATAACATTTATATAGCATTTACTATGTGCCAAGTACTATGCTAAGTGCTTTAAATTATCCCATTTGATCCTCACAACAACCCAGGGAAATAGGTACTATCATTATCCCCATTTTATAGATGAAGAAACTGAGACAAACCAAGTTAAGTGACTCTCCCCAAGTCACACAGTTAGTTAATATCTGAGGTCAAATTTGAACTCAGATTTTCCTGACTCCAGGCCTAGCACTCCATTCACTGCACCATCTAGCTGCCCCCAATTTCTTCATACTGTTCCTTGTTTTGTCCTCTGAGGCCAAGCAAAACAAATAGAATCCCTCTATAACAGCCCTTCAGATAATTGAAGACAGGAGTAAGTCCTCCTCTATCATTCTTCTCTCCACACTAAACCTCTCCAACTATTTCGTGGTTTCCAGTTTTCTCTCTATCCTAGTCAACCTTCTTTGGACATGTCCCAACTCACCCTTCCTAAATTGTGACATCCAAAACTGAATGCAATAATCTGGGGAAGGCAAAGATCATCAGAAATGCCACTCACTTCATTCTGTGCATCATGCTTCAATTCACATAGGCTATGATTGTGTTCACTTATTTACATCACATGTCAACATTACTTCCTCATATAGAACCTGTAGTACACTCAGACTCCCTTGTCTTTGCACAAAAACCACTATCAAGCTAGACTTTTCCCAGACTGTATTTATGCAATTCGTGTTTTGAATCCAAGTGTAATTCTCTACATTCATGTGACAGTAGAAAGAGCCCCCGACTGGGAGTCAGGGTTCAAATTCCATATCTGCCACTTACTACCTACATATCCTCAGACAAATCACTTTCTCTCTTTGGGCCTCAATATTTTCATCTGCACAGAGACTTGGACTGGATAGTCTCAAATTCACTTCCAACTCTAAATCCTCTGATCCTATTTCTCCCTATTAGATTTCATCTTCTACAATTTGGCCAGTCATTATAACCTATATAAAATATTTACTCCCTGCCAAGTGGCATAACTACTCTTGGTCGCTGGGAGGAGTAGAGAAATTTCCAGAGAGATAACTGATGCCTGAGAAATTGGTAAGATCGCTATCCCTGGACCGGCACCAAAATATACAAGAGGTTAAAAATGCCAACCCCATGTTCAATAAACCCAAGAACACAAACTAGAGGAGGAAGGAATCCCTTTTCAACAAGAACTCTTAGGGAAAATGGAAAGTGATTTGTCAGAAATTCAGACAGCATCTTATACTACAGGCCACAATAAATTTCAAACAGAGACAGAAACCACATATAAAAAGTCACATTATTACCAAAAAAAAAAACAAACACTAGAAGTAGTTTCTTCTCACAAGTATAATTGGGAGTAGTGAGTAATTCTTAACTAAACAAGGAATAGAGGCCATCACAAAACACAAAATAGACGATGTTGATTGCTTAAAAGTAAAAAGCTTTTGTGCAATCAAAATCAATGAAGGTAGAATTAGAACAGAAAACATTGAATGGAGGGGAAACTTTTATGTTAAATATCACTGATTAAAGTGTGATATTCAAGTTCTAGAGTAAATTGGCACAGATGTGTAGGATCAAAGACTATCTCAAATAAATAAGTAGTCAAAGAATATGAATAGTTTTCAAAAGGAGAATTGTAAACTATCAATGACCCTCCAAATCACTAAGGAGAAGGGAAATACAAATTAAAACAATGATGAGGTTTCATCTCCCACCTAGAAAATTGGCAAAGACGGTAGGGGTGAGGGGACAGAAACAATCCCTATTAGAAGGACTGTAGGAAGTCAATAAATTAATTGATGGAATCAATCCAGCCATCCTGGAAAAAAATAATTTTAATGATGAGAGAAGAGACTTAGCTGTTTGTGTACTTTGATCCAGCAATCTCAATATTGCATAAACTCCCCAAGGAGGTCAAAAACAGAAAGAAAAAGGCCCAATAAATAGCAAAATGCTCATTGCTTTTTGTGGCAACTAAGAATTGGAAGCATTAACTGGGATTTGGCTGAACAAATTGTGGCTACATTAAAGTAATGGACTGTTACAGTATGGTAAGAAATACCGACTATTAGGAATTCAGAGACACACGAAAAGATTTGTATGAACTGATAAAGAATGAAGAAAAATGGAACGAGAACAATCTACACATTATCCGCGGTAATATAAATGAAGAGAATGAAGAAGGTGAGGAAAAGAACATCTAACATTGAGAAATTACAGTGAGTGATCTTGATCATGAAGAACAGGTAATAAAACACATAGCCCTCCTCTTGGCAGAGAGAAAGGAGTCTACAGGGGCCAAATATTGCATACACTGTCAGATTCAGTAAAGAAATCAGTTATTTTTACACAATTCTTTTTCTTTGTCATTAGGGAGAGTTCAGCCCTAGGGACAGGGAACTAATTCAAGAAATGACTGACTGAAAAACAAAAGCATCAATAAAATGGTGGGATTCTTTTGTTTTGTTTTTTCTTTTAATGATCAGGAAATACTTTCCATATTCCCAATTCACTTGGTGTGATGATGCTCCCCTGACTTACCCTAACCCTTTTCCCCCTTTTCTCACAAAAACTTTGTGAGCTAGGTAGTCAAAGTACTATGCCAATTTTATAAATGAGAGACAACTCGTTTTAGTGGTGACAGGGCTAGTCTCAGAGTCAAAAAGAACTCAGTTTAAGTCTTACCTCTGATATATTCTGCATATGAGACTAAGGCACCTCTGCCTTGGTAAAGAGAGTTTAATCACTAGTTGTTGCCTACACTGCTAATATGAAGGATAAAAAAAATTTATATATGCAAAAACTCAGACTCCAAAACCTAAAATTATCATGTCATAAAACTATCAGGTGGCAGAGGCTGGATTAGACCCCTATTTATTTCCACTGTACCACCTGATCATAAATCTTAATACTAACAATACCATTTTAGGTATTTGGAGGGAATATGTTCCAGGTTAGAAAGTACCTCCACATCCAATATCTCATCTAATCACTGAATGCTCATTGCCTCAGACAAACCAAGGACTGGGGAAGATCTTAGCTTAAAAAGACCAAAGTCTCCCACTGCATCCAGGGCCATCTCAAGTCATCCTGATGTATATTTTGCCACTGGACCCAGATGGCTCTGGAGGAGAAAGTGAGGCTGGTGACTTTGCACGGATCTCCCTCACTTAAAATCAATTTACTTGCAAGTCAAACATTACCCTCCTGATGTCATTGGTCCTTTTCGAGAATAAAGGACAAACAACGACAACAATAATCCTCATAATAGCCCTAGAAAGGAGTTGTGGCAGGGATTGAGATACCTGCTTTGATAACATGAAGAAACTAGGGGAATAAGAGGTTGAAAGCATGGGCAACCACGTAGCGGTAGAAAGAGCCCCAAATGGTGAGTTCAGAGACCTTAGTCCTTGATCCAGCCTTGTTGCTAAACTGTTATGTGGCCTCAGGCACATCTCTTTCTATGTCTGGGACTCACAACTCTTAGACTAACCGAGCTCTAAAATTTTGTCTAGTGCTAGTATCCAAAGTGTAAGATGGCACTCCACTAGGGGGCGGAAAAGCCCTGCAAATGCTAAGTTTAATCACCAACCCACCGTTCTCTTTACCCCCTTTTATCACATTCCCAGAGACCCCAGGGAAGAAACTTCAATTCTGTTCCAGAGCCGATATTCTGTTTTCTATGTTCTAAGGTCCATTTAATTCAACAAGCATTTTTTTTGTTTTTGTTTTTTGCCAGGCAATGGGGTTAAGTGACTTGCCCAGGGTCACACAGCTAGTAAGTGTTATGTGTCTGAGGCCGGATTTGAACTCAGGTCCTCTTGAATCCAGGGCTGGTGTTCTACCCACTGTGTCATCTGGCTGCCCCCCCCAACAAGCATTTTTAAGCATGTTCTATGAGCAAGGCATTGGCCTAAGCACTAGTCATACAAAAATGAAAAGAATGACATAGTTCCTGCCCTCAAATACCTTATAATCTACTAGAGGAAAATAGCACATAAGCAAATGACACAAGATAAAGTGAGGCATTATGACTGCAAGAGAGGAATCTAGACAAGGTACTCTAGGAAAAATTGAGAAGGAAGAGATTATTAATATTTGAAGGTTAAAAGAAAGCTTCCACCAGAAAGTAACAATTCAGTTCAACTCAATCCAATCCAATTCATTTCAACAAGTATTGTTGTCTTCTTTGTGACTGGCACTATACTAGGCACTGGGAGTAAAGACAAAAAAAATCTAAACAGTCCCTGCCCTCAAGAAGATTACATTCTACTTCGGAATTGCAGAATATACACAGACAAAGAAGTATAAAATGTATTCAATACCTAAATACTTGTATATGAAATTTCATTGATTTGGAAGTTCCTTTCCAATGATACAAATAACAACCTATAAATACCTATCCAATTTGTGCAACTGCCATTCATGCCCTCTAATATGCCATTTATTCCCCAGAAATTCACCACAGGAGATTCATCTTTATATTCACAAATTATATGCAAAATAACCACAAATGAAGGTATAATGGTGGATTGGGCAGCTAGGTAGCACAGTGGATAGAGTGCTGGGCATAGAGTCAGAAAGACTTACCTTCCTGAGTTCAAATCCAGCCTCAGACACTTACTAGCTGTGTGACTCTGGGCAAGTTATTTAGCCCTGTTTCTCTTGGTTTCTTCATCTGCAAAATAAACTGGAGAAGGTACCTTTGCCAAAAAAAAAAAAAAAATGGGGTCATGAAGAGTTGGACACAACTGAAAAATGACTGAACAACCACAATAATGGAAGATTGGCCAATGAGGGCCAAGTGCAATATTTCCTACTTGCTGTCAATCCAATAATGGAGGGCTGAATGAGCATTCTTCCCGAAAAGAGAGATTGAGGGTCTAGTGCTATGTGGTGAAGAGGACTTTTCTAACTGGCTTAAGAAAAAGGACTGATAACAGAGGCAAAACTGACCACACGTACAGAAAGTTCAACGGAATGATCCATCTTGCCTGATGACCTTCAAGTAAGTATTGTTGCTGAAGGTAGGGGGAGGCACCACCATGTGGTAAATGCATAGCACTTCTCTTTCTTTTGCCTCTGTGTTTATTCTTTCCTAATCTAAGAAAAAGGAGTATCTGGAGACAGATCCTTACTGATCCTTACTGATAGCAGAAAACATCAGAATTTGTAGCTCTAGCAATAGTTGGGTCTAGAGAGAAGTCAGTCCTAAGGAGGTATCTGCTTGACCCAGTATAGTAGTGGATTGATCTGGCAATCATGACACTACATCCTGAAAAGAGTTAGCCCAACTGAGCAAGCGAGTAGCTCCTCTATTGCAACACTTTTCCCCAAAGTGAATTTGGTGGAGACTACTGGAAGAAAGAAAAGGACTCTCAACATCAAGGTAGCAGGGAGTCAAACACTTTGTGCCACATCCATACCTCTCTTACTCATGGGAACCAAATCCTAAATATTTGTTATAAGCAGACAACCCTGTCACATGTAAACCCAATCCTACCTATCCAAATAGATTTATGTGTAGGAACCTTTTACATGAGACTAAACGAAACTTACATGAGAACCCACAACTTCTAAGGGTTAGCCCTAGACCCCTGAGGAGAGAAGTAGTCTCTGAGAACTCATCTCAATGCTAGTGGGAATTAAAGAAGTGGCCCAGAGATGATGTTGTAGATATCAGAGGCAGAAGGCAGAGATGAGGAGGGAGTACATTCTAAGTACAGGGGTCTACGTGCATTCATGAAAGGAGAGAAGTGGCATGATAATTTTAAGGGAAAACTAATAGTCTAGTATGTCTGGGATTTTGGATCATTAAGGGAAATAACTTGAAATAAGCTTGGAACAATAGGTTGGAGTCAAATTATGGAAAGTCTTAATTGCCAGGTTAGGCAGTTGTAGTTTTTCCTTTATACAGCAGGGAACCACAGAAGATTACGGAGGAGAGGAGTGGCAATAGCCAAACGTGTGCATTGGGAAGATTATTCTGAAAGCTATGTGAAGAATGGATTAGAAGGGGAGATAACTTGGATACCAACTGGTATCCTAGCATCTCCCCTTCCAATCCATCCTTCAAACAGCCTCCTGGCTAGTACAATACTGTCTTCCAACTCTAACATTCTAAATTCTAAAAGACCTTCCACTTCTCAGATTTTTACATATTATGTTTTAGCTCTTATGCATAAAGAAGATTGTTTTTGGCTGCGTGAAGGATGGATCAGAAAGGAGAGAGGGTGGAGTCAAGAAGATCTGTTAGGAGGTTATTAAATAGCCCTTTTCAGCTCTAATGTTCTTTTTTTATGTTCTAAGGTCCATTCCAGGTCTAACATTACTTGAGCTATAAGATTAAGAATTACCAGGTTCTCATTAGTATTTACTCAAATCTATACATTAATGGAAATATTAACCTCAAATTACAAGGATGCAGTAAGTTATCCTCCCCCCAAAATAAACCCTCTGGATTCAGATGATACAAAAATATTTTTAACAGACCTATGTTTTTAGTTTGAGAATTGCCTCCACTGATGCAAATGAGCACTGTTGACAACTTGAAGTCTTTGAGAATTGACTGGATCTCTAAAATGTTAAGTGACTTACTCATGGTCATACAGCTAGTATGTTTCAGAGGCAGGATTTGAACCCAGGTTTTCCTGCCTCTGAATTTGGTCCTCTATACGTTATTCCTTGATGCTTTCACAAAAATAAAATTGATTATAAATGTAATAATTATAATAATGTGACTTAATTAATGAAATACTTTTATTAAGTGCTAGATAAAAATACAAAAGTGAGATTGTCCCTGTACTCAATGAGCTTATATTCTGATGGGGAGATGACACATATGGGAGGATTGTGGCCAAGGAAGGAAGTTACAGTCTAGAAAATCACAAAGATGGTAAGAGGAAAAATACAGCAGCCCATTGATATATCCTTTCTAGAGTCAATGATAGCAATGATTAGGTTGCAGTTCTCAGGGGAGGCATTAGAAATGTTGGGAAGAGGGTAATCAGAGATGTAGGGTGGAGGGACAATAACCAAGGTGAATATGGGGGCTGTATAGTCCCGGAGAGTGTTAAGTAGAATGGCTTGACACTTTTAGGTATGATCTCTTTTCAGTCCAGTTTGGAGGCTGAATCAACAGCAACAATAAGAGCAGCAGAGAAGAAAATAATATCCATAATAATAAATTTAAACCATGTGGGAACAGGATGAGGTGCACATCATCCTGCCTGCTACTATGTTGTTGTTCATCCTTCATTTTGAAGAGGACCAATGACATCACAGGGTGATGTCTTGACTTGCACTTGAATTGGATTTAAGTGAGGCAGAGTTGAATGAAGTCATCAGCCTCACTCTCTCCTCCAGTCATCAAAGTCTAGTGGCAATGGCCCAGGATGTAGTGGGTGACTTTGGTATCTTTGATGTCTGACCAAGCTTTAAGCTTTCCACAGCACCTGTTTTGGCCGCCTTCATGGCCATTAGAACAAATTGTTCTCATCCATCACACATTTCTCAGGGGGAAGGAAGTCTTCACATGTTTGGGCTAGACATCCCCCTAACTCACTGATGGATGTGAGCATTGTCAGTTACCCTTGACCTGGTTTGGCTCATCTGCTGATACAGTTTTACTGATGGGTAGCCACCACACATGCTACAGCTTCTTGAAGCCACAGGTGAAAGTTGGGTGACAGGTGGACACCAAATGAGGATGAACAGCCCTAAAAAGGGCTGAGCAAGCAAAAGTGCTAGAGCTCCTTAAACACCACATATACCCTTACTGTCTGCTACTAAAATTGTCCCAAATATGCTTTCAATGAGTCTACAAAGATGAGCTTATACCCCAAAACTCTTATTCAATTATAAAACAGTCAATTTAGCAAATATGCAATAGTCCAGAGGACATTAACTATAAAATAATAATAGCAGGATAGTTAATTCTCCTCAGATAATTTTTATCTAAACCCTCATCAAAAAAAATAGAAGATAACAAGTGATAATGATAATAGAGACTGGTCAAGTCCAACCTCTATGAGAATGAAGAGTGCTCAGATGATGCAATACCCATATGGACTTTGGGGCATGCATAGGTATTATTCCTATTTGCTTGCCATGAAAAGAAGAGAAGTCTTTTAATTGACTGCTGAGCTGGAAATGAAAATGCTTACAAAAGGCGTTAACCAGCTTCTGACTTCTGGGAGCCAAGATGGCAGACTAAGCAGTAAATTGCTGTAACTCTCCCATACTCACTTCCAGACAGCAATAAAATAGAGCCCCAAAACAAATACTGGAAAAACAGAATCAGCAAAAAGATGAGGTGAAGAAATCTTTTAGCCCAAAAAACTTGGAGGATCGGCAAGAAAGGTACTTCTCCCTCAGGTGAAAGGGGAGTGAATGCAGTCCAGGACAGGAAGCAACCCAGGAAATCAGCAGCAAGCCCCATCTCAGCAAACCAGTGGGAGATCCTGAGCCCAAGTGTGGTGGACCAGGCAAATGCCAACACCATGACTCCCCACATGCCTTAGCCTAGCCAGGGGAACTGGCAGACTCTAGCTCTGAGATCCACCACATGCTTTAGTGTGGCCCCAGACAGACAGGCATCCTCCAGCAACCAGACTTCCATGTACTTCAGTTCAGCCCCAGGCAAACAGGTAGATGCCAACCCTATGGATGCTTAAACAAACAGGCACTGCCAGCCAGCACAAGACTGTGATGCTTCAGTGTAGCCTTGGGCAAACAGGCAGCCTCCAGAGGCCAGACCACCACATGTTTCAGTGTAACCCAGAGGAAATGCAGAAACACCCCACCAGCCTCATCATATGCCAGACACCACCACTAGGACCCCAGCTCAGCTCAGCACCAAGTAAGCTGCCAGACCCCTACAGCCTCCAGCACTATCAGCCAACCCCCACCCCACTGCCTCAGCACAGCACCAGACATGAGGGTCCCCCATGGGCCTCAGAACAATATCAGTACAGTACCAGATAAACAGCCAGAGCTTGCAGCCACTGTCACAAGAAGTGTTCAACAGCACCCCTTTCACCCTGGCAGCAGAGCTCAAATTTAAAAGAAAGGCAAAAGGTTAAAAAAAAAGAAAAGAAAAGAAAAGATGAGCAAAAATCAACAAAAAAGAATTTGACCACAGAAAGTTATTATGGTGACAGGGAATACCAAGACACAAATTCAGAAGAGGACAACAATGTCAAAACACCTGTGGGCAAAACCCCAAAGAAAAATAGGAAGTTGTCTCAAGCCCAGAAAGAACTTATGGAAGAGCTCAAAAAGGAGCTTTAAAATCATATAAGAGAGGTAGAAGAAAAATGGGGAAAAGAGTGATGCAAGAGAATATGAAAAAAGACTCAACAGCTTGGAAAACTGCTTTAAAAGTAGAATTGGTCAAATGGAAAAGGAGATCCACTAAAGAAAATAACTCCTTAAAGAATATAATTGGCCAAATGGAAAAGAAAATACAGAAGCTAATTGAGGAAAACAACAGCTTAAAAGTCAGAATTGGGCAAGTGAAAGCTATGAGACTCTATGAGACATGATGAATCAATCAAACAAATTCAAAAGAATGAAAAAAAATGGAAGAAAATGTAAAATACCTCATGGGGAAAAAAAACTGACCTGGAAAATAGATCCAGGAGAGACAACAACAGAATCATTGGACTACCTCAATGTCATAATCAAAAGGAGGACATGGACAACATCTTTCAAGAAATTATTAAGGAAAACTGCCCTGATGTCTTGGTATCAGAGGGGAAAATAAGCATTGAGAGAATTCACCAATCACCTCAAGAAAGAGATCCCAAAATAAAATCCCCAAGGAACATTATCCCAAATTTCAGAACTATCAGGTCAAGGAAAAAATACTACAAGTGGCCAGAAAGAAACAAGTCAGATATCAGGGAGTCACAATCAGGATCACACAGGACTTGGCAGCTGCAATATTAAAGAATCAGAGGGGATGGAACATGATATTCTGGAAGGCAAAGGAGCTAGGACTACAACCAAGAATCACTTACCTGGCAAAATTAAGCATAATACATTAAGGGGAGGGGGGGAATGGTCATTCAATGAAATAGAAGGACTTCAAGCCTTCATGAGGAAAAGACCAGAACTAAACCAAAAATTTGACCTCCAATATCAAGAGAGCATAAATAGGTAGCATCAGCAAGAAGCAGAAAAAGGGAAAAGAAAACATACAGGATTCAATAGAGCTAAACTGCTTACATCCCTACATGGGAAGACAATACTTGTAACTCTTAAAAATTGTATCACTAACAGTAAAGGAATATACATACATAGACAGAGGGAATAGGTATAAGGCAAAGTTGAGGGAATTACATTAAAAAATTAAGGGATGAGAGAGTAGTACAATGAGTGCAGAAGGAAGGCAGAGGTAGAATGGGGTAAATTATTTCACAGGAAGAGGTGCAAAAGACTTATTACAGTGGAGGAGAAGATGGGAGGGTGGGTGATGAGCATTGCTTGAAAATTATTCTCATCAGTATTGGCTCAAAGAGGGAATAATACACACTAGCAGTTGAACATAGACATCTATCTTACCTAACAGGAAAGTAGGAGGGGAGGAGATTAAGTAAGGGGGGAGAGTGGGGGGAACTGACAGAAGGGAGGGCAGATCAGGGGAGGTGATAGACACAAGCAAAACACCAGTGAGGTGGGAAAGGGTGAAAGGAGAGAGAGGTTAAACAGGAGGAAGAATAGGATAGAGGGAAATATAGGTAGTAATCATAACTGTAAATGTAAATGGGATGAACTCTCCCACAAAACAGAAATGGATGGCAGAGTGGAACAAAAACCAGAATCCTACAATATGTTGCTTACATAAAACACACTTGAAGCAGAGAGATACACACAGTAAAGGTAAGAGGCTGGAGCTATTATTCTTCAGGGAAAGCTAAAAAAGCAGGTGAAGAATCCTGATCCTAGACACAGTAAAAGCAAAAAATAGACCTAATTAAAAGAGATAAGGAAGGAAACTACATCTTGTTAAAAAGGTACCATAGAAAACAAGGCAATCAAACTAGAAGAGCAAAGAATATTCTACCTGTCAGATCTAAGGGGAGGAGAAGAATTCATAATCAGACAAGAGATAGAGAGCATTATGAAATAAAGAATAGATAATTTTGATTATATTAATTTAAAAGGCTTTTGGGGGCAGCTAGGTGGCACAGTGAATACAGCTCTGGCCTGAGTTCAAATTCAGCCTCAGACATTACTAGCTGTGTGACCCTGGGTAAGTCACTTAACCCCGACTGCCTCACCAAAAAGCTAAAGAAAAAAAAGACTTTTGTACAAACAAAACCAATGCAACCAAGATTAGAAGGAAAGCAGAAAGCTGGGAAATAATCTTTATAGCAAGTGTCTCTGATAAAGGCCTCATTTCTCAAATAAATAGAGAACTGAGTCAAATGTATGAGAATACAAGCCATTCCTCAACTGATAAATGGTCAAAGAATATGAACAGGCAGTTTTCAGATGAAGAAACCAAAGATAGGCATGTGAAGAAGTGCTCTAAATCACTTTTAATTAGAGAAATGAAAATAAAAACAACTTTGAAATACCACCTCACACCAATCAGATTGTCTAATATGACAAAAAGGGAAATGATATATGTTGGAGAGGATGTGGGAAAATTGGGACACTCATCTACTGTGGTGGAGTTGTGAACTGATCCAACCATTCTGGACAGCAATTTGGAACTATGCCCAAAGGGCAACCAAACTGCATATGCTTTGATACAACAATACCACTGCTAGGTCTATATCTCAAAAAGACCATAAAAAAAGGACAAGGACCTACCTATGCAAAAATACTTATAGCAGTCCTATTCGGGATAACAAAATATTGGAAATTGAGGGGATGTCCATCAATTGGAGAATGGCTGAACAAGCTGTGGTATATGAATGTAATTGAATATTGTTGTGCAGTAAGAAATGATGAACAGGCAGATTTCAGAAAAACCTGGAAAGACTTGTACAAACTGATGCCAAATGAAAGGAACAGAACCAAAAGAACATTGTACACAGTATCAGCAACATTGTGTGATGATCAACTATGAATGACTCAGCTCTTCTCAGCAATACAATAATCCAAAACACATACAAGGGACTCACAAAGGAAAATGTTCTCCATATCCAGATAAAGAACTGATGGACTCTGAATGCAGATCTAAGCATATTTTTCACTTACTTTATTCTTTCTTGTGTTTTTTTTCTTTTGATCTGTTTCTTCTTCCACAACTGTGACAAATATGGAAATATATTTCACATGATGGCGCATGTATAAACTATATCAAACTGCCTACCATTTTCAGAAGAAGAGAGGGAAGAGAAGGAGAGAGAAAAACTTGGAACTCCAATCTTGTAAAAATGAATGCTATATTCAACTGCTAGTGTATATTATTCCCTCTTTGAGCCAATATTGATGAGAGTAAGGTTCAAGTAATGCTCATTGCCCACCCTCCCATCTTTCCCTCCACTGTAATAAAGTCTTTTGCACCTCTTCAAATTTACCTCAGTCTACCTCTGCCTTCCTTCTGCATTCATTGTACTACTCTCTCATCCCTTAATTTTTTTATGTAATTTCCTCAACTTTGCCTTATACCCATTCCCTCTGTCTATGTGTATTCCTTTACTATTAGTGATACAATTTTTAAGAGTTACAAGTATTGTCTTCCCATATAGGGATATAAGCAGTTTAGCTCTGTTGAATCCTGTATGTTTTCTTTTCCCTTTTTGCCTGTTTTTGCTTCTTGGTGATGCTAGCTGTTTATGCTCTCTTGATATTAGAGGTCAAATTTTTAGTTTAGTTCTGGTCTTTTCCTCATGAAGGCTTGAAGTCCTTCTATTTCATTGAATGACCATTTTCCCCCCTTAATGGATTAAATGTATTAAAAACTTTCTTGATATGTAATGTGGGAAAAAATAAAATATTACATAAATAATGAGTAAAAAAATAATAAAATATAGTCTTCTATGAGAAACTTTTCCCATTCCCCCTTAAAAAGGGGGGGACATTAACCAGATGATTTGAACCCTCTTTACTGCCTGGCTAGTTTGAGTGGGGAAGATATTTTACACTGTAAACCTCTGGGTGGGAAGAAGCTTCAGGACTTCCTCAGCTGGGCCAGCATGCGGCATATAAAAATAGGCCTCTGTTCTTTGTCTCTTTGCATTCATTCTTTTACATGACAATCTGCTGCCAGATCTTTACAACAATTCTAGTATTTGTTTTCTTCTCTGTATTTACAGCCACAACCCTAGTTCAGGCCCTCATAATCTCTCACCTGTACTCCTGAAATAGCCTTCCAATTGGTCTCCTTACCTTAAATCTGCTCTAAGCCATCCTCCATTCAATCAAGGTGATTTTTTTCTAAACTATATATTTAAACATGTCAACCCCCTGCTCAGTGAGTTCCTGTGATTCTCTATTATTTCTAAGGTGAAATATCAAGGCCTCTATTTGGCACTTAAAGCTCTTTATAAACTGATCCCTTCCTACCGTTCTAGCCCTCTTATACTTTACTTTCTTCCACAAACTATTGTTCAGTCATGTCCAACTTTTCATGATCTCATTCATAGTTTTCTGGGCAAAGATACTGGAGTGGTTTGCCATTTCCTTCTGCAGCTCATTTTGCAGATGAAGAAACTGAGGTAAATAGGATTAAGTGACTTGCCCAGAGTCATACAACTAATAGGTAAGTATCCAAGGCCATATTTGTTTTTTCATAATTTTTTTGCAATTACATGTAAAAAAAATTTTTTTAATTAATTTTTAATAAAACTTTAAGTTCTGAATTGTCTCCCTCCTTCTCTCTCCCCTCTCACAAGACAGTAAGCAATTTGATATAGGTTATATATGAGCAGTCATGTAAAACATATTCCCATATTAATCACGTTGTGAAAGAAGAAACAGAACAAAAGGAAAAATCTACCAAAAAGGGGGAAATAGTATGCTTTGATTTGCATTCAGACTCCATCAGTTCTTTCTCTGTATGTGGATAGAATTTTCCATCATGAGTCTTTTGAAATTGTCTTGGATCATTGTATTGCTGAGAAGAACTAAGTCAATAATAGTTGATCATCACTCAATGTTGCTGTTACTGTGTACAATGTTGTTCTGGTTCTGCTGAGGCCATATTTGAACTCAGGAAAATGAGTCTTCTAGGCCCAGCACTATGGAACCACCACCTGCACACAAACTCTATGATACAGCTATTCTGGTCTACTTGCCGTTCCTCAAACGTGACATTCCATCCTTTGTCTTCTAGTCTTTGTACCAGCTGTCCCCCATCCCTGAAATACTCATTTACCTCACTTCTGCCTCTTAGCTTCCTTGGCTTCCTGCAAGACTCAGCTCAAAATCCATCTTCCTCAGGAGACATTTCCTGGTCCTCTCAAATACTAATGCCTTCCCTTTTCAGATTACCTTCCATCTCTTCTGTATATATTGTATATGCATGTTGTCTCCTCCCACCTACTTATTTACATGTTGTCTCCTCCTGTATTAGGACATCCACACCTTAAGGGCAAGGACTGTTTATTGTTTTATATGTATGTATATATATATATATATATATATATATATATATACACTCAGAGCTTAGCACAGTGTGTGCCATATAATAAGCACTTAATAAAAGCTTTTTAATTCATTAGCATGCATAAAATCTAAGCATAAGAATAACAATGGGATGTGTCATCCTAAAGCCAACATAAAATCACTGGTAAGTGTAGATAATAAACACAAAAATGTAAAGCAGGCATTCTGACATTCTTCCTTTTTCACCTACTTTTTGTTCTTGTCCTTCATTTTATTTGAATGGAAATGGAGAAAGAGCAAAGAGAATCCCATAACCTGAGCTGAAACACAGGAGCTGTTCCTGTAGTTGGGGGGATAGAGGTGGAGTCTAAAAAAGTGGGACTTGGAGTCACAATCAGGTATCAAAAACTAACAGAAATCTTCTGGTGCCATAAGATCATTTTTGGGGGGACAAAGGGCCTTGAAATTGCATCAGAAGAAAAAAAAAGACAATCAAAAGCAGAGCCGTTTATTTAGCCTGTGGCATTCTACTGGGTTTTGGGGGGGGGGGGGGGGCAGGCAGTGATGTCTCATAGCTATGCACTAAAAAGGCTAAAGCTGTCCTTGTCAGGGAGAGGCTTTCTAGGTACTGCATGACAGTAGATGATAGCAGAGATAAAAATAAATTCCTAAAGATCCTAAATGACTGGACCTTAGAAGATGGCAACAAAAAGCAGCTTACCAAACACAAGATCAGTCAAGGTGCCCATTATAAACATTCCAACAGAGCAGAGAAGAGACAGCAGAGGTGATGTGCCCAGTAAAGAGCAGAGACAAGACACTAGCAGAGAACTGCACAATGACATCACTAGTGACCATAAGCAGCTCTGCAATACTGATGTAAGTTGCCCTAGCCATGAATGCACCTTTACTCCTGCCATATGTCTCTTTTGTGCATGTTCCCTGACTATACATATTGTGTGTGTGTGTGTGTGTGTGTGTGTGTGTGTGTGTGTGCCCTCTCCCACCTATGGGAAAGAGTATTCAGTCTATGAATAGAGGAGATCTTTTCTAATCTCTTTATTCTATCATATGACTAATGCCTTACTTTTAATTAATGTTTGGCTAGGGCAGCTAGGTGGCACAGTGGATAGAGCTCCAGGCCTGGAGTCAGAAAGATTCTTCTTCCTGAGTTCAAATCCAGGCTCAGACACTTACTGGTTGTGTCACCCTGGGCAAGTCACTTAATCCTGTTTGCCTCAGTTTCCTCATCTGTAAAATGAGCCGGAAAAGGAAATGGCATACCATTCCAGTATCTTTGCTAAGAAAACTTCAAATGGGGTCACAAACAGTCAGACACGATTGAAAAACGTTTGGCTCATTAAAGTAAACACGTTGTTGAGGGCTTGTGCACTATGGATTTTGAGTGAGTGTTGACCCTACAGTTTTTCTGTAGACCCACATGAGAGGAGGGTGGGATGTCACATGTTACATAAGAACAGGAACTTAGAAAAAGCAGGACAGGCTGTTCAATGAGATAAAACCTCTTGAATCAGGAAACTATAATGTGTATTGAGATTAGATTTTAGAATAAAGTCATTATAATGGATTCCAACCTGATAAAAAATCTGCTTTAATTTTCCAGGGTTGTTCCAACAACCCATTAGGCCCTTCTCTCAATTTCATTTTTATTCTCTTTCATCCTCTGAATGAGATAAAAGGCAATCCTTTGCTTCTATTTGTGAAACTTACCATAGAATCATTGAATCCTCGGCTATTAGGCTTGGAAGGGACCTGAGAGGTTATCTATTCCAACCTATACCTGAACAGGAATCCCCTTTATAGCAGGTGCCCATTGTAGATATGATAAGGCAAAAATGAGCTTACCACAAGAGACTCCCAGGCAACTGTGATGAAGTGGAAAAAGCTCTGGATTTAAGTCAGAAGACCTGGCTTTGAGTTCTGTCTTCACCCTGATTTGAATTGTTTGACTTTGATCAAATTCCTCTCTGAGACTCAATTTCCTCATTTGTGGAGTAGGGATAACTATAATTTCACTGCCTTGCTCACAGGACTGCTATGAGGAAAACGTTTTGTAAACCTTAAAATGCTATAGAAATAAGAACTATTATTATTATACAAAACTTCCTGTCTCCTATCACCTAATCATAGCCAAACCAAGAAAGGAACTATGTCTCAAAGTCCCATTCCAAGCCCAGGCAGGCACCTGTCACCTGCTCTCAGTGCTAGGGACATCCTTGGAGTCCTGCCTGTTACGTCAGGAATGTTCAATTCAAAACAACCTTGCCAAAAATCTGCGGATCCCCCTTGGAAGGGCCAGATGGTGTTTTGACAAATCTGTATTCAAGGATAAGAGGCAGTCACAAACCCGGATGATTCATGTGGAAAGAAAGAGAGAGCTTGGTTTTTAAAAAAAAAAAAAAAAAGGATAAGACATCAAAATGCTTAATCCCTACTCCTTTCCTAGAATCGCAGAGCTGGAAGGGACATAGAAGGCGTCCAGTCCAACTTCTCATCCCCTGAGAACTTGTCCAGCTCTGACATTCTGATTTCTGCGTCCTAAGGATTCATTCAGTCTCTCAAACTGAAGATGCCCCCTTCTCTTCTGATTGGTAAATCCCTAGCTGGGACCACCATTTCATAAGAAAATAATGTCCAAGCCATCTTGGCTTCACTCTGGCTCTATCTTCTTACTCTCTGGAATTCTCTGCCTCCTCATCAGCAGCCCTTGCCCCAGGGATGTCCCTACCCTGAATAGAATATAAGCTTCTTAAGGGAAGGTTCTGTGTTTTTTTTATTATTTGTATCCCCTATATGTAAAGCATATAGTAAGTACTTAATAAATACTTTGTCTATCTATCTGTGATCTAAGGAAACATTCAGCTCCCCAAGAGGGTGAGTTATCCAGCAGGATGAGTTACTCTGATTAAATAAGTTTAAATTTCCCTTTAGAAACTAGCTGTTTAAAAGTGCTATTTTGGAAGAGACCCTTCCTCCAAACAGCTTGTGAGGATGGGGCCCCTCTCTGGAGAAGCAGGGCCAAAACTGTCGGAGATGAGCTGTAGCTGTTGCTAGGGAGATGCTAAGAAGGATTTTATGCAAATTTGGGGGACAGTGTTCTGGAACAGGGGGTTGAGGATTTTTGTAGAAAGGAAAATAAAATCTAAAAACTCTTAGCTGTCTGCATAATTATCATTCTAAGTTAAATACTCCCCACATAAATAGATTTGCTTTTGTAACATCTGGGGGACAACCTCATATGTAGGACCCCAGAAAAGCTATGCTAGGTTTGAGGCACTCTATGGGTCAGCACCCACTCAAAAACATAGCCCATGAGCCCCCACCAATATGTTTGCTTTTGTCAGCCAACCCAAAAACATATTAGTTCAGAATAAAAGGTAATCAAAAACCATTGCAAACAATGATAAGGAAAGATTCCCACCATTTCCTTCTGCATAGACATAGGATATACTACCATCGGAGGAGGGAACATATTAAAGACATATGTGTAGAGATATGTGACATGGATACACTTGTGGCTAGGACAACCCACACCCCTAGTCTATAGAACTACCAATGTCTGGTGACATCATCATTTTGTTCTCTGTCTCATGTGAGTGTCATCTGCTGGGCTTCAGCTTTTCAAAGCTATCTGTGACTCTCTGTTCCCTTTTACCAAAATATGGTGACTTAAAAACCTCTCTCGGAAAAGGGTAGGTTGACAATTTTTTTTAGTTAGTAGCCAAGATTATGATGTACCAAATCTAGCCAGAAGAGGAAACAAAAGCCAGCCAAATGCCCCAGGTTTAAATTAAATCTATTCTTTTGATAGCCCTTTGTCAAGGGCAACTAAGTTGCACATTGGATACAATGCAAGGCCTGGACTTAGGAAGACTCCTTTTCTTGAGTTCAAATCTGGCCTCAGATAATTAGTAGCTTTGTAACCCCAGGCAAGTCACTTAATCCTGTTTTTCTCAGTTTCTTCATCTGTAAAAACAGCTGGAGAAGGAAATGACAAACCACTCCAGTAGCTTTGCCAAGAAAACCCCAAATAGTGTGGCAAAGAGTCTGACACAACTGAAAAAAAACTGAACAACAAAAGCCTTTGTCTGGTGCTGATTTATAAGCCACAGTCCCAGACTTACATCCCACAAACCTATTTTCAAAAAATAACAACAACAAAAGTTGTGTAGAGGCTGAGGTGCTGAAGTGAATCTTACTTCAAAGAGCCTTTTTGATTAGCATGCAAATGAAACTAGAAGTCAGAACAAAAGCTCAGTTAAGAAAGTTAGGATATTGCCCTCTATTCTTCCTAGTTCCAGAAGTCCTGTCTTTATTATGCATATGTGCCTGCTAGAAAATTCCTGACTTTGAACTTCATTTTGACAAATGGAAAAAAAGCAACTTCAATGGTTTCCCTATACTGTTTCTATTTCTGTTTTCTGTTTCTATAGAACAGAAAGCTCTACAGGGCACCTAAGGTTCCAGAAATTCAAGATCACACTGCTATCCCAACTCAGTTATTGAGTGGTCAAATCACCATGGTACTAGCAGAACTTTGTATTTCAATAAAATTAGAGGGAGCACTTCCTGATATATCTACCTAGAGAGACAGAGATACTGATTATCATCATTATTAGATCTGAATACAATTGCAACTGTTAATGAGAGAGAGGAAGAAAATTGTAGAAAACTGGAAGAAACCTTAGAACATGGAGTATAGAACATTGAAGCTGGAAATGACCTTGGAAAAAGAGAATATAAAATGTTAGAGCTGGAAAGAACTTAGAATCTCAGAGCTAGATGGAACCTTAGAAGACAGAATGTTAGAATGTAATGGGAACTTAGAATATGGACTGTCAGAGCTAGAGGGTCATTTAATCCAGACCCTTCATTTTACAGATGTAAAGACACAGCGCAGATAAGTGGCAAAGTTGGGACAGAAACCTTTCAGGTCCCTGAATCCCAGTCCACCATGCCATGTGCCTTGCCTAGAGTCACTCATCTTGTGTCTGGACACCTACCAGGCAGAAAACTGAGGTCTACTGGGGATTTGGGCTACATCCCGTTTGGAGTAGAATAAGAAAGTGGCTATCAGGCTGGAGATGAAATAATCCAAGAAGGACCAAAGAAGAAAATCTGGTTTAATTGACTAATTGCCAGTAGAGTTTCCATCCCTCTCTCTCCATCCTTCTCACCCTTAGAAATATCTCCCCTCTCCCCTCTCCCCTCCCCCCAGAAAAAAGCCCTGGACTAGAAAAAGTCAAGATTCATCAGGTTGACCCTTCTTTCTGCCACTTACTGTGTGACCATATTCAAATCACTTCCTTCTCTATGCCTCAGTTTCCTCCTCTGTAAAATGAGAATTATAATAATTGCTCATACTTCATAGTTAATATGAGGAACAAAAGAAATAATAGAGCTCATTGAAATAATAGAGCTCTATGGAAACTCTAAGTCATTTTCTACTCTAAGACTTCATCGATCTGTGGTTTCATCAGTGAGGACTTCCACCATCTGATGCAGATCACTACCTCCTCCTCACCTTAATTAACAATCTTCATGAGTGTCTATGACCAAAAAGAAAGTCATCTCCTGTTGGCCAGCTTCCTAGTGAAAGGCCTCTGTACTTAGCAGGGTTGGCTCTCTGATGCCAGACACAGCTGGTCTTTGGGCCTCTATTTGAAGTCTTTTTCAGCTTGGAATTTCCAGGGATTGCATTCCCAGGTCACAGGGAATATTGTTTATACTTTTATACTATAAAGGGGCATAAAAGAAGATAAGGATAGAGCTAGAAAGAACTTTACATTGGTTTTCTAGTCCAACTCCTTAATATTAAAGATGAGTAAACAGATGCCTAGGGAAGTACCATGACTTGCTCAAGATCACAGAGGCCATGAATGGCAGAGCCAGGGATTAGAATCCAGCTACTCTGACTCCAAATCCAGCACTCTTTGCACTGCATCACTTGACATTAGTGTAGGAAACCATATGTAAAGGTGAGCTGTTGCTGTAATTGTTAGCATAATTCTCAGCAATTTCTCTGAGGTTTTTTTTTCTTCCTCTTCCCTTCCCTTCAGCTCCTCCTATCTCTACTGTTCATGACTCTTCTGTAGTTTCTGAAGGATGTTTGCTGTTAACTGGTCAGAGTACTTTGCTCCATGCCTGGAGCTCTTAAGAAGGAAGGTGCTGTACAAATTGAATACATGAATAAAAAATCAGTCAACAGTAACTGAAGCACATCCTCTCACTCCTCCCACCCTGTGCCAGCCTGAGCTAAGAACTGTGGAGAAGAGAACAAAGCCCTTTCATGATATTCCCAGCCCTGCAAGAATGCCACCTCTAAAGAAGAAGGTAGCACTGGTATTTGGGAAGCCTGGGAGTCTGGACACTGCCACTATTTGCTTGTGACTTTAGGCAGGTCACTGCCCATCTCCAGGTCTCAGTTTCCTCATCTGAAAAAAAAGAGGTTTGATGGATGACCTCTAAGGTTCCTTCTAGCTCTGACATCCTCATTTCTATGACTACATATTCTGATGGAAATATAATTGATGACTTTGCTTGGGGTCATAGGACTCTCTTCCACCCTAGAGTAAAAATGTAGAAATGTAGTTTTCTATCAAGTAGTATTTCTCCCAGAGACACTGAGTGTGTCACCCAGGTAGAGAACTTCAGAGCAAAGCATGGTGGAAAGGAAAGAACCTTAGACTGGGAGCCAGGAGACCAGAGCTCTAGTCTTGGCTTTGCCACTAGCTGACTTTTTGACCTTGAGTGCATCACTTCAACTCCATGAGCCTCAGTTTCCCTGTGTGTAAAATAAACTGGTTCAATGAAATAATTTCTAAGTTCACTTCCCTTTAAAACAGCCTATATTCTATATTCTAAGGTTCTCCCACCTATTCCCAGCCATGATAGTATATGTTCTAAGGTTTATCATTATGTTGATATTCTATAGCTCTAGAATTCTATGAAAGATTGTGATCCAGTCACTGCCCAAGTGTCCAAAGCACTTGAGCTCTCTGTAACCCTGTGGGAAGCTGGAAATTGTGAAAGGTTTCTTACACACCAAGGGAGGCAGAGGTAAGACATATAAGGCCCTACCATGTCTTTGGAGTTAAAAAGAAGAAAGAGGACTTGGATTTTACTTCTAAGACAGGTTGTTTTGCTCTTATTGCAAAGCTTCAAGAAAATAAAACCATCATCCACAGCAAAGCATCATCCCACTCAATTGGTGAGAAGAGGCAGTTGCCAGGTGCCCACTTAAACATCCATGAAATGCAATTCGTTTCCAATTGGATTTGCTAAATGTCCTTTCTTCCTCCTCTCTAGTTTCTCACCTGGTGTTCACACATCTTTTCATAGAATCCTAGAATCCCAGAGCTGGAGTGGTCTTTAAGAACTCAAAACACAGAGCTAGATGTGATCTTGGAACAGAGAACTAAAAATGTCAGTGTTAGAAAGGACCTCAAAACACAAAAGATAGTCAGAGCTGGGAAGGACTTTAGAATATGGAGCACAGTGTCAGACCTGGGAGGGACCTTAAAACACAAAATCTCAAAGCCAAAAGGGGCATTATTAGCCAGAACATAGAACATAAATGTTAGAGCTAACAAGGGTCTTACAACATTAGATGTCTGATCTGAAAGGAACGTTTTCTGATGCTATTCACTATGCTTGGGGTAGCCTCCCTTTCCCTCTTTGCCTGGTCATTGGCCTTTACTTAAGACCACCCTCCCTTCCCCCTCTAGGGAAGAGGAACTCACTACCTCCAGAGGGAGCCTATTTCATGCTTGGACAACTCTAGTTGCTTTGAAAGGTCTTTCTTTTTGAATCAAAATCTGCCTTTCTGCAACTTCTACCCAGGACTCCAAGCTCCATCCTCTGCAGTCAAGCAGAGTCAATCTAATCATAGGGTCACAGGATCATAAAACTGGAGCTGGAATATTTCAGGGGCCAACTAGTCCAAACCCCTCAGCGCTACACGGCGGTCCTTCAGATACTTGAAGACGTTATCATGTAGCCCCTTTAAGTCTCTCTCTTCCCTGGGCCAAACATCCCCTAGCTTCTTTAATTGGTTCTTTATAGCACGACTAAACTAGAGGCATTTTACTTCCTTCAGAGATGTTATACACTCTTCCTGAATGAAGCCTCTCCAGGTGCATTAGGAGCAGGTGGTTCCTGAGACATCAAAGTGACTGACAGAGCCATATGGGAGGGAGGGGGATAGTGGAGGGAGGGGAGGAGGAGGCAGAGAGGGCTGCTATATGTATGCAATCAAAGTCACCCTGTCCCTGATAGTATCTATTATTGGTAAAATCATATGGAGGTTTTCCATATGTGCTTTGTTGAGAGCTGCCAGGTTGTCCCAATCTGATGAAATTTTAAAAGAAGAAAAAAAGCCTTGAAGTAAAAAGAGAAAAAATGAGTGTTTCAAAGCTCCAAGTTTCTTGGATCTTTCAAAGCCTTCTTTAGGAGCAGATTAACCCCTTTCCAGGCTTGCAGTGCACCATTCTGCAGGGGATGACAAAGCAGTTCTCCTCTACTACTAGAACAGAAAACTCTGCCCATGGCTGGTGACTCAGTGACTACTTTGCTATCTGAAAACAAAACAGGTTTCTGCCTCCATAGATAGTGAGCTCCCCATCATTAGAAGTATTCAAGCAGAAACTGGGTGACTTCCTATTTGGTGTACTACAGATGAGATTCCTGAATCAGGTGGGAAGTGAGACTAGATGATGTCTGGGGTCTCTTCCTGCTCTAGAATTCTGTGAGCTTAATCCCATTCCCACCCAAGAGAGCATGGGTACAATCTTGGTAAAAAGAAAAACTTGACTTCATCCCTGAAGAGTTAAAGTCCAGTCATTCTAAAATGGGTCTGACAATTCCAAAGGACCCATGATGGAAAATGCTCCCCACCTCCAGAGAGAGAACTGATGAACTATGAGTGCAAATTAGACTGCACTTTTCTTACTTGCTTTGTATTTTTTTTTGCAACATGGCTAATATGGAAATATGTTTTGCATGATTTCCCAGGTATAATGGGTATCATATTACTTACCTTCTCACTGAGTAGGGAAGGGGCTGCAGGGAAGGAGAGAATTTGGAACTCAAAATTTTTTTAAATGAATGTTAGAAATTAATAGATAGCTAAATGGAAACAAATTTTTTTAAAAAAATAAAATAGCTCTGAGATTGGTTGTTTGGGTGTGCATACTTCGGTCAAGAGCTGGACTGAAGAAAACTAATCTGGGCCCCATAAACTCTAATCTCACTAATAATGCAGCACAGCGGAACGACAACTGGATATGAAATCAGAAGACCTTAGTAGGCACTTAGTAGCTGTGTGACGTCAGGCAAGTTTTTTGACCCCTCGGAAACTCTGCTCCCTCATTAGTAAAATGAGAAAAATAGTGCACACACAGTCCTCCTGCACCTCTGATGCTTTCGCCTGGCATAGAGGTGACCCTGGATTCTGAAGATTGTCAATCAACCAATCAACAAGTATCTGTCAAGTATCTCCTACGTGTAGGCACTGTGGATACAAATGTAGCCCCTCTCCTCAGTTTCTGTTCCACTGGGGCTAGAGGAAGATATAAAATGTTCACAGATAGTTAAGGAATAGAGACTGGGCCTGTTATTTCATTGATCTAGGGAATTCTTATTAAGGAAGCTCCCTTTACCAATGCAGGTTGGCACCTTCTCTAAAACTTAGAGTGTTAGTTGTCTGGAATACTGAGTGTTAAGTGACTTGTCCAGGGTCACACAGCCAGTTGAACCCGGGTCTTCCAGCTCTGAGGTCGGTTTTCAATCTCTCATTACTACCTCTTATCACACCACTCTGCTTCTCATTGGAGAGAAGTAATAATAATAACAAGAACAAGAATAACTAACTTTTTTTTCTTTTTAGGCAAACAGGATGAAGTGAGTTGCCCAGGGTCACACAGCTAGTAAGTGTCAAGTGTTTGGTCTGAGGCTGGATTTGAACTCAGGTCCTCCTGACTTCAGAGTCGGTGCTCTATCCACTGTGCCACCTAGCTGCCCCAATAACTAACTCTTATATGGTGTTTTAAGGTTCACAAAGGGTTTTACAAATATCTCATTTAATCCTCACAACAATGGTTGGAGGTGAGTGCTGTTATTACCCCATTTTATAGATCAGAAAATTGAGGCAGACAGAGGTTAAGTGACTGGGAATTATTTGAGGCCAGTTTTCAATTCAGGTCTTCTAACTCCAGGGCTCTCTCTATCCACTGTGCCAAAAATAAAAAATAAAAAAAAAACAAACAAATAATAATAAGGGACAGCTAGATGGCACAGTGGATAGAGCACTGGCCCTGGAGTCAGGAGGACCTGAGTTCAAATCTGGCCTCAGACACATAACACTCACTAACTGTGTGACTCTGGGCAAGTCACTTAACCTCAATTGCCTCACCACTAAAGAACAAACAAACAAGCAAACAAATATCCACTGGGACATCTAGCTATCTATAAGTCAATGTAGTACATATACTACCATCCTTTCCTTTGCAGCCACCCAGTGATTCCTGGCTATTGGCCCAGAGTCCTCACAACCTAAATCAGACATTATCCCCAAGGATAACCCCCCCCCCCTTTAGGAAGGGGATGGGAGAGGTCCTGGGCTAACTGTTCCCAAAGCAAACTCCTAAGTTGAGGGGCTGTGCTATGGAAATCCAGAGGGCCTGAATTTCCCAATTCCCTAGCATCTGGCACAGTTTAGCAGGTTACCATGGTATCATTCACCAGAAGCCTGGGGAGATAGTGACAGGAAAGCTGGAGAGCAGAGGGGACCACCATCTGTCTACACGGATTTCAGCGGAATTACTTCCACATGAAATTGTCAGTGAAACCAGAGAGCTGAGAGGGGAGAAAACAAGATTCCTAAATCATAAGATCATAGAAGGTTGAACTGGAAAGGACATTAGAACCCAACTTGGAATTGTGAAAGCTGGAAGGGACCTTCTAGGCCATCCAGTTAAACCACTTCATTTCACAATGAGGAAAGTGAGACTCAGGTGGAAGAAGGAAATTGTCCAAGGTCACAGAAGCAGTATGGGGCAGAGCTAATATTCGCATCCAGAGCTTGACTCCAAATTTTCTGCTCTTTCCATTGCAACACGCTGCCTCCTCTAAGAATACAAATGGCTCCAGATTGATGTAATGACCTTCATTCTCTGATAACATAGAGCGACTGAGAAAGGGAACGTTAAAGGTTGGAAATAATCCCACCTCCAGCCCTATCAAGTCAGAGCTTCTTTCATGCCTTTGCTAAGAGTGAGCACTGAAATGGGCCTCAGGAAACCTAGGGTCCAGCTCCCAACCCCAACCCACAGCAACTCCCTTTCTGTAGGCCTGTTTTCTCTTCTATTGGATGAGATGGTCTCTAAGATAATCTTCTAGTGCTGGCAGCCTGGGTTTCTAACCTTCCATTTTCAAGAAAGCAGGGACTAAAATAAAGGGACACATTTTTTCCCTTCTAAAATCTCCTTCTGACCTTAGCTGCTATTGTAGCCTCTCCCATATTCGTCTGCTCGAAGGCTGTGACAAGCTTGCCCAGAGTCAATTGAGCAGGGAGACCAGGAGACTTAGGAGGGCCCTGGGGGATTCAAGTAGCTGCAATTTTGATCAAGCTGCAATTAATACACAATTTGCAGTGTCTAATTGAGTATTTATTTTTTTTCTCTTTGATTAAATGACAGCTTAATGTTTAATTTTTTTTATATTTAGTCCTTGGCACACACACTTATTTTCAAGATTAGCTGGCCCTCTGTCACAAGAAATGGGTTACATTTCCATACTAGCCACTAAACCAAACTGTCCCATGGGTACTCAGCATAGGAAGGGTTTTGAACTAGCCTTCTGGGGTGTGATTTTCATTAGTCAACCTCAGGACTGTCAATGAGACCAGTTAATGGTCCTCTCACTCCCTCTTCTCATCCTTCCTCTTTCTGTTCCTTCTTTCCCTTCATTGTCTCTCACTATTGCACTCACCATTTAGAACAAATTATACTTCCTTTTTCTGTTCCTCAGTCATCTTCTCTATAAAATAAGGAGGTTAGAAGAAATGAGCTAAAGTCCCTTCCAGCTTTGACGTTATGCATTCTATATTTTAAGGTCCCTTTTAGCCATAATTTTCTAACTCATGAAAAAGAAAGGTTGAAGCAATACCCCTAGTAGGTCTATATCCCAAAGAAATCATAAAAAAGGGAAAAGGACCTACTTGTACAAAAATATTTATAGCAGCTCTTTCTGTGGTGGCTAAGAATTGGAAATTGAGGGGGTGCCCATCAATTGGGGAATGGCTGAACAAGCTGTGGTATATGAATGGAATGGACTACTATTGTACTATAAGAAATGATGAGCAGGCAGATTTCAGAAAAACCTGAAAAGACTTACGTGAAGTGATGCTGAGTGAAGTGAGTAGAATCAGGAGAACATTGTACACAGTAACAGCCACAATGTATGATGACTAACTTTGATAGACTTAGCTCTTCTCAGCAATACAAGGATCTAAGACAATTTCAAAGGACTCATGATGGAAAATGCTATCCACATCCAGAGAAAGAACTGATGGAGTCTGAATGCAGATAGAAGCATACTGTTTTCACTTTTTTGTGGTTCTATTCTTTTGGTCTGTTTCTTCTTTCACAACATGACTAATATGAAAATATGTTTTACATGATTGTACATATATAATCTATATCAAATTGCTGAGAGAGGAAGAAAAATTTGGTACTCAAAATTTTTTAAATAAATGTTTAAAATCATCTTTACATGTAATTGGAAAAAAATAAAATAATATTTAAAAATAAATAAATGAAAATAAAATAAAATACTATTTAAAAAGAAAAAGAAAGGTTGAGTAGTGGCTGCTGTGCTTAACTTGGAGTTAGAAAATAACTGGGTTCAAATCTTAGCTCTGTGACCAAAGGCAAGTCACTTTTTAAAAAATCTCTGTTTCCCCCGTTTCCCCACCTATAAAATGAAGGTAACAATACTTATCATGCCTGCCTCACAAAATTATGTATTTCAAAGGAGATCAAGTGCTTTGCAAACTCTGAAGCATGTATAAATACCAGTTATTATTCTGAGTTCTCTTTATTCTTAGATTTTAGAGTCTTTCAGTTGGAAGGGACCTCAGACATTATCTAGGCAAATTCTCTCATTTCACAAATTAAGAAACTGAAGCTCAGAGAGGGTAAGGAACTTCTACAAGGTCACAAAGCTAACAAGTGACAAAGCTGGGACTTCGCTTAAAACTTCTGATTTCAGTGTTATTTCCACTATATCAAACTACTTCCCCCAAGGGAATTAATTAGTTGATCCAGCTGTCTTTTCCCAAGAAGCCTTTCCCAGGAAGATTTCCCCACTCCTAAGGACCTTTTCTTCTTTTGACCTTACAAAGCACTTGGCTTGTTCCTCTCCAAGGTGCTTCTCTTGTAATATTGTGTCATACTGTACTTGTGTCTTATCCACCTAGATTACCAGCTCTATGAAGACAGGTTCCGTGTCTATATCTCCCACAGCACCTACTAGACTACCTCCATTGGTAATTTAATTTAATCAAATCATAGAACTTTTTGAACTGGTAGGGAACTTAAATGTCACCTAGTATAATCCCTTCATTTTACAAATGAGGAAACAGAGGCCCAGAGAGGTGAGTGATTTGCCCAAGATTACAGAATAAATTGCCGACAGGACCAAGGGTAGAACTAGATTCCCCATCTGTGGCTCTTTCCCCTATAGCACACTGTCCCCCCCTCCCAAACCTCTTTTTTCTTTTCTCATTTCTCCCCTTCTACCTGTGCTCAGAGCCTAGCTGGGATCCTGAGGTTCCTGGTGAAGAAGGCTTAGCCCTGCTGGGGGCATTCAAAGCTATTCTCTCAGCACAGTAAAACCTCAGACTCCCTTGGGAATACTTGGGATGAGAGGGTACCACAGAGGCCTTGAGAGGGGAAATTATTTGTCCAGTGTCACACAGTTACGAAGTAGTAGAACTCGAGAGTTGAACACAGACCATTCTGACTCCAGGTGCTACCCCCGTCTGGAACCATCTGGGTAGGCAAGGCCCGGTAGCCTAGAAGTAGTTTCTGTTGTCCCAGATGATCTTCCTGTTGAGCATCCTATCACAGGCTGGATGCCCTACTTAGCCAGCACCCTGAGGACCAGCCCCAGGGAGCAAAGCAATTTCTGGGCTGTCAGCAAAGAGACTGCCAGTCCTCTGATCATTTTCATTCCCCAGGTCCTCAGCAGAAATTGGATCCACCAGGGAACTGACTGGTTGATTTCACATTTATTGTGCCTGTTTCTTCCCAGGAAACCTAGGGACGTGTCTGCTAAATGAGAGCTGCAGTGAGGGAGAAGATGCCTGAGTTCCAGCCCAGGCTCTACCAGTTAACTGGTTGTATGACCTAAGTCAGACCATGTCCTCCCTCTGAGTCTCATTGTCCTCCCTCTGAGTCTCATTCTCCTCTGTTGTAAAATGAGGTGGGAGGGAGTTGCACTAGAGGATCCCTGGAAGGTCCCTTCTGGCTCCAGCATGCCATGAGCCACAGAGACTATAGAGAAATGACTACATTCACTGAAATTGTACGTGCTGAAGAGATATGGAATCAAGGATGGAAACAAATGGGGTGAGAGAAAGAAAAGATCGAGATCAACAGGCTGAGAAATGGCCAATCTACCCACTTGAAGGCACTTACACAAATGGAACTGAGAGGAAAAATTTCCCCTGCTGAGCCTGTAATAGATTCCAGCTCAATGGTGTGGTAGATAGAGTATTGGACTTGGGCTCAAAGAGAATTGAATTTGGGGCAGCTAAGTGGCACAGTAGATAGAGTACTGGCCCTGAAATCAGGAGGACCTGAGTTCAAATCTGGCCTCAGACTCATAACACTCACTAACTGTGTGACTCTGGGCAAGTTGCCCACCAAATTGCCTCACAAAAAAAAAAAAGAGAGAGAAAGAGAGAGAGAATTGAATTTGAATCCTGCCTCAGACATTTACTAGCTGTGTGACTCTGGGCAAGTCACTCAACCTCTGTTTGTAAAATGGGGATAATAATAGGTCCTACCTCCCCAGGTTGCTGTGAGGAACAAATAAGGTAGCACGTAAAGTGCTTTGCAAGGCTTAAATGCTAGTTATCTTTATTGTCATCATTGTTCAAAAAGGAAACCTGATGTTCTCTACTCAGGCTGAAGAATAGAATAAATTTCAGCCAGATGCTAGCTAGACCCTGTCTCGAAACTTGAGACCAGCTGACTGAAGTGCAGTGATGCAGTAATGAAGACAAAAGAGCACGAGTCTAGGGTCTGAAGACCAGGGTTCAATCCTGGCTCTGCCAATGATCTGCCCAAGCATGACCTCAGTCAAGTCAGTTCCCTTTGTAGGGCCTCAGTTTCCTCCTCTCTAAAATATCCTTAATATAGAGCAGTTATCAGCAGAAACAAGGGTGGCGTTCAGGGTAGCAGGTCCCTTCTAGAAGATGGGGCTGGCACGTGGTGCGTCAGAGCTAGATAGGAGTTTTGGAAACCATGGCATTTAGAGCTAGAGGGGAAATTCAGGCTAAAGTAACTGATGTGATTTGCTTAGGGACACTGAAGCCTAAGTTGCTGATATCATTTATTCACCATCACACACCAAGGCAGTGGCAGAGCCTGCATTAAAACCCTCATTTCAGGAAGAACCCCAGCCAACAATGCTTCACTTCACTCAAGGTACTATTCATTCTCCAAACTTCTTCTCATCCTCATCACCAGCCAGCTTCATGCCCTAAAGAAACCTCTGCTATAAGGCTCCAGACTGGTGGCTGGTCCTCTCACCCAGACTACCATTTAAAGAGAATCCCCAGTCATTCTTCACCTCATGACTCCACTCACTCTCTAAACTTCTCCTCTTCCTCGACAGCCTCTTTGCTCCCATGTACATCCTCTTCCATTCCCTTTCTAGCTCCCCTTTTGTGTTGTAGTCCCCTGTTACAAGGTAAGCACCTTAAGGATAGGAACCATCTTATTTTCTTGTATTTGTATTTCCAGATCTTAACACAATTCCTGGCACGTAGAAAACACTTAATAAATGTTCTATCTACCTATCTCTCTCTACCTATCAAAACCCAGGTCCTCTGACACCAGCTACAGAGCAGATGAGAGAGGGCTTTGGGACCTTAAGGAACCTTGCCATGCCTCCTTATCCTTATAGTAAAGGAATAGATAAGGCTAGATGCTCAGACCTGGCTTTCCTGGATGTCTCCATCACCTCATTCTTAGATCAAGACTGGTTCCCAGCTTCATTGTTACAGAAACTTGATCTGATCACTTCTCCCAAGAATGATCAGTCTCTGGAGACTGATTCATACCAAAGCTTTAGCTAGGGCAGGCTTTGCCCAAGGGTGCTGAAATTTAGAGACTGACAACTGGGGGCTTTCTTCCAAGTCCCCAACCACACTTCCACGGCCATACCTAGGTAAACTCTTTCTCACCCTCATCCTGAAGAACAATTTCTCCTTACTCTTGGCCTATCCTATACCCAAACCCTAACAATCCCTCAATAGCATAGAAATCTCAATATTCCAGGGCCCCTTCCTGGAAGACCACTCCCAAGACAAGCCATCACTTTAGCCCTTCCTTTTCCCATACACAAAGATTTCTAGTTAAGATTCAGATTCACACAAACAAATAGCAATTCATGAGACATATCAGTGAATTCAGGTATCATACTGACAGTGACAAATCCATGTCGTATGAGGATTGGTTGAAGGAAATAGGGATGGGGAGGGGAGAGAAGAGGAGGGCATTCTGGAAAGGAAAAAACTTAGGAAAATACACTATCTTCAGATAACTGAAAGGCCATTGTGTAGAATAAGTATTGGCCACATTCTACTTGTTGTTGTTTGTCTTTCATTCTCAAAGAGGACTATGACATCAGGGAGGTGATGCCATGACATGCAAGTGAATTGGATTTAAATGAGGGATGGCTGTGCAAAGTCACCAGCCTCACTTTCTCCTCCAGAGCCATCTGGGTGCAGCAACCAGACATAGATCAGGACAACTGGAGATGACCCTCCATATTGTACTTGGCCCATTGATGAAACTAAGATAATGGGAAGAAGCTAGAGGGAGGAGGATTTTTACTTACTATAAGCAGAAACTCCCTAACAATAAAAGCTGTCCAACAATGGAGTGGGCTTTCTCAAAATGTGTTGAGCTCCCCATCACTGAAGGTCTTTAAAACACTGAAGGTCTTGTTGATGTTGTTGTTGTTGATGATGATGATGATGGTGATGTTACAGTTACTGTTAGAGATATAGCAAAAAGAATCATCCCTCATACATGGATTTCTGTTGATCACCTCCAATTTATCTTTGTCTTTATCTTATTTGTACGTAGTTGTTTTCATGCTGTCTTCCAAATTAGACTGTGAGCTCCTTGAGAGCAGGGAGTGTTTTGGGGGGGGGGGGTTGCCTTTCTTTGAATCCCCAGTGCTTAGCACAGTGTCCAGCACATAGTAGGCATTTAGCAATTGCTTATCAACTGACTGACTGTAGAATTCAATAATTATATTAAATAGAAGCACAACATATATTAGATTACTGGCAAGAGAGTTGGTCAAGCAGGACATTCTCCCACAACAAGCTGGGAACAGGCCTCAGACCTTATGCTCTCTTTATGTTATTTCATTAACTCATTTAACATTCAATGACTATTTGCTGAGCACCTACTATGTGCAGGCATTAAGAATCCAAAGATGAAAAAGGATACCACATTTGCCATTGAGGAGCATATACTCTCTTAGGAAGGATGATACATGTATGCAGATGAGTATGATACAAGGTAGAATGTGTTGGAGGCCTAGGGGAGAGCCAAAGGAAATCTCGAGAAGGAGGAATACTTTCAGCTGGGATAATCAGGGAAGATTGCATTGAAAATCACAGGACTACAGAATTAGGACTGGTAAGGATCTTGGAAATCAGCTAATCAAACCCCATCATTTTATAGATGAGGAAACTGAAACCTAGAGATGGTAAGTGACTCAGCCAAGGTGCCACACATAGGAAGCGGCAGAGCTGGGATTTGAACCCAGATCCTCTTACTTTAGAGCCAGCCCTCACCTATTCCACTGAACAGCAATATCTAGGCAGCACTTGAACTAGATCTTGAAAGAGGAGGATTTCAATAATCAGAGATGATGAGGGAATGCATTCCAGGCATGAAAACATCCTATTGCGTACATAAGGTGAAGTACTGACAGAATAAGGTCAGGGAACAGTGAATAGTCCAAATTGGCTGGAATGCCCAGTATGTGAAGGAAAGTAGCAAAATATAAGACTGGAAAGGCAAGACGGAGCCACATGGTAGAGAGCCTTGAAGGCCAGGACTTATAAATCTATTTTATCCTACAGACAGTGGAGAGCCCCTGAAAGGTTCTCAGCAGTGCATTAACATAATATGAACTCTGAGAAAAGCCAAAAGACTCCCTGGGGTGCCCAGTGCTAGGGTCAGACTTTGTATTAATAAAACCCTTGCCTCCTTAGTCCTGAATACTGGACCAAACCAAAGCTGGTGGATTGGGCCTGTTTTCATAAGTCTGCTTGCTGCTGCTGTTTTGTTTTGGTTTATGTACTTAGTGAACATATCAATTTGAGTTTTATGCCTTGAGGCAGCTTAATCACAAAGGACCCAGTTCCAGACGTGTAGGGAATAACTAAGCAGACAAATACTGTGTTGTGCACATGAAAGATAGGAAAATAGGGGAAGGAAAGAGAATATACTAGGTCTGGGAGTCAAGAGTCCTAGTCCTATCTCTTCCACTTTATTTTGTGACCTTAGGTAAGTCATTTCCTCCCTCTAGCGTTTAATCTCCCTATCTGTGAGGTGAGAGGTTTGAATCTATCATTTATAACAGTATATGTCTGAATTAATTGCCCTTTCAGTTCTGATAGTCATTTGTGTGTGTGTGTGTGTGTGTGTGTCTATATGTTGTTCAACCTTCATTTTCAAAGAGGACCAATGATATCATGGGGTGATATCTTGACTTGTGTGTGAACTGGATTGAAGTGAGGCAGAGTTGCACAAAGTTGTCAGCCTCACTCTCTCTTCCAAAGTCATCAAAGTCCAGTGGCAAGACAAAAGTCAAAACAACTGGCAATGGCCCAGGATGTAGTGGATGACCTTGGTGTTTTTGATGTCTGACCAAGCTCTAAGCACTCCACAGTGCCTGCTTCAGCTGCCTTCATGGCCATTGAGACAAATTGTTCTCATCTGCCCATTCTTCCAGGGGAAGTCTTCACACACTTTGGCTAGACAACCCCCTAACTCACTGATGGATTGGAGGCCTATTGGTTACCCTCAACCTGGTTAAGCCCATCTGCAGACCAGGGTGTAGCCACCAAGCATGCTACAGAGTCCTGGAGCTACAGTGAAAGTTGGGTGAAAGGTGGACCCCAAAGGCAGATGAACAGCCCTGAAAAGGGCTCAGCAAGCCCTCACACCAGAGGTGTTAGTTCTTGAACACTATATGTGTGTATGTGTGTGTGTGTGTACACACACACACACATACATTTACATATACATACAGATACATATATACAAACTTGAAGTTTGGATTTAGTCAAAAGGTCACACTTGAGGACCTAGAGGATTACATGTGACCTGGAGGCTTCAGGTTCTCCACCCCTGATCTAAGTGATAAAGATGCAATTGATAAAAAAAAGGGGGACCTAAGAAAGAAAGAGTTGGGACAGGTCCTCTTACATAACCCTGACACAACACAGTTTAGCTAGTCAAGTCAACAAACATTTACTAAGCTCTGACTAAGTGCTAGACACTATACTAAGAACTAAAAAATACTAGCAAAAACAAAGACCATCTCTGTTCTCAAAGAACTTACATTCTAATGGGAGAAGACACATAAAAGGAAGCTGAAAAGCAGGGAGATTCAAAAGAGAGAAGGTACTAGCCCATGGTGAGGGTGGGGAAGAATAGAAAAAGTTCAAAGTCGAGAGTAGAGCCAAGAGAGGAATGAAGATATGGCTGAAGCAGACACTTTCCTTAAAATGGAGGTTCTGGAAGGAACCAATCAAAGAAAAGAATCACGGAGGCAGAATGTACTTTCAAGGTGAGAACATTGCTGTAACATGGTGGAGAAAGTCTGGAGCTTCAGGACCTTGAAAGGAAAGTCTAAAAGATGATCTAGGGTGAGTGTTATTGAACTGAAAGTTGAATAGTTCAATAGAGTGATGTAACAGCCAAAAAGGTTCATGAAAGCTTTGGCTATATAAGATAAGCATAGTGTCCAGAAATAGGGAGGTGATTAGTATCCCTGTCCTCTGCCCTGGTGAGACCCTATCTGAGCTGTATTTTAAGAAAGGCAGTAATGAGCTATAGTACAGCCACATGAGGGTGACCAGGACAGTGAAGGGTCTAGAAATCATGGAAGGTCAGGAGAGCTTAAAAGATCTTGGAAGATTTAACTGATAAGAGAAGATTTGAGGGAGAAATGAGAGCTATCTTGAAGTATTTGAAGGGCCGTCATGTGGAAAAGGGATTCAATTTATTCTTCTTAGCCCTAGGGAGCAGAACTAGGAGTTACAGTGGAAGTTGCAAAGAAGCAAATTTAGGTTCTACGTAAGGACTAATTTTCTAATAGATCTACATACAAAAGTAAAAGTGGCTACCTCAAGAGTTCTGGCCCTTAATGGAAGCCTTCCAACGCCCAGTGACCACTACGGGTGTGATTCATGCTCAGGTGTGAATTAGATGAATGGCCTCTGTCATCCCTTCCAAACCCAAAATGTTTTTGTTTTCAAAAGGCTAGAAAACCGAGTTGTGGTGGGACTTAAATACCAAAAGAAACCTACCCTCAACATTGGTAAACTGCTGTTCTTCTGGCCAGTGACAATCCTGGTCCTTAGATTCCCATTTACCCATGACCCAGAGTAGAATTGGTAGCTCAAAATTTTCATCTTCTCCTCCACTCAAGAGAATTAGCAAAAAAGATGAAGTCAAATGGATGATAGACCATTTGGCAGAAAGAAACATGAAGGAGAGTCAATTGACCGTTCCTCCTAGGGCTGAACTGGGTCTTGGGAAGCCTGAAAACTCATCTGTGGACCCATTAGGCCTACTGTCTCAGATGGAATTTATGGTGGGAAGTAACTGTAAAACCCTCTGTGATCACAGAATCACAGAATAAAGTCATTTAATCTGTAAAGTCATTTAATCTGTCTGTGCCTCAGTTTCCTCAGCTGTAAAATGAGAGTTCTACACTCAATGGCCTTTTAAAGTCCCTTCTAGAACTAAATCTATGGTCTAATAGGAGCCTAAATCTTCTTCTCTGAAACTTCCATTCATTGCTTCTAGTTTGGCTCTCTCTAGGACAAAGGATAGTTGTAATATCTCTTCCATATGCTAACCCCTTGAATACTTGAGGTTAGCAATCACCTCCCTCTAAGTCTTTTCTTCTATAACTGTAATATCACCAGATCCTTCAACTACCTCTAGTATGGTACAGTCTCAAGATCCTTCAACCATCCTGGTCACCCTCCTTCAGAGCCTCTCCAGCTTAGGGAGGAAAATAGTCCTTCCTAAAATGTTGGACCCAGAACTGAACACCATATTCCACATGTGATCTAGTCAGAGCGAAGTAGACTGAAATCATCCGCTCTCTAGTCCCAAATAACATGCCTCTCTTAAGGCAGTCTCACACTGCATGTAAATTTTTTGGTCAACAGATCACATTGTTGATTCATCTTGGACTTCTAATTCACTAAAGTCCTCAAACCTTATTTTGGGCAAACTTTTATCCAGTTACAGTTCCTCAGTCTTGCACTTAAAAGTTGATTTTTTTAACCCAAATGTTATACTTCATATTTATCCAAATTAAATTTCATTCTAGGGGCAGCTAGGTGGCACAATGAATAGAGCACCGGCTCCAGAGTCAGGAGGACCTGAGTTCAAATCCGGCCTCAGATACATAATACTTCCTAGCTGTGTGACTCTGGGCAACTCACTTAACCCCAATTGCCTCACTGGAAAAAAAATTCATTCCATTAGACTCAGTTCAATGTTCCAGCCCATCAATATGTTTTTGTGTACTGACTACCCTCCAACTCACTAGCTATCTCTCCCAACATTGTATCATCTACCCATTTGATAAGCATGCCATGTAGACCTTGATTCAAGTCATTGATAATGGGAAACAATGTGATACAGTGAAAAGAACACTGGGATTGGAGTCAGAGGACCTGGGTTCAAATTCCAACTCTATCACGTACTATCTGTATGACCTCAAGTAAGGGGCCATCTCCAGTTGTCCTGATCTATATCTTGCCACTGGGCCCAGATGGCTCCGGAGGAGAGAGTGAGGCTAGTGACTTTGCACTCCCTCCCTTAAATCCAATTCACTTGCAAGTCATGGCATCACCTTCCTGATGTCATGGTCCTCTTTGAGAACGAAGGACAAACAACAACCTTAAGCAAGTCACTTAACCTCTCTCAGTCTCATTTTACTCATTTGTAAAGTGAGGACCAGATAGCTTCCAAAATCCCCCTCTCTTCTAAGACTCGAGTCCTATAAGTCTATGTTCAATAGTACTAGCCAAGGTTAAATCACTGGGGCACTTCATTGGAGATCTCTCTCTAAGTTGACATTGAACCATTAATAGCCTTTCTTGGCATGCTGTCATTCAACTAGTTCTGAATCGCCCTAATTATACTATTTTGTCTGTCCATATCTTTCCATCTTGTTCACTCACATCTCATTAAATTTATGATATCAAAAGTAATGAGTGGATTCACCTTAAAATCCCATAAGTTTTTATTAGTGATGCAAAAATATATGTGTATAACAGGTACTACTCATGAGAGGTATGTACATCCAAGTACAGCACACCTGTGAAAGAGATATCCCCAATATTCAGGTTTTTCAAGGAGATTGGGAGAAAACTAACCATAGACAGAGCAACTTACCAGCAGCAATTCACTTACTCTCCTTATGCAGTTTTGCCTTTGAAGGCAAATCTGATGATAATGGGCAACGGTTATCTCCCCGCACAGAAACCCAACAAATTTTGTTCCAGGGCTAAAGGGAGCTTTATGAATATAGAGAGAAAACTAGTGTTACAACAGCCATTAGGGTGCCCTGTAGCACCCTCTGTCCTATTTACCCATGCAGCTGTGATCAGAAAAGGAATTCTAAGTTTCTACAGCTCTCTAAACCACATGCATGCAGCTTCAGGCTTACTGGTGACTAGGATGGTTATGAACAGATACAATCCCAAAACTCAAGCATTAGTGGTTGGTACTAGGGACATAGACCTCATCCCAAATACAGTTTCTGCCCTTGAGTGGGGCAGGGACTGGGGCTGGGAATCAAATAGAATGTATGGCCTATGTTACATACAAGGAAAGTTTCTGTTCTTATTACCTTTTATCTAATCTGATCAAATGACTTCTAAATTAATAGAGGTCATTCAATGAGAAAGATCACTGTCAAGTGGATGAGAGTAGCAAATGCTTCAGTGTATACAAAGAAATAAAATTGGTGGAAGGAGGAATCTAGGTCTCAGCCCCACCCCACAGGCAAAATGGGGAAATAATCACAAAATTGTGAAGATAAGGGACAAATAATTGATTGACACAGCATTCTTAGGTTATGGGTTAGCCACAAGGCATAATTATAAGTATGTTTACAATAATAATAACAGTAATAATAATAGCTAACATTTATATAGCACTTTAAGGTTTGCAAAGTTATTTGCAAAATTATTGCAAAATTATTTCATTTTATCCTCACAACTCTGGAAGACAGGTGCTATTATTATCTCTATTTTATAGATGGGGAAATGGAGGCAGAGATTTATAGTTAGTTACCATCTGAAGTGGGATGCAAATTTGGGTCTTCCTGACCCCAGGTCCAGTTCTCTATCCACCACATCATCCAGCTTGCCTATTATTTACAGTGATAGACAAATAGCAATTATACCATGTAAGTGGTGTTGAGAAGCTATCAATATGAAAAGAGCTACAGTAAAAATAAGTGTACAGCCCATGTTGTATTGAAAGTTCATGCAGCACTGGAATGTAAAGACTCTCCCATCCAGAATGATGATCTCTCTCTCTGTCTTTCTCTCACAGGCAGTCCTCAGCTGAAGAATTCCTACATAACCATCTTGGGTTCTAGCTTGTCTGCCTCTAGAAATCTAGAAAGCTTTGTATTGGTCTAAGTATCATATAGATGAGTGATCACTATGATGATGAATAGTTTCATCAGGCCTCTGTGGAGCTGAGTTTTAGAGTCCATGAAGGCTTTGACAATGCACAATTATAGTTTACCCATTTTTGACAACAATGCAACCTGCAAAATATCTTTATTAGGGTAACATGACTCAGTCAGTCAACTGAGATTCTGGTAGTAGGCTTTGGCCAACCAATTAGGCAGAAAAGGCAGGAGTCCTGGGTGGTGTTGCCTGATCAGCCCAATTGAGTGTCTGTTCATTCCAAAGAACTACAGTAATAGAATATGTATGATGTTTTACAAATATGATAGACCTGGTTAGTTTACCTGATCAATATATTCACAGGGATTTCATTAAAGATTTTATCGAATATTTTGCTTACATCTAGGTAAACTATAGCTACAGTATTCCCCTGGTCTAACAATCTGGCTAACCCTATCAAAAAAGAAAATGAGGTTAGTCTGGCAGGACCTGTACTTGCTGAAGCTATTCCAGCTTTGTGACTAGTTGACAGTCTATACATATTTATTAAGCGCCTACTATTTGTCAGGCATTGTGCTAAGCACTGGAAAAAATAAATACAAAAAAGGTAGTTCCAGTCCTCAAGGAGCTTGCAATATAATGGGGAAAGATTACACAAAAGGAAGTTAAAAGGCAGGGGTGGGGTGGGGTGGGACATGGGAAGGTACTCAACACAGGGGCATAGCAGAAAAGTCAACAATGTCACCTAGTCATGCAGCTGAACTCCCTCCTTAAATGGAGGGTTTCGAGTTCATGGTTCCACACTTTAAAAAGAGGGACAAAAGGTGATGTTGTTTGTCCTTCATCTCAAATAGGACCAATGACATCTGGAGGGTAATATCTTTACTTGCAAGTGAATTGGATTTAAGTGAGGCAGAGCTGTGCAAAGTCATTAGCCTTATTCTCACTTCCAGAGTCATCTGAGTCTAGGGGCAAGATACAGGTCAGGCCAACTGGTGATGGCCCCTTGGGACAGAATGTAGGATGAGGTGGAGTACCAAGGTGGATGGGATCTTGCAGGGTGATGAGGTTTTCCCAACAATGAACTTCCTGGGGCAGCTTTTTCAGATGTTCATTCATGATCCCTTTAACAATATGTGCTAGTATTTTGCCAGTATAGGAAGACAGTGTGGAGTTTAAAATTGCCCAAACTACAATAAAAGAAACTGAGGCAGAGTTCTGAGCCAATGGTACTTTATTAAAGGTCCATGGTCCTCTCTAATGAAGCGGATCTTAGATCTTCCTCACAATTTGAGATGTCCCCTGGTCCTCAGGACCTTGCTTTCATATGATTTGATACCTAAATATGCAAAAGAGGCATGGTAAAATACAGAAACTCATTGGTTGATAAAACTTGCTCTTAAAGGCCAAAAGTTAGGATGGGCAAGGCAAGAGTCATCTCCAGTGACCAAGTGGTCATAAGATGGTTACCTGCTCAAACTGGGAAAGAAAGGGTGGTCCAGAGGTACAGAAATAAATTGGGGGACTTTCCAACAAATCAAGACATCTCATCCATGCTGGGTTTGGACATGGAAATCAAGCAAAAGCAGATGGAGATATCTTTATCAGCATCATACAGGTGAGCTGCATAACTAGTAAGCAAGTAGTGAACATTACATTAAAGTTTAAGGCCTGCTGTAAGAATCTATATTATCTAATTATCCCTACAGATTTATGTAAAATATCAAACTGATTAGTACTAGTTAGAACAGAGGGATCCTAATGAATCATATCTGACACAGCAAGGTGTGGTTTATTTGTTTGTTGTTTTCCTTGAAAATACTGTGTAAGTGCTATGGGGTTTTGCTGCTGACCTATACATAATAAAGGCTGGAATTTGGACTAGGTTGGGAGGAAATAAGGACCTTTCCTCTTTCACTTAATTTTTGTTCTGTCTCAAATTCATTTGTAGGTTAAACCAGAGAACATATTGGGAGTTGGTAACCCTAAATCAGATAGTTATTTGGGACAAAAGACTGTAGTGTCAGTCCCAAACATAGGCATTAAGAAGAAAATATTTAATGTTTAATAGGAATGTATATGTATAGCCTATATCAGATTGTAGGGGAGGGAGGTGGGGAGGGAGGGGGAGAAAATTTAAAACTCAAAAGCATATGGAAGTGATTGTTGATAATTCAAAATAAATTAATAAAAAAAATTAGAACAGAAAAAAAAAGAAGAAAATATTTCATCTTAACCTGGGGGCAGTCTGCCTGGCTTTTGAAAACTGGGTACAGTCTAGCTACGACTAAAGAATTGTCAGCCTGCCTTCATCAAAAATAGGCCTGTAGTCACCACATCTTTGCAGACTAGAGCTGAGATGGATGACAGGTTGCCCTGAAAGGATGAAGCTCAAAAGTTGGTTGCAGGTAAGCGTTTCCCAACAGAGACTACAAGACAAAGAGAGTACAGAGAAGCTCATAAGACAGTAAAAGTTGGGGAGCAGCTTAGTGACATCAGCAGAAGACATTGGCTTCTCTTCTGTATCAAAGGCACATATATGCTGTGCCATACCCATGACCTGTGGGGTAAGAAGAGGGAGAAAGGAACCATGAGTTACAGTATTAAGTAGAAGTGGACCCACAGAGTACCTTGAACTTAAGATAGCTATTTGCCTTACACAGGAAAAGGGGAAGGGTACCCCAGGTGCTACAGCAGGAATTGAAATCCAGCTCATTCATCTGTGTGGTCCCTTTTTGTTCTGCCTCAAATTCATCTGTAGGCTAAACCAGAGGAGATACTGGGACAACTTTGGCTCTTCTCCAGTCTCTTCTCTTGAACGTATTCTCTCAAAAATCACTGTCAGGGACTGAGCAATCCCATGTAGCAATTCCTTCAGTGCCTCAGAATAATTAGTCAAGGGCTACCAGGCAATCTCATAGTTTTTGGCATATCTGAACTCATCAAGGGCAGCTACTGCAGGATCTCTCCTACTATCTCCCTACTTTCTTGGCTCTCATTTTCTGCTACTCTCCATGATACACTCTGTACTCCAGCCAAATTGGTTTTGTACCTTTTCACTGGCTTAGTTCTGCTGTCTCCTCTTGTCTTTCATTCCTGGAACACAGACGCAGTCCATTCTCATCTCTGCCTGTGGAAACCTTTCTCTTCTTCATGGTCCCTCTCAGATGCCACCTCCTTGAGGAAGCTTTCTCTGACCTTCTCTACCCCTTCACCCCAATCTCCTACCCCAGCTACATGTGCTCTCTTCCTCAAATTTTCTTAAAGCCTTTTGTCTGACTCTCTCCTTTGCTCCTATCACATTCTACCTTGCATTATATTTATTTGCACATGTGGAATATCCCCTAGACCTGTTATACTGTAAGCTCCTTAAGGACAGAGACTGTGTCATTTTGTTTTTCATTTTGCATAAGCCCCAGTATAGTACATAGTAGATACTTCATAAATACTGAATTTTTTTTAATGGAGTTGTCCCATAATTTTAGGTAGAAAAATCCAGGCATAAGGAGAGATCTCACTCTCATTCTCAGAAATGTCCCTATGGGTAGCAGAGGCTCTCTTCAAAAGAAACTGGGGCATTTCTAATATCATTAATGTTATAATAATACTATCTAACATAATTCATGTCTTTGATCCTCACAACATCCCTGTGAGGAAGAACAGGCATTACTATTCCCATTTTATAGATAAGAAAACTGAGGCTCAGGATAAGTAATTATATCCTTTTACCATGGATAATTGAGCAGTAGGAAGATGTCCTGATTAACCCAAATATATGATTAAGTATATTGTGATTTTATTGTCATCCAATGATTTTTCTTTTTCTCTGTAATCTGACAGTTGCAATGTCAATGAAGTTTGTTCACCCTCTAAGTCAAAATAGAACCTGCAACTTTGGTATACTGCCACCAGGTGGTGGTGGTATCACAACCACATGGTCCAAAATGTAGTACCTACGCTTTCCCTGAGATTCAAATAAAGTCTAAGCCCCTGAGGACTCATAATCATGAATTTTCTGTACTGCCTTGATTAAAAATGTACCATTTTATTAAAATAGATGGACTTGAATAATCTTCACAAACATATATTTAAAGAAATAAATAAGGGGCAGTTAGGTGGCACAGTGGATAGAGCACCGGCCCTGAAGTCAGGAGGACCTGAGTTCAAATCCGGCCCCAGACCAAACACTTGACACGTACTAGCTGTGTGACCTTGGGCAAGTCACTTAACCCCGACTGCCTCACTAAATTAAAAAAAAAGAAAAAGAAATAAATATCTGAGATACAATAGGGTATCTTTCTCAGTGATTCTTAATATTTTCTCTATAAGTTCTCACCCAATAGTCAAAGGTCCTTCACTGGGGTATGTACACACCTGGATAGATACATGTCTAAGTTTTCTAGATTGCTGGAATTTGCAGCAATTGTCTTTAATCCCAATCTTAGTCACAGTATGAGGTTGTTGACTCTTAGTACAAGAATAATTAAAGAAGCAAGACCTGGCCAAGGTATAAACTGCATCTTTGATGAATCCCTGAAGGGGTCAGATGTCCTATGCTTGATGGATTAAGTATGGAATTATAAGGAAAGTACATTGCAGTTCCAAAATCAATTCTGGACTTCAGTGGTAAATAATTGATTACCTAAATTTTTTATTGATGTTTAATAAAGATGTTAACATGGAAAACCAGGAACTAAAAAGGTCTATGTGCTAATAGTGTAAGGAAAATCTTGACTCAACAGAGCCCAGTCATTGCCATGACCAAATAAAACATTTGCATGTTGGGGGAAATTTTTATAATGGTCTTTTAGAAAGCATAGGAAAAAATATGAAATCCTCACCTTCTGAATTAACAAGTAGTTTCTTCAGGGACCAAAGACCATAATTAATCAGAATCATCAGCACAAAGAGCTCCCTCTCTCTTGAATTCAGAATAGAAAGGGGAGAATTTGGTCTAAGGTTACAAAGTTACAAGAAAGCAGATAAGAGTATTCTAATAATGAGAGTTTTCCTTTTTTATTTATTTTTTTAATTGACAAAAATCTATTTCCTTTTCCTCCCACTTCCTCGATTGAAAAGAAAGAGGAAAATACATTGTAATAAATACGTGTAGTTTAGCAAAACACATTCCGATGATGGAATGAACTGCTTTAAGAAGTTATGTGTTCCTCAGTATTGTAGGTGCCAAGCAGAAGCAAGAATATATACATATATATATAAATTCATGTCAAAAAAAAACGAGGAATAAGGCTAAGCATGAACCATGCTTCCCATTCCTAGGAAGAAAAGGAGAGGGTTGGGGGGGGCGAGTTATGAGAGGAATGACAGAGGTAGTGAAAATGTTAGTGAAAACATGGGAAGAAAAAAAAGAAAAGAGTCTCAATGAATCAATTGGAAAATACACAGAAGACAGAAGAACGTTCTAAAGGGAAAACAAACAAGCAGGCAATGTTGGAACTACCATGTTAAGCTTGAAATATTTTTTTTTAAAAAGCTGTATGGAGTGCAGATTCATGGTTTCATATGTGATTCTCTTTCTCTGTTTTCTTCTTTGTATGGGGAAATATTCATGTTTGTTGATGTTTATCAAGTTCCTAATTTTTTAAAGTAAATTTTTAAAATTAAAACAAAAAAAAATAAAGTGAGAGGGTTCTCATAATTCTTTCCAGTAATAATGGTGGGAAGAGAGAGAGAGAGAGAGACAGAGATAGAGAGAGACTGAGACAGAGAGACAGAGAGAGACAGAGACAGAGAGACAGAGAGCACTAAGATTTTAATGAATCGCAAGTTGAATATGAATGAACAGTATAATATGATAGCCAAAGAAGCTAAAGCAATCTTAGGCTGTGTTAATGAAATTAGTGGGTTGAGGGAAAAGGAGGTTATAGGTCCATTGTCCTTTATCCATAAATAGACTAAACTTTATGTATTGTATTTAGGCCTAGGGATAATTTTAGGAAGGACTTAGACAAGTTAGAGAATTCACAAAGAAGGGTAACCAGGATGGAAGGGGAAATGGAAACCAGGCAATACATGGATTGGTTGAAGGAACTGAGGTGTTCCATTCAATTCAAATATTTATTAAATGCCTGCTGTTCCAAGGACCATTATAGCTTCTGGGAATACAAAGACAGAAAAATAGTCTCTGTCCTCAAAAAGCTTACATTCTTATTTTTTTTTAATTTATTATCTTTTAACATTCATTTTATAAAAATTTTAAGTTCTGAATTCTCTCCCTCTCTCCCACACTTCCCCTTCCCATTGAGAAAGCAAGAAATGTGACAGCAATTATACATATAAAATCATGCAAAACATATTTCCACATTAGTCATGTTGTGAAAAAAAAAACACAAGAAAAAATAAAGTGAAAAGAGTTTGCTTCAATCCGCATTAAGACTCCATCAGTTCTTTCTCTAGAGATGGATAGTATTTTTCATCATGAGTCCTTTGGAATTGTTGTAGATCATTGTATTGCTGAGGATAGCTAAGTCATTCATAGTTGATCATCATACAATATTGCTATTACTGTGTGCAATGTTCTCCTGGTTATGCTCACTTCATTCTGCATCAGGTCATGTGAGTCTTCCCAGGGCTTTCTGAAACCATCCTATTCATGCTTTATAGCACAATAGCATTCCATCACAATCATATACTGCATCTTGTTCAGCCATTTCCCAATTGATAAGCATCCCCTTAATTTCCAATTCTTTGCCACCAAAAAGAGCTGCTATAAATATTTTGTACACATAGGTAGTTTTTCTTTGATCTCTTTGGAATACAGAACTAGTAGTGGTATTGTTGGGTCAAAGGGTACATACAGTTTTACCACCCTTTGGGTGTAGTTCAAAATTTCAGAGCTTACATTCTAAAGAGAGGAAACAACATGTACATAGAGAAGTAAAAATAAAATAAACACAAAGTAATTTGGTGAGAGTACTTACAACTAGAGAGGTCAGGAAATGACTTGTGGGAAAGAAAGGGAACCTGAGCTGAACCTTGAAGGAAATTAGGGATTCTAAGAGGCAGAGGTGAGCATCATAGGGGGACTATCTATGCAAAGATAAAAGAGATGGGAGAGGGAGTATCACGTGTAGAGAACAGCTAGTATGTTGACTTAATTGAAAAGGTGAGTATGTGATAGAAATAATATGCAATAAGCCTATAGAAACAGATCACGAAGGATGTTAAACACCAAACAGAGAAATGTGTAATTGTGTACTGGAGGCAAGAGGGAAGCCCTTGTGCTTCTTGAGAAGTTACTTTGTTAGGTCCATAGTGTATTTTAGGAATATCATTTTGGCAGCAACATGGGAAAAATAGAAGATATTGGAGACAGGAAACCAGTTAATACTGTGACCATAATCCAGGTGAGAGTTGATGAAGGGTTGAACTATAATATGGTCTTGTGAGAGGAGAAAACAGAATAGATTTGAAAGATACCGTAGAGGTGGAATCAACAAGATTTGGCAATTCATTAAATACGGAAGGTAGAGGGAGAGGGGAAAAGGTAAGGTTGACTCCAAGGTAGCAAATCTGGGTAATTAGCATAGTGGTACTCTCAGTATAAGTAGGAAAGTAAGAAAGACACTTATTGACCCTGGGCAAGTTATTTAACCTGTTTGCCTCAGTTATTCATCTATAAAATGAGCCAGAGAAGGAAATGGCAAACAATTCTAGTATCTTTGCCAGGAAAACCTCAAATGGGGTCATGAAGAATCAGACACAATTGAAAATGACTAAACAACAACAAAGAATTATAAGTGTGTATTACTGCATACATTGTTAGGCTTAGTGATCATGTTGGTTGATTTAGCTGAACTCATTTTTTTTTCCTCATTTTTAATTCTTTGTTACAATGGATAGCTTATTGGATCAGGTTAGGGAGAAGACATTCAAAAATAAAGATAATGCAAAGACAAAATACATAAATGAACACTTCTAAAACAAAAAGGAAAGTTAATAAGTTCTGCTTTGGATATGTTGAATTTGAGGTGCCTATGGAACATCCAGCTGAAGATGACCCTGAGGCAGTTAGTGATATTTTATTGGAGCTAAGCAGAGAGATGAAAACCAGATATGTAGATCTGGGAGTCATCTGAATAGAAATTAACTAAACCCATAGAAATTGATGAGATCACCAAGAGAAACAAGGTAGAGAAAGAAGAAAATAAGACCCAGGACAGAGTTCTGGGGCATACTTAACCATAGGTAAGACATAGGTGAAAATCAAGAAAAAGAGATTAAAAAGTGGTCAGACAGCTAAGAGTAAAACCACAGAAGAGTAGCTGCAGATGCAGGAAAGCCACCTTGCCAATGTATATTGTTGGTATAAGGGGAAAGGGACTCAATAGAATGAATGGTTCAACATAAATCAGTGTTAAGTCCCCACTGCTTAGGAAACACTTAGAGTTAACAGGTTCTATTTACTAATATTGCAGAACAATTCATTGTTCTAAAGTTTCTATATTGTCATATATTATGTTCCACATTTAGCACTAACATTCTATATTCTAAATCACCTTCCAGCTCTAACATTCTTTGTTCTGAGATCCCTATTAGTTCTGTCAAACTATGAATTGTTAAAGGTTTTATCCAGTATTCCAAAGTCACAAATGTCTCTGAAAACGTATCATTCCATCATGTATTTCACAGTACCCTAATACTGATGCAGCTGGTGGCAGGGAAAAACATTGACATGAAGACATTGGGCGCTTGAACTGTTTTCACTTCTTATTGAAAACTAGAGTTATTTGCAAACTAGAATGTAGAACTTGTTTGTAATTAACCCTAATACTCCTCCACAATCTAAGAATTTCAAAAACTGCTGTTCTCAATTAGACACCTCTAGAAGAATGAGATCTCTAGAAGTCTCTCAAACACAAATGTGGGAGGCAGGGGGAGAAGGCCACTGACATAGGAGTCAGAAGTCCTGATCTCTGCTCCTGGTTCTGCCACTAACCCATTGTGTTAACTTTAACAAGTCATTTCTGAGAGGGCAAGTCTCTCTGAGCCTCAGTTTTGTCCTCTGTGAAAATGAAATTTGGTTTAGATGATCTCCAAGGTTTCTTTCAGCTCTAATGCTGTGATTCTCTGGTTTCATATTAACAAGTTGCTACAAAGCCAACTCACCAAAACATTTACTTATGTCTGATTCTACAGAAATCACAGAAAACAGCATATACCATTTCTATTGTGCTTTTAAGATTAGAAAGGGCTTTCCTCTCCAAGAGGTATATAATACAAGAATCACTATTCCCAGCTTACAAATGAGAAACCTGAAGCTAAGATAGACCACATGACTTGCCCAAGGTCACACAGCTAGTAAGCAACCTTCCCACCCTCCTATCAGGCTAAGAATCCTGAGCACTCAATAAGACAGAAGAGTTATTTACTCTCTTGGTCCCCTAAAACAAAGGCTCCAGCTGGTGAGAGATTTGGGATTCCAGTCATGAATTTGTCTCCAATTCTATTTCACAGTTTGACAGAGTCAACCCAAATCTGTGGAATTTTTACAGCAGAGGGTAATTCTTTCACCTGAAAGTCTTAATATCCCCTGACTCTAAGTGTTCAGCATTTTCCTTCCAATGTTCCTGTTCATTCTAACTCTATCTAGAATCTCATCCTCTCAAGTTTGTCTACAACCTTCCCCAAACTAGGGTATTCTGATGTTAGAGTTGAAATTGTAGAACAAGGGAAGTTAAAGCTAGAAAGGATCCAAGAACATAGAATGTTAAAGCCAAAGGGGGGGGTCTTCCAATTAGAATGGGAAGGGAACTTAGGACACCCAATATAGACTCTCAGCTCTGGAAAAGACAATAGAGCACGGAACACAAATTGATTGAGCTGAAAGATATTTAGAATGTAGGTTTACCAAACTCAATTAATTGGAGCATAGTATGTGAAAACTGGAAGGGCTTATAACATAAAACATAATATATTAGAACTGGGAGGGAACTTAGAAATCATTTAATCCAGCCTTCTTTTTTTACAGATGAGGAAACTGAGACTCTGAGGAGGTGAAATGACTTGCTTGGAGTCACGGTAAATCAGTGACAGAGCCAAAGCCACAACTCAGGTCTCCTGGCTCCTGGCTCAGTGGTCTCCACTACACTAACTGCCTTCTTTTCTGTTCTCAACTGAAAGGTTGAGACCATCCAAGCATCCTGCCTATAGCTACCAATAAAAGGGGAAAGAGCAACTATGAGGAAATCTTTATGAAACAAGGATGTGTGTTCAAGGAACTCCTCCATGTATTTACTGTGCACTTCCTGAGATGCAGCCTAACCAAGTGCTCTCTTTAGGTAGGAGAATAGACACTGAAGAGAATCATCCAAAAAGAGTCATCAAGCCTTTCCAACTTCTTGGTTCTCTGTTTTTTCTCTTCCCGCTCACTTACTGTAAGGCAAACCTTTAGAAGCAGCATGGTTTGGTGGAAAGAGTACTGGAATTTTTTAGTCCATGGGATTTCCAACTCTGTTACTTACTACCTTTATGAGCTTTAGCAAATGAAAGACTCTACTGTCCCCAGTACCGTAATTTATAAAATAAAGGAGTTGGACCAGATGATCTCTAAATTTCCCTCTTACTCCAAAGCTATCATCCTTTATCAGTGTCTGTCTATTGGTGTACCTCTCTTTCCCACTTATAATTGGGAAATTCCCATTGCCTGTAGAATTAGAGTACGTGAGAGGTGGATGAACCCTCCAAATACAGGATTTAAGAGTTGGGAGTAGCCTTAAAATAGAAAATGTTAGAACACAGAATTAAAAATTTTAAGAAACCTAGAAGATCATCTAGACCAACTGCTTTTTTACAAGGAGGAAACTGAGGGCTGCAGAAAGGAAATGACATGTCCAAGGTCACACAATCAGCTCGTGGCAGATTTGGAACATCAATTCAGGTTCTCTCGCCGTTCTCAGTTCAGTGCCCTTTCCACTGTAATGCTGCCTTCTCGCTAACCCCTCGGTATTCAGGAGGTGAAGAGCCTTTGAAATATCGATTCCAAGGGTCTCCTAGATCTGGAATTAAGAACGAGAAAAGGATGCTGTCAAGACCCCTCCCCCAGAGAATGACCTTTCTGGCCAACGTACTAGGACTCACCCCCAACCCATCCCACGTCAGAGTAGAAATCTGTATAGACTGCTAGGTGAATGAGTGACCCGCTGACTCCCTCTCTATCTTGCAGCTACAGCTGCTCTCTAGCTCACTCATTCTCCCTATTCTTCGTCCTCCCTCCTCCACCCCTCCCCCTCCTCTTTTCAGGAAGCCTGGCTCACCCAGGAAGCGGGGCCGCCTGAGAGCTGAAAGCCCGAGACTAGCAGCCCGGCCGAGAGTCGGTGCGTACCAGAGCCCCTGTTTGGTACTCCCTTAGTGCATATGTGCTAGCCTGGTTCCCTTGCAAGAGGGAGCCAGTCTCCACGGAGCAACGGGAGAGCGGGGAAGGAAGGCAAAGAAGCTCGAGAAAGAAAGCAGTGTTCCAGACGCCGAGGGTGGAAAGAGCCGCAGCCCGCAGCAGGTTGGTACAGTACGGTCTTTGTTGTGAATCGTCCACCTCTCCTCAGAGCGAGAGCGCCAGAGAGATTCTAGTCTTAGGCCCTGTTAAGCTGTAGCACGCTCCAGGCAGCGCCCTTGTTCACTCGTTCCCTTCCCTCCTCCTTTCTGGTTCGCCCTGGGTCAGCACCAATAGGGAAAACAGCTCCAAATTCCGGCCTCTTGGGTTCAGTACCACTCTGCTGAGGCATCTCATCCTGGTCTCCTCAGTTCAGCCCTATGCTGGGAGACAGCTCCGGAACCCCGCCGCCTCTGTCAGCTTCTTGTGGGTGCAGAGCTTTAAACTAGAGCCTCCATAGTTCAGCACAATGGTAGGGGACAGCTCCCAAACCCAGGCCTCCCTGGGTCAGTCCCATGCGGGCTGACTACAACCAAGCTAGAGGCCGCTTTAGCTGATCATCAAATCTGAGGGGAAACTCCACTGCCCCAGAGCCCCAGAGCCCCAGCAACTGCCTCAGCCTTTAGCCGAGTTGGTCCTGTAGCTCAGACAAAGCAGAGCCCGGGGGAGGCTCTGGTCTGCAGCTGGATAATGGGCCTGGAAGCTATGGACCTCCCTAACCCGTAGCCTTCTCTCCTCCTTCCTCCCTTATGAGTCCCCAGAGGGATGCCCCAGTCAACACCTTGTTTAGACACTACCCGGCCTTGGCTCCCCCAAGCTATTAATAACCGTGTTTCTACGTCAGAATTTGTTTTGGTTTGGAAGCGTTTGCTGGGGTGAGGAGTAGAGGGAGAAATGAGAGGATGGAGTTTTGTGCGGGGGGGGGGAAGGGGGGAGAAAGGAAGAAGGATCGGCCGGGTTCCTTTAGAAGTGTGTGCTGAGCCCGGGAGGAGTAGCCCCCGGGCCTTTCACTTGCTCTTCTAGTGTACCAGGAGCGTGGTTTCCCAGAGGGTAAGGCCTGGGGCCTCAGCTTGCAGAGAGTTTAAGGGAGCGGGAAGAAATTGGGGGGAGAAGGGCTCGAGAGAGATCCCTAGCAGCAGATCTTCCCAGGGCCTCCAGCTTTGAGACTTCACCTGCGGACGGGAACTGCCATCTCCTTGTACTGATCCCTCGTTGAACATCCCTCGAAAGTGTGAGGCCGAGAGTTTGCTAAGGGGCTAGGGAAATCACTGGGAAGCCTCCTCTCTCGGGTAGCGGACTGCCTCCTGCTGCTCCCACGCACCCACCGTGCATGCCCCGCCCCCTGAACAAAAAGGAAGCCCTTTACCACCTAGATCTGGGCTGGAAGCACAGTTTGGGTTTATCCCAGATCTTTTTAGAAAGCTAAACTATTTGTTATCAGAGATTTCTTTCTTTTTCTTTTTTTCTTCTTTCTTTCTTTCATTTTTGTTGCAAAAGAAGCAGATGAGGAGAGAATACAGATTTTTATTCATTGAAAAAAAAAATTAAAGAAGCTAAACTGAAGATGGATGTGAAGCCAGGAGGCTATAAGCAGCCAGGAAATGGACCCAACATTAGTGGGAGAAACGGCTGGCTGATTTTCCCTCTAGGATTTTCCTGTTTTGAATCATAGAACTTGAAGACCTTAGGAAAATAGAATATAACATATTTGCATCAGAAGAGACCTTAGAAAATAGAATGTTGGGCCTCCAAAGGGTCTTAAAAGATAGAATTCAAAGCAAGAAGTCACTTTAGGATAAAGAAAGATAAGACAGAGATGTCACATTGGGTGAACCATTTAACCTCTGAGCTTCTGTTTCTTCATCTATAAAATGAGGCTAATAATACCTGCCCTACCTACATAGTAGTGACATGAAAATCAAATGAGGGGAAAGGAATGTAAACATTTTGTAAACTAAGTTCTATACACAAGTAAGAGATTATTGTTGTTAGTCTTGTTATAGGGAAGAGAAATTACCTTAGTTTCCTTATTTGTAAAATGGAGTAGTTGGATTCAATCTTTAAGGACCCTTCCAGTTCTAAATCTATGATTTCTCACAAATGATAGCAACAGTCAACAGATTTTTTTTCACTCAAATGAAGAATTCAGAAACATTGGGGCTAGAAAGAACTTTAAAAATCATAGTCCAACCCCTTTGTTTTACAATGGTGGAAAATGAGGCCTGCATGGAGGCTATGACTTGCTCAAGGTCATGCACAGAATTCATTGTGTAACTAGAACTAGAACCTGGGAATCTCAGTTCCTAGATGAAGGTTATTTCTGTGCCAAGAGATCTCAGATCTAAGGTTCTATTGATTGAGTGTTATTTTCAAGAGGAGGAAACCTGTTTAGAGGGAGCCTCTTTAGAGAAATCAGTTTATCTGAAAAAAGAGCTGGGGTTTTAGTGAATTGCAAGCTCAATATGAGTCAACAATGTAATATGGCAGACAGGGGAAAAAAACGTATGCAATTTTAGTCTACATTAAGAGAAGCATGATAACCAGGACTAGGAAGGTCATAATCTCACTGTACACTGACATCTGATAAATTGTGTTCAGCTCTGGATCCCACATTTTAGGGAAGACATTGATAAAATGCAGGGTCTAGATGCAAGGGTGGAAAACCTGTGGCCTCGAGGCCACGTGTGGCCCTCTAGGGCCTCAAGTGCAGTCCTTTGGCTGAATAAAGGACCATGCTTGAGGAACCAGAAGGCCACATATGGCCTCGAGGCTGCAGGATCCCCAGCCCTGGAAGGATGATCAGGATGGTGAAGGAGCTCTAGATTGTTATATAGGAGGATTGGTTGATATTAGATGTTAAGCCTGGAGAAAAAAAGACTTGGAAGAAACATGTATTTGACGGGCTGATCAAGGAACTATGAGTAGAAGTTTCAGTGAGGCAGATTTAGGCTCAGTATAAGGAAAAATCTCCTATCAGACCTTTCCAAAAGTAAGAACAGATTATCTTGAGAGGGAAAGATCTTCCAGGGAATACTGATGACTGCTCTTGAAGGATGTGGCAGAGGTGAGAAACTTGCAGTCTCCAGGTGCAAAACTCCTAAATGTGGCTGGAACCAGACGAAAACGCAATTCAGAATTGTTTAACAAAATAAATTTAAAAAACAATACAGCACAGATAATGTCAATTTGTGATTTTCTAAGTTAATATGAGGCAATGAAGCTCTCTTTCTATTTGAGGTTGACACTGCTGTTGTAGAGAGTTCAAGGTCAGTTCTCATTTGGACTAGAGACTTCTAAGGTCTTTTCCAACTCTGAGATTCTGTGATTCTGAAAAGTGGAACAGGTTGCCTCTGGAGAGAGTAGGTTCTCATTCACTAGAAGTCTTTAAGCAAAAGCTGGATGATCCCTTGTCTGGTATGTTATAAAGAAAGCTTCTGCTCAAAAGCAGGTTGAACAAGATGACCTTTGATGTCTCCTCCAACCCTGAGATTCTATGATTATGAGTTGTATATTTAGAGAGATGTCTTCTTGAAGACTCTTACTTTTAAAATATCTTTTTGGAGGAGTCAGGACATACCAGATTGAGGTCTGAGAATGAAACACACATAGAAATAACAGTTCAGATGATCTGGAGCTTTGGGAGACACTCTTCCATCAATTTCCTGCCTCCCAAATAAGTCCACTACATCCCTGCCCTTGCTAGCAGAAGCATTTAGGGATAAGACCTATCCACAAATGCACATACACACACAGTAGGTGTACATTCTCAGTGAGTTAGGAGTTGTGCCCAGAAGGCAAATAGCCATTGTTTACCTGACAAGCAATATGCAAAAGCATTCCTATCCCCATCAGTGAATTAGTGCCTTTTTTGCAAGACTAGTTTAAAATCTGAAGTACAGGTGGTAGGCAATCAATCAGATCCTGAAGTAATGAGGAAAAATGTCAAACTCCAATACAAACCTTCCCACCCTCCCTCACCTATATCTGAATTATGCAGGCGTGACTTTGAAAAATGAAGTCTGAGTGGTATATTACCAAAAATACCCTTGACTGGGAGTTAGAAGACCCAGGTTTGAGTCCTGATTCTGCCATGTACTTGCTGTCTGACTATATATGTCACTTCCTGAGCCTCAGTTGCCTCATTTGTAAGAATGGAGATAACACTTATACTAACTACCTCACAGGTATATTATGGAAAGAGGCTTTGTAGACCACTAAGTGCTATAAAAAGGGGAGTTATAGATTCATGGTCTGTCAGAATCAAAAGAGATCATAGAAAATACTAAATCTAATCCTCTTCATTTTAGAAATAGGGAAACTGAGGCTCTGAGAAAGAGAAGGGAGTTTCCCAACTCCACACAATGAGTCAGTGACAGTCAGGAGTAGAATACAGACTTACTGAATCCTAATGTGGGAGACTTTCCATTCCCACCACACTGTCTCTCATCTAAATAACTCCCCCCGTGTACAGATAAGAAAAGAGTCCCCCACTAATACTGTGTTTTTCTGTAATTCTCAAACCTCAGAAACATTATCCCTGCTCAGCTCTAGCCCCACCTCCAGCCCAGGGCCTTGTGAAATTGCAGATTGTTCCTCCTTGGTCACAGACAGCACCTCTCTCTGGGCCAAGGTGTTTAATGAAATGCATTCAGTCTAGGCCCCAGAGGGATAGTTGAATTCTCAGCTCTGTCCTATTGAAGGGAAGCATCTTTTTTTAGTGAGGAAATTTGGTACCTATGGTGAGTATGGGGGACCCAGAAACTGCCAGACTTTGGGGCTCTCCCACATCTGAGGTGACCTTTCTTCAGTCATTTGGCCAGGGTACCCTCAAAATATGCCACAATATAATGGATTTAGTTGAATTCTCTGCTTGGGAAATCTGCTGTATAGGTGGTGAGCAGTCCTGGTTCTTATATTACTTTCTCCACCACTGTTATTCATTTCTTATTTCATGTACTCATAGAACTCTTCACATTTACTAGCTCCTTCCTTGCTGCCTATAAATATACCCAGCTCCCTCCATTGTTTAAAAGAAAAAAACCACCGTGTGACTCCATATCCCCTCAAACTGTTGTCCTATATCTCTTCTCCCTTTTACTTAAAAACTCCTAGAAAAACCTTTCTACATTCAGTGCCTCCACTAGGTTTCCTTCACTAACTTCTCATTTCCTTATCTGGCTTCTGAACTCATCATTCAACTGCAACCACTCTTTCCAGAGTTATCAATGGCCTCTTAATTGCTAAATCCAATGTCCTTTTCTCAGTCTTCAACCTTCATGACCTCTCAGTAGCACTGGACGTTGTTGGCCATCCTCTCCTCTTCAATATACTTTCCTCATTGGGTTTTCATGACCCTGTTTTCTCACCTCAGTCTTCTGGAAGGAATATATGTAGCACCCCTAACTGTGGGTATATGTCAAGACTCTGCCAGGACCTTTTTTTCTCTCTACACCCTCTCCCTCACTGAGCCCATCAGATCCAATGAGTTCAACTATTATCTCTACATACAGAATAACCAGATTCTATTCTCACTTCTAGTCTCACTTCTGAGCTCTAGATCCACTTCACCAACTATCTATTGAATTGGATGTTCCATAAACATCTGAAATTCAACATATACAAAACACCGCCCCCCCAAGCTACTCTTCTTTCCAACCTCATTTTTACTGAAGAAACCACAACCATTCCAGTCACTCAGATTTACAACCTCAAATCTTCCTTCTCACTTCCCATATTCAATCAAGGTGCCAAGCCTTGTGAATTCTCCCTCTGCAACATCTCTTATGTGCATCATCTTCTCTCTATTCACATAATGACTATCCTTCCAACTCTTACATCTTATGTTCCAAGGCTCCTTCTAGCTTTGAAATTCTATGTTTCAAGGTAGTTCCAACCCTCAAATTCTCTTATCTAAATTATTCCAATAGCCTCCTAATTGATCTCAAGACCGCAAAATTCTCCCCTCCCAATATATCCTCCATATACCTGCCAATGTAATATTTCTAAAGCACAAGTCTGACCATAGCACTTCCCTGCTCAAAAATCTCCTGTGGCTCCCTATTGCCTCTAAGATAAAATACAAACTTTTCTGTTTGGCGTTTAAAGCCCTTTATAATCTGGCTCTGGCCTAATTTTTTAGTATTATTGAATATTTCTCCCCTATACATACTCTGCCACCTAGGCCAAATTGCTGTTCCATTTCCTAGGCCCATAAGGGATATGACCTTACTTATCCCCACCACCTAGAATCCCTATCTGTCTTCAAAGCTCAGCTTAAGAATGACCTCCTTCCTATATGAGGCTTTCCCTGATTCCCCATCTACTGGTGCTTCCTGCAAATCACTGGTTGATTATATGCTTGTGGAATAATTGATAAATCAATTCATTGATATAGAAGAGATTTTGTAATATATAAGGGACTAATATATTATTTTGTGATATGAAAGGAACTTTAGAATATAGAATGTAGGAGCAAGAAGATACTTTAGAGATTATTTAGCTCAATTTTGAAGAAAGTTTACACATGAAGAAAGGCTCACAAAGAGAATGTTACCTCTCAAGACCACACAATGAATTAGTGAGAAAAACAAGAACCCAGGTAGGTCTTCTGACTACCAGGCCAGTGATAACCCCATTATACCACACTACCTTCCTAAAATGATGTAAGTAAATTTCCCCTTCTTAGCCAAAGGTGGGACCACTATGGCACTACCCAGGGGAAAATGATGGTTAGAGACAGTACTTGCCTCCACTGGGCAAGGAGCTAATGTCTGTTTGTGTCCTAGTTGGGTTTGTCTAGTAGAAGGTGTGTAAGGGTATGGCAGCCTCATGCCACCTTTAATTGCAGCTTAATACAGAGTAAAGCTAAGTAGATAGTGCCAAGATTGCCAAAGCAAAGGTTGTGATGTTGCTAAGACACAGTTTAGGAGTAGTCAGAGGGCTGGGATCTGCTCTCCCAAGCTTCTCCTTAGAGCTACACTGGTCCCATGGGACTGTATCACATGATAACTATCAAGAGAGGTGAGGTCATTATAGAGTCATTGAGTCCTTTGAGAATTCACAGGCTCATAACCTGAGAGAGTTCTAATGGAGCTTAGAACAGAGAATATTAGATCCTACAATGTTAGGGTTGAGAGGGACTTTAAAACATAGAACATAGAATTTTAGACCTTAGAGGAACCTTAGAATGATCTTATGGAATGTCAGAACTGGAAACTGCCTTTTTAAGATAGAATGTCAAAGTTGGAAGGATCCTTAGAAATGTAAATGTCAGAACTGAAATCTTAAAATATAAAACGTAGAATTTCAAAATGAGAAGGATTCTATGAACACAGAATATTATCTGGAGGAGACCTTTTACATACGATTGAACCCAATTCTTTTATTTTCTAGAAGGAAAAACTGAAACTCAAAGAGAGGAAATGACCCAAGCCAGTAGATTTAGCATCTTTGACTTTATTCCTTGCAACTGATACTCAGGTCTTACCAAGGTCCTAGTCCTCAGTTTCCTCATCTGTAAAATTAAGATTTTAGACTAAATGACATGTATGGTTCTTTCCCCCTGTTAGATACATGACCTGAGATCTGAGATTGGAGACTTGAAATTAATTTATGTGGAAGCTCACTTTACCCTCTCTCCTTTCTTTCCTCCTGTAGGGATTTATGCCGTCTCTGACATGTATATACTGAGTCAGGAGCTTCTGTGCTAGTCAACTTAAGTCAAACACACACTCAACTGAAGCCAAGATCAAAGGTAAGATTGTTTTCCTCCCTTCATGTTCTAACTTTTCTAGAAGTACTCCTCCTCACTAAGCCAGTTACTAGAAGCAGAAGGTAGATAACTAGTAAGGGGAGAATGACATTTTTCTATTGTGGTCTTATGGAACTAAAGCTACCTCCTTCTAAGACTGAGATGCAAATGGATCAATTAACTCTTTGGATACAGGATAGAGTAGATGACAATTAACATGCAGGGCTATCTTGATATGGCTGGACAGTAGTCCATGTGAAAATGAGCTAGAGTCCTTAATGGCCTACAAGCTCAATGAGAATCAGTAATATGACATTTTGACCAGAAAAGCTAATACAATTATAGATATCATCAACAGAAACATAGTGTTCTGGATCAAGGGGCATGATAATCCTGCTGTCCCTTGATCTGGTCAGTTACATCTGGAGAAGTGTGTCTAGGTCTAGGGACCATATTTTAGGAGGAGTTGTTTTCTTCAGTGGATTTTTGTATCTCCTTTTCTATTTGACCAATTCTACTTTTTAAGAAGTTGTTTTCTTTTTCCATTTTTTTGTGCTTCCTTTACCAATCTGTTGACTCTTTTTTTCACTATTCTCTTGCATGACTCTCATTTCTTTTCCCAATTTTTCCTCTACCTCTACCTGACTTTTAAAAATCCCTTTTGAGCTCTTCCAAGAGGACTTTTTGGGCCTGGGACCAATTTATATTTCTCTTTGAGGTTTCACATGTAGGCATTTTGACGTTGTTGTCCCCTTCTGAATTTGTGTTTTGATCTTCCCTGTGGCCATAGTAGATTTCTATGGCCAGGACTTTTTTGGTTTTTTGCTCATTTTCCAGCCTATTTCATGACTTTCAAAGTTAAGCTCTGCTCCTGGGATACAAAGGATGCTGTCCCAAGCTTCTTGCATCAGGTCCAGGAGCCTGGTCACTGGCTTTCTGCACCAGGCCTCTGGGTTGGTAGCTCACCTATTGTGCTGAAGTTGCCCAATCTGTTCTAGCTGGCTGTGCCAGGGCCTTCAGGCCTGCCAGACCTGACCACTAGCCTGCTGTATAGGGGCTGGGGCCTCATGGCTAGCCCACTGTGGCACTGACCTGGTAAGCCAGGCCTCAGGGTCTTGGTTGATGATCTGTGCTGGGACTAGAGGCCTCCCACTAGTTTGCCTGGACACCATCCGTGCTGGGCTATGCTCCCCTTTTACCCAAGTAAGACAGACTTTTCCTGCAGTCTTTCTAAGTTATCTTAGGTTGGAAGATTGTTTTGCCCTATCCTTTTGTGGGTTCTGTCACTCCAGAATTCATTTTGAGGCATGATTTACAATTGTTTCTAGGGAATTTGGGGAGATCTCAGGCAACTTCCTGCCTTTTTTCTGCCATCTTGGCTCCGCCTCCCATATTTTAGGAGGGACACTTACAATCTGGAGTACATACAAAAGAAGGCAACTAGGATGATGAGGGGGCTGGAAACTATGTCATATGAGGATCACTTTAAAGAATTGGGAATGTTTAGCCTGAAGCAGAAAAGTCTTAGGGAGGACATGATCATTGTCTTCAAATTTATGCAGGGTTGTCATGGGGAGATGAATTAAGCTTGCTCAATGTGACTAACAGGGGAGAACTAGGACTAACTTTGGAAAACTACAGGAAGGCTCATATGTCTCATTAAATGTAATTTAATTCTTTACCAAAGATGCCCCACCATACTGGGGAAGTCCCTTTTTTTCTGGAGAAGTGAACACAGGGTACTGGCAATGAATCCAGAGGGTATCTTTATGAACAATCCTCATCTGCACAAGCTTGGGATCCATCAAGGAGCCGCTGACCTAGAATCAATTGATAGAAGGAAGAACTTCCTAACTATTAGAGCTGTCCAAAAATGGAAGGAACTGCTGTTGGAGATATCAAGCTCCCTATCACTGGAGCTGTTTTAACAGACACTGGATGATTCATCTCTTGATGTTCAAGGAAGAATTCTTCCACTGGATAGCAAGTTGGTCTATGTGACTTTTAAGGTCCCTTCCAACTCTAAGATCCTATGATTCTGCCTCCTGCCTCTCAGCAAAAAAAAAAAAAAAGTGACAGGTAATATGTACAGAATAAGGTATATGCGTGTATATATTTGTATTTTTTTCAGACATACTCAATATGTTGATTTGTTGTGTTTGGCTGAACTTAATTATTACAAGGATAAGTACTATTTCTAGAGAGGGGGAGATCATTGGGAAGTGATAATGATAGTAAAAGAAAATATCAACAAAGCAATTTAAAAGGAAGAAATAATAGAAAAATAAGTATTCTTTAACATGCAGAAAATAAATACTGTGAAAGTCACATGTTCACTAGTAACATTCATTAAACACCTGAGAAAAAAATAAACTATGATTCTCTGACTTCCAGTGAATAGGCAGTTCATGACCTCTCATACAGTCCAATCTATTAGTAGAAAACAATTACTGTTGGGAAGTTCTTCCTTGTACATAGTAAGTGTTATATAAATGTTAGTTGTTGTCGTTGTTATTTCATTGAGCCAAAAATCTGATTTCCTCTAATTTCTAGCCATTGGTCCTAGGACAATGACTCCTTATGCCAGGGTTTCTTAACATTTTTTGTGTCATAGACCCCTTCTTAGAATAATAGTTTTAAATGCATAAAATTAAAGACATAGGATTACAAAGGAAACCAGTTATATTGAAGTAAAGATGTAATTTTCCTATCCAAGTTCACAGACCCCCTGAAATCTACCCACAGACTCCTTGGGGGTCCATGGATTGCATGTTAAGAACCTCTATTGGGGCAGGTAGGTGGCACAGTAAATAGAGTTCTGGCCTTGGAGTCAGAAGGACTTGAATTCAAACCCAGCCTCAGACACTTAACACTTACTGACTGTGTGACCTTGAGCAAGTAACTTAACCCCAATTGCCTCACCAAAAAAAAAACCCTCTATTAATTGGACCTTGGGTCCAAAGTCTGAGTATTTGGAAATTGGTCATAAAGAAACCCCTGAATTCTTTGTCAATAACTTGTGCTCACTTGTCCAATTCCCAGAAAGAAAGAGCTTTTACTCTTTAAGATGTCATATTACTAGGAAAGAACTAGTTAAAAAAAACTCATTCATATTCAGTGAAAACATTGTTTAAGTACTCATTATGTGCAAGGCATGGTATTATGCACTGGAAATATCAAGACAGATATGACAAAGATTCTTCTCTGCAAGAGTTTGCAATGTTATGAGGGGAAAGGCAAGTGCACAAACAACTATAATAGAAGAAACTGAGATAAATGCAGATGAAAAGTCCAGGCAAAGTGCTAAGAGTATTTTAAGGTAGGAGATATCACTTTCAAAAAAGAAGGAATGCGGAAGTAGTCAGCAAAAGCTACATGGAGGAGGTGGCATGTGATTTGATCCTTGAAAGAAGGAAGACACTTCAACAGATGGAGATACATAGGGATGATATAAGCTAAGAGATAGAAATGATAAAAGGACAGGACAATGAAGAGTAGTCCACTTGGGCTGGAATATAGAGTACATGAATGGGAACTGTGGGTGATAATGTTTCAAAAGTATGTTGAAGTCATATAGTAGAGGATCTTGAATGTCATCATCAAGCATTTAGATTTTATTCAGAAGGCAATGGAGAGCTATGAAAGGTTTTTGAGTAGAAGAGTAGGATAATCAAGGCATTGCGTTAAGATACCTGAGGAGAAGGGTAGGATGAACTGGAAAGAATAGGGTCTGGAGTCAGGGGACTGGTTAAAAGGCTATTAAAATAGCTCAGGAAGGAGAAAAAAGATGAGGACCTAAAGTAAGATGGTTGTAGTGAAAGGATTTTGTTTCATCTCCAATTCAATTTTACTCCAGATCCTCCCTCCTGGATGGGAGAAAAAGGAGACAGGAAAAAGGAAGGAAAGGATGAAATGGGGATTCTGTGGGGGTAGGGATGACAAGAGGGTCAAATAGGTTTTTAGACCAGGAGTTGTTGCTTAATGACTTTGAAACTGCTGTCTAAGTATTGTTTGTTTTCTGGTACTTCTCTCCTTGGCCACCTATGAAATCCAAGGTTTCCTAAGTATTGTTCTCTAGTACAGTTGTGTGAATAAGGCTTCAGGTATATTTCAATACTAGCCATATTTCCACTCTAAAGTATTAATGGAACCACAGTAGAATGTCAAAGCTGGAAGGACCCTTATGACATGGAATGGTGGAGCTACAAGGAATTTTGGAGATCAGCCAGTACAACCTCTTCATTTTACAGTGGAAAAAAAGCAGAGATTTGCCCAAGGTTATATAGCAAGTAAGGGCCAGAAAGCCAAGATCTTATGATTTGAATTCAACAAGCATTTATTTAATTTCTTTATTTAAGCTATTCATTTAAGTGCCTAGTACGCACCAGGTATTGTTGTAGGCACTGAGGATACAAAGATGAAATGAAACAGCTCCTGTCTTTAAGCTGTTTATATTCTATTGCGGTGGAAAGCATTACACTTATAACCACAAAATATATACAAGGCAATTTCCTGGAAGAAGGTACAGGTCTAACATGAAGGTCAATTTGTTATCAATAGAACAGGGGTTCCAGGGTGCACATTGGAAGGATAGGGAAGAATACGTTGGGAACCCTGAAGGGATGGATATGAAGGAACAGGGAATGGTGATCAGGGAACAAAGTCTTTAGCCTGGGCAAACTGGAAATTCAGAGTGGAGTCATGAGGTACACATCCTTCACAGTAGCAAAAGTAGTGTTGATTTGATTATCAATCCCTGAGACAAGGTAGAAGGGGGAAGGGGTGATATATATTAACAGCAGGGCAGATTTCAAGTCTACAAGTCTTTTCCAATGGACCACACCTCCTTACTATACAGTTTGTATTACTCATACACACCAAAAATTTGTGAGGCTCTACATTCAACTATGAAAGCAAGCTTTGTTTTGTGTTTTGTTTTCAAAATTCCCTGACCATCTCCTCCTAGAAGAATCCCATCTCTTCAAATCCCCTAGACCATCACTGATGATTTTTGCTGATATATTTCCATTCTTGAGTGTTCAATGGCCAAATTAGTTTGGGAAATACTGTTCTAACCAAACGAGGGTTATAGGGAGAAGAGAAGTGACTCTTTTCAGGACAAGAGAGCTGGAGGAATTTCAAAAACCAGAAATATCAGGAAAGAACTAGTGGCTACTAGTAACAGTTTTCCCCAACCCCAAGGCTGTGGGGGTACAGCTCCTGGAAACATGAAGCTAAGAGGGATAGTTAACACATTTGTCAACAGAATAATGATCCAAAAACGCATTTCTGGGACCCTTGGGCCAAAATTTAATAAAATGAAACTCATTAAGGATAAATGCAAGGTCCTGTATTTGGTATATGAGGGGAATAATGGATAAATAGCAATTCATGTGAAAAATGATCTCAGATTTTAGTGAACCTGAGTTAACAATGTGACATGATGGCCACAGGAGCTAATTTGATCTTAAATTGCCTTCATAGAGGAAAAAGGTTCATAAGGAAGGAGGTGGTAGTCCTAGCGTCCCCTGCCTTGGTCAGATCTTGCATAGAGGATTGTGTCTACTTCTGGGCACCATATTTTAAATGCAATCTTAGGAAACTGAAGTATGTCCAGAGGAAAATTATAAGTATGGCACAGGTACTGGAAAACAGGCAATATTTGAAAGACTAGCCTATGGAAGAGGTAATAGACTTACTCTGTTTTGCCCCAGAGCTTGTAACTTTGAACAAACACAATTTGAATCTAGATAAATGAGAAGTTCCTAATAGAGCTATGCAAAATTGGAATGGGCTTCCTTGGGAAGTAGCAGGTTCCCCATCACTAGAGGTATTGGTGACAATTTTTTTTTTTACTATGTTGCATGCTACCTATAGTCCAGCACTCCAAAATCCAAACTTACACTGGCTGAGTTAAGTCTTGGAAGAAGAAAAATAAATCACATTCTCTTTGGCTCATTTTGCCCCTACCCAGGATTTTCTCTGGGAAATTGCCAAAATAATTTATGTGTAGGTCTTTATGAGTGTGGGTAAAAGGGTCCCAAATTTCCAAGTAAGCATTAAAGGTAACAAGACATGTTAAGTAGAGTACTGCCTTTATTTCACTCAGAAGGAAATAAGGAAAACACATGAAGGACCCATATTAGCTCATAATCAATATAATTCTCTCTCCCCAGTAAGCCCCATCTTCCCAACCCACAAAAACTTCCCAGTCTCATCATATCACATTTTGGTTTGCATTCCCATTGAAAGGCAAACAAACTTGGAGATGTTACAAAGGCATTCTTGCCCCCCAGCTATCTATTAAATCCTACTTTCACCCCAGGTACACATAAAGACTTCTGGCTTTATGATACTGCTCTAAAGGTTTAGCCCTCCACCTAGAATGCAAAGAACTCGGACTTCCATTGTCCAAATAAGTCATATCCAAATAATTCATTGTAACAGTGGAGGGCAAGGTCCATATCCTTTATTCTCCCAATTCATAGCTTAATCCCTTGCTTCAGTCCTCCAGCTTCAAGTCCAGAAGCTCAACTCCCTTCTTCCCTAAGAGGTCGTCACTGCCCAGGAACTCCCCCTTCTATCCCTGAATGTATAGTCCCCAAACTCTCAAATTTGGGGCTGCTAGAGTGGCAGTCCTAAAGCTGACACTACCCAAGAACTCTCCCCATCTCTATGAGATTCAATTCCAGCACTTGAGATCAAGGAGCTCTCCTCTCAGGTCACATTGATAAGAGCATGTGCACCTCACATGCACTCCTGCCCCAACACAGGAAGCTGGGGCATGCACAGGCTTCTCTTAGCTCTGAGGTTCTTTGGTCTGCCTTTGAAAAGGGGGGGAAAGCAAAAAAAAAAAGTCTATTGTGTGACTGACCTTCTCATAGACCCAATAGAAAAGAATGGTATCAATGTAAAAAAAAAGAAGTCCAAGACAACCAATTCATCCATCAATAGATGAAATATAATCACAGTTACAAACAAAGGCTCACAACCCTATAAGCTCATCAGGGAATTCTCTTAATAAACCCCTTACAAGGAGAGAGAGAGAGGGAGAGATGGAAGGGATCTTATGATGAAAAGGCACCTAGTCAATTTCCCCTAGTTTTACAGATGAGGAAACTGAGATCCAAGGAGGTGAAGTGACTTGCCTAAAGTCACAAAAGTAGTAAACATCAAAGGTAGGATTTGAACTAATGTCCTCTAACTCCAGAGTCAGTGCATTCTCCTACTGTACCACATTGTCTCTCAAGGAACTCCTGTGAAAATAAAAATGGACCTAGAGGCCCTTTGGGGTTCCTTCTAGATCTAAGATTTTATCATTCCGTAACATGAAAGCAAATGGTTTCATCAAATGCCAAAATCTCAGAATTGGAAGGGAATTTTGGAAGCACATCTGGTTTGACCTCCTACCCAATAGAAAAATTCTCTCCCCACCTTCCCTGGTAACTAGTCCTCCAGCCTTTGCTTGAAGACTTCAGTGACAAGAATTTACTACCTCCCAAGGCAGCCCATTGTTTGGGGAAGGGCTTCAGAGAGTGAGCAGGTCCACAGTTTAGCTGGCTTCTGCTATTGCCTTGGGATCTTCAAACATTTCTTGACAAATGCTTGGTCTGTGTTAGTTCAGTTTGAGGTTCCTTTCCCCAAATAAGAGGAGGGAATTTGCATGACAAGTTGGATTTTAAGTCAATATTTGCAGGGGGAATCCTAGGGAACAGGTCTATAGCGGCCAGCCTGGGAAATCAACATTAGGCAGAAATTCTGCTGCACCATCACATTGGGGGCATCCCTGGAAGTAGTCTCAAACTTTTTTTCCAAAGACAGTAACCTTGAAATAAAGATCAGATCACACTAGACAGGGGCAGGAAGCAACAGGGAGAGGGAAGCAAATGTGGGAAATGGGCCAAGGATTTCTGGCAGCCCTTCACAAAGGATTGAGCTCCCAAGACCAATTCTGAAAACCAATGGAGTGGAAAAGGTTTTCTTCTTCATATCTTTCTTCTCCTCTTCTTCCCTTTCTCTCTTTCTTATCTTTCTTTTCTTCTTTCTTCTTTCTTCTTTTTCTCCCTTATTTCTCCTTCTTCTTACCTTTTTATCTCTCATTATCTGCTCATTTTCTCCCCTCTGCTTAACTCTTCCCCTATCCTTCCTTCCTATACTCCTTTTCTTCTCCCCTTCTTCCTTCCTGTATTCTCTCCCTCCTCCTTCCATGCTTTTGTTCTTTCTCCTCTGCTCCTCCTACATTTTTCTCAACCCCTTCTCTTTTCTCTGCCTCCCTCTCCTTAGGAAAGGTCTTTCCCCCTACTTTTGTCCATCCTTTCTCACATTTTTCCTTCTTTCCTCCTTTCCTTATCTTATTTCCTCCCTTATTCCTCTTGTACTACTATTTCCTCCTTTCTTACTCTTCTTCTCTTTTCCCTCTTTTCCTCTCCTTTCCTCTCAGTTTCATCTAGCCTCTCTCCCATCTTTTGTGTCAGTGACCTCTAGGAGTGACTCCCAGAGAAGGTAAGAAAGGCAAGATGATAAGAAAAGGGATGAAGAAGGTTCTTTCAGCTTCCATAGCAGTATACTATCTAGTCCATACCACTATTCCACCAGAGCTCAGGGATTTCCCATAGTTTGGGGTATGGGAACAATCCTTCAGTAAAGGACTGAACAGAACATCACCATTCCTCCCAGCCCTTCCTAGGATTCTGGAGCAACAGAACCTACAAAAAGATGGAGTAAGACAATTTTCCAGCTTAAGATAACTCAGAAGGACTCCAGGAAAGGTATGTCTCTAACCTTCTCCAATACAACCACCCTGAAAGGGGATTAACCAATAGAACTGTGCTTTATGGGCTAGAGGAGGTGATCAGGTGTGGCAGAAAGAGCAATGGATTTGTGGTCAAACGACCTTGGTACTTACCTGCCACAAAACACTGCGTGACCTTTGACAAGTCCCTTCCCTCATCTGAACCTATTTTCTCCTCTGCAAAATGAGGAAATTGGACTAGATGTGGTCTAAGGTCCCTCCCAATTAAAATAGTCTATGTCTCTCCAAAGAGATTGTTGTCCATGTATTTAGGAGGAAGAAGAAAAATTTAACATTAGAGGGGAAATGGGAATGAAGGTAATAAGAAGTCTTAGGTTTTCCTCAAAGGGAAATAACCTCAGATGGCTCTCACTGAAGTCAAAGGAGGAATATGAACAGGAGAATAACAGAATAAGAAGCAAAGACCCAGCTGGTTATACGTCAGAGCCTGAGTCCTCATAAATGAATGAATGGCTTACTCCCTTCCCCCCTAGAATCTCAAAGCACTTCACATGTATTACATAAATGCAAAGTTGCTTCCTCTTCATAAAAAGAGAGAGAATACATGAAAATTGAACTGAGCAAATATTTATTTTCACCTGCTATGTGCCAGGCATTCTGCTTAGTGCTAAGGTTACAAAAATTAGAAATTATATAGGCCTTGCCCTCAAGGAGCTTACAGTCTAATGGGGAAGAGATACAGAAAACATATGTAAATATTTTACATTTTTTTCCATTCTTTTGATTTTGTTTGACTGATTCTTGATGTTTCATAGAGTCATTAGCTTCCACCTGCCCAATTCTAATTTTTAAGGACTTGTTTTCTTCAGTTAGCTTTTGTGCCTCCTTTTCTATTTGGCTAATTCTACTTTTTAAGGAGTTGTTTACTTCAGTGGATTTTTTTTTCCATTTGGCCAATTGTATTTTTTAAGGAATTGTTCTCTGCAGTCAATTTTTGCCATTCCTTTTCCAAGCTATTGACTCTCTTTTGCATACTTCTCATTTCTCTTCCCAATTCTTCTACCTCTCTTGCTTGACTTTTAAAATCCTTTTTGAGCTCTTCCTAAAAGGCTTTTGGGGCTTGAGAACAATTCATATTCCTCTTTGAGGTTTCAGATGTAGGTATATTGACAATGTTGTCCTCTTCTGAGTTTGTGTTTTGATCTTCCCTGTCACCATAGTAATTTTCTATGGTCAAGGTTCTTTTTTGCTTCTTGCTCATTTTTTTGCATATTTCATGGCTTTTAAAGTTGAGCTCTTTTCCTGGGGCACAGGGCACAGGGAGCACTGTCTCCAGCTTCTTGCACTGGCCAAGGGCCTAGTTATTGGCTTTCTGCAGGATCTCAGGTACTGCTGGCTTGCTCACTATGGTGGGGTGGCCTGGCCTAGTCACGTCTGCTGTTGCCTGGTTTCCAGAGCTGACAACTTGCCTTCTGTGCCTCACAGCTGGACTGCTGTGCCACTGGTCTGTGAAGCCAGGATGGAGGGGCCTTAGTTGCTGATATGTGCTATAGCTAAGAGCCTCCTGCTGGCTTGGCCAGACACCATTGGTGCTGGGCTGCACTCCCCTTTTACCCAAGTGAGATGGACCTTTCCTGGAGTCCTTCTAAGTTACTTGTCTTACTCCATCTTCTTGTAGGTTCTGTTGCTCCAGAATCCATCTAGAGGTTTGATTTAGCATTGCTTCTGAGGGAAACTGGGGAGAGATCAGGCAACTTCCTGACTTCTCTCCATCATCTTGGCTCTTGAGCCTCAGAACACATGTAAATAAATGATACAAAGGAAAATAAGGCAAAGTACTAGAAAAAAATTCAGCTAGATTGTGAACTCATTGAGGGTAAAGGCTGTCTTTTGCCTTTTTTTGTATCCCCAGTCCTTAGCATAGTGCCTGGCATATTCAGTGCCCAGTCATTTCAGTAGTGTACAATTCTTCATGACACCATTTGGGGTTTTCTTGGCAAAAATACTGGAATGATTTTCCATTTCCTTTTCCAGCCCATTTTACAAATGATGAAACTGAGACAAACAGGGTTAAGTGTCTTGTCCATGGTCATACAGCTAGTAAGTGTCTGAGGTCAGATTTGAACTCAGGTCCTTCTGACTCCAGGTCTGAAACTCTATCCACTGCACCACTTAGCTGTGTGGCACATAGTAGGCACTTAATAAATATTAATTGATTGATTGATTCAATCACTTTCATCTGGGGAGAGGGAGGGGAGGGAGGAATCAGGGAAGCCTTTGGGGGTGGGGAGGAGAGGAAGAAATCTAAGGAATCCATTCCAATCATTGATGGTATTGGGGCCTGAGCAAAGGCTCAGAAATGAGAGAGGAAAAGATGAGAGTGGGGAACAGAAAGCTGTCCAGTTTAGCTGGGTTGTAGAGTCCTGAAAGCGGAGTAAGTAGTATGAGATAAAGCTGTATGGGGAAGTTGGAGGCAGATCAAAGAGCACCTTGAATGACAGAGTCAGGATTTCCAGCTTCTTTATTAGGCCAGGAGGATCTGTTAAAAGATAGGAATGGATTTGCTAAGGAGCACCCGCCAGGGTGGTGGCCTGGCATGACTCTTACCCCGAGTGCTTGCTCTCCCTTCATTGACACAACCTCCTCCACATGGTGAGTTTTCCATTCCGCCCCCACCCTAAGGGAGCATAATCGAGGGGCACCGTTGTAAATTTGTTTCTTTAAATAAAAGGCCCTGAGTTTCCTACCAAATAGTCTTTTAGGAGATGAAACGAAGCCAGTCTTCTCCATGCCACCCAGTATTTAGCACACAGTGAGCCATGTATTTGTACAGAGAGAGCAGGCATGTATATAGAGATAGAGATAGATATAATCTCCTCTCCAGATGGGAGCTATTTCTGCAGGTGACTCACCAGCACCGAAATCCACTGAGGAATTCCATCCTGCATTCCAAGTACCCACGTTGTCATCTTTGCAGAGCTGCTTCTCCTTCGTGGTAGGGAATTTTATCTCTCCTCCTTGATGGAGTTTTGAAGGAGAAGTCCAGACCTCAGAAAATGCAGAACACCCCATAAGCCTATTCTACACCAAACTATCCCTCCCCCTCAGCATTACCACCACCTCCCTCTCCCCTGTCCTAGCACTGTAAATGGAAGGGCTGGGACGGGAAGCTTAGTTTGTAAAAGAGCTGAAAGAGATCTCGGAACACAGAACATTAAATGTCAGAGCTGGAAGGGTCCTCAGAGATTATCATCTAATCAAACCACTTCTACAGATGAGGAAACTGAGGCCCAGGAGATTTAGTGACTTACCCAGGGTGGCACAGCTAATGAGTGTCAAAGCTGGGACTGGCTCAGATTGTCTCTCTTCCCACTCTGCTACTATTCTTATTAAAAAGGATGATGTATTTATATAACACTTTGAAAGACAGCCTGGCTTAATGGACAGAGAGCTGGCCTCTGTGTCAGGAAGACTCAGGTTCAAGGCCCTTCTAGTGCCAATAAATGTTTAACAACCTGCTCTCTGAAAAGATGTACCCACACACTTTTAAATTTAATCTTCATTATTAAGATTTTCTCTATCACCTTCTTAAGTCTAGACAATCAACAAAACAATAATCAAGCCTTGATTTTTACAGCATTTGCCAATTCCTGAGGTACAAATGCCCACACTGAAAATTGAACATTCTGCACTTCTGAGCCAGTCTGAGCAGGGTCCAACATACCCTTCCCACTCCCCACACACCTCTACTGGATGCATCATCCTGGACAAGTCACTTAACCTCTCAGTGACTCGGTAATTCTCTAAGATCATGAGTGGTTTAGGAGATAGCAATCTGAATTGGCTGAAGGAAGAATCATAGATCCAGACCAAACACTTTATAATTAGAAAGTACTTTATATACATTCTCTAATTTGAGCCTCACAACCACCCCATATGTTAGGTAGGTCATAGGTTATCACCCCCATTATACTGATGAGGTCTATATCTAAGACCTAGAGTGAAGTGACTTTTCCAAGGTCACACAGAAAATAGTGGCAGAGCTCAGATTAATACCCAGACTTCTTAACTCATGCATACCATACTGCTTCTCTACTTAGTATTTGTTGTTGGGGAAGGGGAAGACAAGAATGTCCTGAAATCAGCTTATAAGAACTGTGGAGAACTGGTTGTTAAATTTTCAATGTGAGCATTTATACCTTGGAAATTGTTGAACATTACAAATCAGAGATTGATTTATTATTTTGTTTATTGTCTGGACTGAAGAAAGTGGTAGAGAAAATGTTAAAAATGCAGATTAAACTTAAAAGTGTGTTGTGAATACTTTTTTACACCTCCCACAAGAGCCAGTTGTTAAATATTTACCAGTACACCCCCATGGAGTTTCATTATGAAAACTCCCCTCACAGATGCAGATGGGTGATTCATCTGTAATTTATAGATTTAAAAAAAGAGATACCAAGGCACACTCAGAGGTTGCCACACATCCCCCACCACCACCAACCCAGTCAATCAATTAATCAACAAATGTTTATTAAACACCTACTATGAGCCAGGCACTATGCTAGGTGCTGGAGATACAGAAACAACAAATGAAACAAATCTTAATGTCAAGGAGCTTGCATCTAATGGGAGGGACAACAAGCACACATTTAAGTATATACAGAATAAATATAAAGAGAATAAATACAAAGATACTTGGGAGGGAGGGCACTAGCAGTTATATCAGAGGCAGGACTTGAACCCAAGGCTTCCTGACTCCAAGCCATCATCTATCCATTATATCAAGTCACCTTTTAGGTGGTGCTGGTGATGATAGTGGCCACAGCAGCAGCAGCAATGGCTATGTTGGTGGCAATGGTGGTGATCAATGGTAACTCACTTATATAGTGATTTCTGACTAGTATCACACAGGGACCTTAAAGATATCAAGTTTCCCTAGTCACCATGGGAAAAACATGGGTCATACAGCTAATAAGGGACAGAGCCAAGATTCAAACCCAGGTTCTCTGACTCCCAGTCCAGTGTTCTTTCTATTGTACCACAAAATGCTTTACATAAATTCTCTAATTTGATCCTCCTAATAATCCTGTGAGAAAGACAGGATAGAGATTATTGTTCCCATTTTACAGATCGGGAAAATAAAGCCAAGAAGAGAATTATGTTACCCAAATTCACATAGCTAGTAGGTGGTAAAACAGGATCTCCAAATCAGTTCTTCTGATTTTATTCTCTTTAACATCTTGCTAGGGCCTTTTACCCAGGGATTTCATTGCTGTCTTTTAGCTAATAATAGTTCTCTTTAAAATCAGGGTTCTTAACCTGGGGTTCATGGACCCTCATCATGGGTAGATTTCAGGGAATCCACCTGGATGGGGAAAAAACTACATCTTTATTTCCACTAACAGCTAACTGAAATTTAGCATTTCTTTCAATGGTGAATGTAGGCAACAAAGCATTATTCTGAGCAGGAATTCATAGGCTTCACTAGACTGCCAAAGGGGTTCATGACACAAGAATTCCTGCTCTAGACAGTTTGGGGTACAATGAGCCATTTAACAACCAGTGGAAGGTAGGCTCCTCGAAGGCAGAGAACTTCTTTTTCTTTTTTTGCTTTTGTGTCCCCAACAAGGTCTTAATAAACTCTGTTGAATTTAAATGAGCTTTATAGGTGAACAAAGGTAAGTTGAGATTTAAAGGTCAGTCTGCCCAGAGCCAAAACAGTCCTAAATTATTGTTCCTTCAGCCCTTTTCATTCCTGCTCTCTTTTCATGATTCAGAAGCTCGTTGATTCAGTTGTCCAGACTCTACACCTTCTGCCCCTATTTCCGCACCACTAAATCCCTTCCTTGACCTCCCATGTTCAGATTCCTTCCTTACTGTCACTGCGAGTTAATGTCTTATAGACTCAGAGTTCCAACAAAGAACTCTTCTTCAAGGATGGGCAAATTCAATTTGTGTGTGGTGGGGGAAAGGGCAAAAATTGCAAATTAAACATTTTCCAGGTCCATTCTCCATTAGAAAGATGTAAAGATATGGATCCAAAGAGTATGCTATTTAATTCCCTAACAAACCATTAGGAAAAGGAGCTAGTAGGGCCAGGTCAGCAAATCTAATCCTTGTAGTCCATAAAAAACCCTCAAATACTTGAAGACTCAACTCTCTTTCATCTTTTTTTCTCCAGACTAAATATCCCGACTTCTTTCAAAGTTGCTCTTTTTGCATGGTCCCCTCAACTTTGTGGTTACTCTCCCTCAGACATGTCACAGCTTGGGAATACATGGAATGCTAGATTAGGAATCAAGAAGATTTGGGTTTAAATCCTGCCTCTGACCCTAACTAGTTATGCGGCTATGGACAAATCATTTAACCTTTCTGACCCTCAGTTACCTCACCTGCAAAATGGAAATAATTCCACCTTCCCTGGATTGCCATGAGAATCAAATGAGACAATGTATGTAAAGTGCTTATCAAACTTCAAAGCACTATGTAAACAAATTGTTTTTAATGTCCTTCATAACATGTGGTATGCAAAACTGAAGAAAATGTTTTAAAATGGATTTGAGCAGTTCAGAGGGCAGTAGGCTTATCCCCTGCCTTATGCTGGACTCTATACTTCTGTCAGTGAGCTGAAGATGGCCACCAGCTTTTCCAGTAGCCACATCACATTGCTGACTCACATTGAATTTCTGGTCACTAAAGCCCCCAGATCTTTTTATGGAAACTATATCCCAGTTATTCCTCCCTGGTCCATAATAGCTATCTTCAAATATCTAAAGGCCAGCCCTTACACATCTTAGAAGGTGCTTGCTGGTTGGTTGATTGTGATGGGGAAGAGGAATTATATCTGTTCTTCTTGGCCCCAGAGGGAAGAATCAATAGTAAAGGAGCGTACATTAATTCACCTTAATATAAGTAAGGACATCTTAATAATAAGAGCTCTCCAAAAATGGAAAGGGACTTCTTCCAAAGGTACTGACTGAGTCTCCCATCACTGGAAGTGTCCAAATGACTAGATGACAGCTTGTCAGAGTTTCTTTAGAGAAGATTCTTGCACTGGAAAGGAGAATGGACCAGACAGTCTAATGTCACATCCAGTTTTAGGAATCTCAGATTCTAAATTGAGTTGGAGTTACCAACAAAATATCCAAATAGAAATGTTGAACCTCAGGCTTGAAAATACAGGAATGAAAGTCAGATAAGAAGCCATTTATGGAGATATGGATCTGGAAATCATCCCATAAGATATTAAAACCTTAGGACAGGATCATGGGGAGAGGACAGGTAGCGAAGAGGACAGGGCCAAAGGAAGAGCTTTGGAGAATCATCAATTAGGGAAAAGGAAACAAGAGCCAATAAAACAGACAAAGAGGAAGTTGTCAGAGAGGTAAGATGAAAATGAAGAGTATGGTCTCTCTAAAGTGGGGGCATAAGAAAGTATCCAATAGAAAGTGTTAGTCAACAGTGGCAGACACTACAGAGAGGTCAAGGAAGATGAAGACAGAGAAATGTCACTGGATCTCCCTATGGAGAAATTATTTGCTCTTCACCTCTACCCTTAAAGAGAACAGTTACTGACAGCCCCCACCTTCCAAACATTAGGATACATAACGACTGGGAGCAAGGGATCCCCATGCTGCCCTTTGACACCTACATGTTTCCAGGGAAGTTGCCATTCATTGTCATTCAACAAACATTGATTCATTCTTATTCAACAAACATTTCTTGAGCACCTACTATATATGCGAGGTAGCTGCAGAGGGTGGGCAAAGGCAAAAGTAAACACAATCCCTATCCTCACAAAGCTTAAGATCTAGTAGAGGGTATAACAACATGTGAACACAAACATCTATGGTACCAGTCAGAATGTGATGAGGGCCATAGGACATATGCAAAGTGCTTTAGGAGTTTGGAGAAGAGAGAAATCATTTTCTATAGGGAAGGCTTCACAGAAGAAGTAGCTGGGCCTACAAAGATAAGATTCTAACAGCTCTGACATTCTAAGTTCTACGTTCTAAGCTCCCAGTTCTGACATTCAGTGCTTTAAGATCTCTTCCAGCCCTGACATGTTGTGTTTTAAATTGCCTTTTAGCTATAACATTCTATATTCTAAGGTCCCTTCAAAGTGCTAATATCCTTTGTTTTATGTTGTAGGGTCTTTTCCAGCTCTGACATTCTACATTTTAAGTTCTGTTGCAGCTTAATCATTATATATTCTAAGGTCCCTTCCAATTCTGACATTCTGTATTCTAAGACTTGCCCCAATTCTGACATTTTGTGTTTTATGTTCCCTTCCAATTCTAACATTCTTAGTTCTGTATTCTAAGGTCCCCACCAGCCTTACTGTTCCGTGTTCTAAGGTTCCCACCATTCCTATGGTTCTGTGTCCTAAAGTCCCCACCAGCCCTACTGTTCTATGTTTCAAGGTCCCTACCAGCCCCACTATTCTTTGTTCTAAGGTTCCTTACAGCCCTACTATTCTGTGTTCTAAGATCCTGACAAGCTCTATTATACTAAAATCTGTTTCTGTAATTGGTCTTATTTAGTACTCAAGGTAGAGCCTCTAGTTCTCTCAAGGAAAGGTCAAGAAGCTTCCTGGCTGTGCCTCCACCCTCACAGCCTGTCCATTCTCATCCCATTCTGCTGAGCTCTTCAGATAATGAGTATCCCTCACCCCTGCCAGGAGCTGCCCTGGATGATATCCAGTAGGGACTTTATGGGTAAATTGAGCTCTGGAACAAAGCTGAAAGGAAGTTCAAATAGCATTGCTCTCCTTTGATTAGTATTTTATAATAAAAATATGAATAGCACACATTTCTATAGTGCCCTGTAGTTTACAAAGTACTTGACGTACTAATTATCTCATCAAAGTATCAAAATGTAATCCCACAATAGCCCTTTGAGGTAATAATGTATTATCTGCATTTTATAAATGAGGAAACTGAGGCTCAGAAAAGAGAAATAACTTGATCGAAGTCATACAGCTCACATCAAGCCTTCCTAGACCCATAATCCCTGAGGTTCTCTACCTCCACTCTCAGGCTTTAAAAGTAAAAGTTTAAAAAAAAAAAAAAAAAGCAAAAGTTAAATTTACAAGGTGAACTGTTTCGTCACTGCATTCAAGTTATGGTAACCCCAATCAGAGAGAGGATTCCTGCAGAAGCTGCTGTCACCACTGTAGGAGTTCAATGGGGGCAGAGAGGTAGTGGGATTAAGGAAGGACATTTTTGTCCTCCTGAGCCTGTATTGGCAGGAGGGGGGGGGGGGGGGGAAATACTGCCCTGTTCCTTAATTCTTTTCCTCCTCCTCTATAGTGAGTCATCTGACACTTCATACCGAGCCAGGCTTTGAGAGGACAAGGATCTATTTTACTGCAATGTGAGGAAGCCTCAGAACAGCTAGTGTCTTGGTCCTTTCCAGATCTGGTCTCACTCTACCTAGCTATCCCAGAACTCATTTTTCTTCTTAGTTCCAGTCTGTTTATCACAGACTCTTAGGATCTCGAAACCACAAACTCTTAGAATGTTGGAATCAAAGATTCTTAGAATCTTGTAGTTATGGCCTCTTAGAATTTGGGAATTTTAGAATCTTGGAATCATAGATTCACAAGTAATGGAGCTAGGACCCTGATCTAGGTCTCTGACCCAAGTCCAGGAAGTTTTCCAATAACAGAAATTCACATTTATAGAATGCTTTCAGGTTTGCAAAGCATTTTACATACGTCTCATCTGACCTACTCCATCTCCTTCTCTCCCTTACCCACAGTACCAGAAAAGGAGAAAGGACTCTCTGCACAGGAGACTGCTTCGCCATGAATTATCAGTGTCCCAGGAAAACGGGCCCCAGATAGAATAGGAATTTGACATACAAAAAAAGATGGGGGGTGGGGGGAGGAATCTAGCTTCCCCTGGGAACGGAAGGAAAGAGAAGGGAAGGAAAGGCAAAGCAAAGCAAGGCAAGGGGGAAAACAAGAATTTATTAAGCACCTACTATGTGCCAGACTATGCTAAGTGCTTTACAAATATTTCCTTCTATCTTCACAACAATCCTGTGAGGCAGATACTATTATTATTCCCATTTTAGTTGAGGAAACTGAGGCAAATAAAAGCTAAGTGACTTGCCCAGGGCCACACAGCTCATAAAATGTCTGAAGCTGGATTTGAACGCAGGTCTTCTTGACTTCAGATTCAGTACTCTACCACTGTTCTAGCTACATAGGGATAGGCTCATGGCAGAAGGGAGAGTTATGATTGATCCTTTAATCAGTCAATCAGTGGGGCCCCCAAGTTCCAGTTTACCTTGTGTCTAAAAATAGCCCTCATTTTCCCAGCATTTTACAGTTTATAAAACCCTCCCCTTATAACTACCCCAAGAGATGGGAAACGGGGGTATAATCCCCATTTTACAGATGAGTAAACTAAGATTCAAAGAAGGGATTTTGCTCAAGGTTGCTCATTTAGTAAGTGGCAGAGCCAAGACTCAGAGGCCTCCTGACTCTGTGGAACAGTGGGAAGAGCACTGGATTGGGAGTCAGAGGACCTGGGTAGGAATCTTGGCTCTGCTGCTGACTGGCTGTGTGAGCTTGAACTAGTCATTTACTTCTATGGGTCTCAGTTTGCTCATTTGTAAAATGGGAGTGTTGAACTAACTGACCTCTACGGTCTTCTCCAAGCCAAGGTCTGTCAAGGGTTACCTCCCTGTAATGTGCAAAGAACATTCAAATCCTTCCAAGAGCTCTCTCTCTCTGTCCCTCAGGAGGACTCACTTATCTACTGGGAGGGCAGCAAACTAGAAAGGGAAAGGCTCTAAGCTAGGAGTCAGAAGACCGGCTTGAAGCCCAGCTAGGACACTTGCTAGCTGTTTGTTTGACCGCAGGCTAGTCATTTCCCTAAGACTCGCTTTCCTGTCCTGTAAAATAGGACGCCAGAGGTCGTGTCTTATATGACTCCACGTTTTACTGTTAGTAAATGGCAGAGCCAAGATTCCAATGAGTGCTGAGCCCCAACTTGGCATTTTTTCTGCAGTGCCCACCTAATAATAATTCCTATCCTGTCTTCTGCTCCCGACCCTATCAATCTCTCTCCCTCTTCTCTGTGTCTCTGTCTCTGTCTGTCTGTCTCTTTGTCTCTCTCTGTATGTTTGTCTCTGTCTCTGTGTCTCTATTTCTGTCTTTGTGTCTCTGTCTCTCTTTGTCTCTACCTTTGTCTCTCTCTTGTCTGTTTCTCTCTGTCTTTATCTCTGTCTCTCTCTGTCTATCTCTTTCTCTGTCTCTCTCTCTCTCTCTGTCTCTCTCATTGCTGGGGATAAGGAATGAACCTGTGATTTCATTGATACTGGGAATTCCTTTGAGGAAGTTTCCTCTATCAATACCAGGCAGCACCACAGAGAACACTGAAGAGAAAGGAAGAAAACAAGCATTTATTAAGTACTTACTATGTACCAGGCACTGTGCTAAGCACTTTACAAATCTTATTTTCAATTTGACCCTCACAACTACCCTGGGAAGCAGGTACTATTATTATCCCCATTTTACAGATGAGGAGACCAAGGCAAGCAGCAGTTAAGCGACTTGCCCAGGGTCACACACCTGGATTTCAGCTCAGGTCTTTGTGACTCCAAATCTAGCTGTGCCCAACAAACCGGCTGAGGAAGTAAGTGATTTGCAAAGAATCATACATAAGGTTTGTGTGAGGGGTAGGATTTGAATACAGGTCTTACTGGCTCAGAGGCCAACTCTCTATCCACTATACCATACCGTCTTTGTGTTTTGTAAAACTTAAAATGTACATTGTAGAAATATGTGCAATCATTACAACTGGAAGTATGTCAGGAAAGGGTTAATCTTGCACCTAAGGGCCCCTCTTCTAGAAAAGTGCATCCGGCCCAGGAAAGGCCCAGGCTGTGACAGAGAAAGATTATGTAAACAAGAGCCAGCCAGAGATAAAAGTAAGTGATTGCCACCCACCAGTGGAGGAGCGTGAATAGGTATTGAAATTCACTTTCAATAATGCATGTCCTCCCCCGCACTAGCGGTAGGGCCTCGGGAGGGGGAGACAGAGGCTCTTTAAAGGGCCAGGCAGTACCTTTCCCTTATAGAATCACAGGCTTAGAGCAAGAAGCTCTTAGAAATCATTCTGTCCTATCCTCTCATCTTACAGAGGAAGGAACAGGCCTGTAGAGGTCAAGTGACTCGACCAAGGTCACTCAGTAAGCAGCTTTTTGGTCCAGAGCTATGGCAACTCCCAATGAGAAAACTCAGTGGAAAGAATACTGGACTCCAAGGACCTCCGTTCAAATCCCAGTTCTGTCACTACCTGTGTGGTATGGACAACTCACACCCTCCCTAGGCCTATAAAGTGAGGGGGTAGATGGTTTCTGAGGGCCCTCCCAGGATCTATGACCCTTCTACCAAGGCACATCAGTGAAGACCCAAGGTCACAAAAGCAGCAGGTGTCAGAGGTAAAACTAGACACCAAGGTCTTCCTGATTCTAAAGTTGGGTCTTTATCCACTTGCAAGACTGCCTCTACTAAGCAACAGCAGGATTAAATCTTACTCTTTCCACAAGTCTGCGGCTGCCCCTCAGACCCCCTTCATCAGCTAGGCTCACCACCATGGGGAAGGATCCCACAGTGAGGATCGTGCGAGCTCTAAGGTGCCGGGCAAAGATAAAACATGGCACCCACGGGTGACTTCATCCTACCACCATCAGGGCAGGCAAGCCAGGTTAGCTGAATCAGTAAGTCATTCTGAGGAAGGGACCTGGGGTGGCATGTGCCAGGAGAATAAAACCACTACCACCATATTGACCACCACCTCCTTTTAGACCACAATGGAGATAGCTCAGAACCCTGAGCCCAAAGCCTTGGGAGTAGCAGTGCCTCCCAGATCCCTCCATCACTGCTTTCAGCCAAGCCCCTACAGCCACCATCCAGAGAATCAACTCCAGTGGACATGAAATGTTGCAGTCCCAGACTCATGGACAGCAATGTCTGTCAAGATCCTGAAAAAAGAGTTCTTGACACAAAAGTCCTTGGCACTGTCAAATGGTCCAACGTCAGAAATGGATATGGTTTTATCTGTGGAAATGACATTACAGAAGAAGCATGACCATCTGCTTTACTGCTACACCCTAAGGACCATGGGACCTTTTCATCTGACTTGCAGCTGAAATCTCGTTTTTGTGTTGTTTCTCCCATTAGAATGTAAGCTCTTTAAGAAGAGGGGCGGTTCTGCTTTTATATTTGTGTCTCCAGTGGGTAGCATGATGCTTTGCCCAAAATAAGCACTTGATAAATACTTCTTTATCCATTCATTCACTCATTCATACTGAAACCTAGGTAACCATCTAAGGCTCTTTGAGGATGCTCCAACTTCCCCCCGCCCAGGTCAGCATTTCCCCCCCAGCGCTCTTCCCATCAGTCCTCTGACAAAAAGATTAACAGGGTAGGGGGATGTTGTGGCATAGGGGCAAAAGAACTGAGTCTTGGAAGCTAAGACTCTGGATTTGAATTCTAGCTCAGTTTTCACAGCTCTAAAATAAGGGGATTGGAACAGATTATCTCTAATTAAAGTATTTTCTAGCTCAGCTCAAAATCCTGTGATCCAAGGGACCCCGAAATTATTATTCCTATTCTAGGGTTGAGTGAGAGGTGGAGAGTTATGTCCAGGCCATAGGATCATATATTCCAAGCTGGAAGAGACCTCAGAAATCACCTCAGAAGTTTACAGGGAGGAAATCAAGGCCCAGAGATATCACAGGATCATAAATTCAGAGCCAGAAAGGACACTAAAGGCCATCTATTCTAACCCCCTCATTTTATAGACAAGGAAACAGAAACACAGAGGAGTTAAGTAATTTGCCCAAGGTCACATAGCAAATAAGCAAACAAGGTGAAATTTGAACCCAGGTCCTCCTACTCTCAATCTAGCACTCTTGTACCATGCTATCTTGGGCGCCAGATTTTAGGAAGGGCATGTATAAACTGGAATTGGTCCAGAAGAAGGCAACCAGGATAGTGAGGAAGTTTCAAATCCAGTCATGTGAGGATCAGGTAAGGAGCCTGGGAATGTATAACTTAGAGGAGGGAAGACTTAGGGGGAATGTAATAACTGTGTGGAAGCATTTTGAAGGATTGTCATGGCGAAGAGAGATCAAGCATCCTCCTGGGCCTTGGGGGATAAAATTAGGACCAATGCGAGGAAGATGTAGAGACATGTTTTGGCTGAATATCAAGAAGAACTTCCTACTAATTAGATCTATACAAGAGTTGGACTGAGCTCCCCAAGTGGAAGCTGGGTGATCATTTGTTAGAGATATCATAGATAGAGTTCCTATTCAAGTAGAGGTATCAGATAACTTCTGAGGCCCCCAGATGAGGATCTGGGACTCTATGGGTCCACCTTTTCCCTACCAACAACTCATCCTTCTTCCTGTCCTTCCTCTAGATACCTCAGCATGGGGAAATAGAATATCCCTTGGGATCAGGAGACATGGTTTGAGGGGAGATTCTGGATCTCTTGTCTCTGATTCAGGGGTCATTTGCTATGTCACATCATCTTTTAGGGCCTCAGTTTCCTTCTCTACAAATGAAGCAATTAGATCGGAAGAGTTCTGACATTCTAAATCCTAAGGTTCCTTCCAGAAAGGAAGGAAAGAAATAAGCATGTATTAAGTGCCTGGCACTGTGCTAAGCACTTTATAAATATTATCTTATGGGACAAATATTACTATTATGAGGCATTTAGGTGGCACTGTACTTAGACGGCTGGGCCTGTAGTCAGGAAGACCTGAGTTCAAATCCAGCCTCAGACATTTACTAGTTGCCACTTAACCTCCATTTGCCTCAGTTTCCTGCCTCACAGGGTTGTTATGAGAATCAAAAGAGATAATTGTGAAGTGCTCAGCACAGGGCTTGGAACATAGTGCTATATAAATGTCAGCTATTATTATTATTATTATCTCCAATGGGATAATAATTTTAAAATGCTCAGCACAGTGCCTGGAGCATAGTAAGAACTACGTAAAAGTTATTGTTGTTGTGGTGGTTGTTGTTATCCAATTTGATTCTCACAATAATCCTGGAAGGTAGGTACTATTATTACTCCCATTCATAGATGGGAAAACTGAGGCAAATGGAGGTTAAGCGACTTCCCAGGGTCCATCGTGCCACCGAGCTACTCCAGCTTACAGCTCTGACACCCTGTGCTCTAAGGTCCCACTTTAGCTCTGACCTTCTACGGCCTGTGTTCTAAAGTATTTTCTAGCTCAGGCATGCTAATGATTCTGTGTCTTTCATCACTTTCACTCCCCTGGTCATCTGAGGCCAAGTGAAGAGCAGCAAATGAGCTCACTTACTACCTTCTGGTTAGGAAACCCTACATATCAAAGGTCAGGCTAGGTGAATGAGATCAGAGCTGGTGGATCCAGCTGCCACAGAGCAGTTGACCCCAGGAGGCATTGTCTTCCAGGAGAAGCCTTGGGCTGGCCCCACCTCCTTCTCTTCCACTGTGGGCCAGACTCGTAGGTGACATCAATTGCCACCCTTCTTCCTTCTAGACAGAGTTCTTCTCACCTCCTAAAAGACAATGATGAGATTTAGAAATGGAAGGGACCTTAGACACAATCTAGTTTCACTCCCATATTTTACAGAGGAGGAAACTGAGGCTAGAGAAATTTAGTCATTTTCCTAAGGGAACACACCAAGTAAACAGGTGGAGTCACAAGGTCATGAAATTTAAGAGTTAGAAGTGCCCTAAGAGGCATTCACATTCAATCCATACTAAACAGGAATGCCCTCTATGTATAACATTACCAGAATCTTATTAGCAGTGTGAATCTAATAAGTGGCAAAAAACGATCAGATTTGGAGTCAGAGTAGCTGGGTTCAAGTCTTAGCTCTATGACTTTTAATATTTGTGTGACCCTGGGTAAATTACTTCTCCTCTGGGGAGACTTCAAAGTCCTCATTTTTAAAATGAAGGGGTTGGTCTAGATCAGGGGTTTTTAGACTGGGGTAAAGCACTGGATTTGGAATCAAGAAGGCTCATTTTCCTAAGTTCAAATCTGGCCTCAGACATTTACCAGCTGTGTGGCCCTGGGCAACTCACTTAACCCTGTTTGCCTCAGTTTCCTCATCTGTAAAATGGGCTAGAGAAGGAAATGGCAAACCATTCCAGCATCTTTGCCAAGAAAACCCCAAATGGGGGTCACAAAGAGTCAGACACAACTGATCAACCACAAAAATAAAAATAAACTATATTTCACAGTAACTGGTTCCCTTTGTAATTTCAGATATCTTATTTTACGCATTTAAAAATATTCTTTTCAGGGGCAGCTAGGTGGTGCAGAGCACTAGCCCTGAAGTCAGGAGGACCTGAGTTCAAATCTAGCCTCAGACCAAATGACTGACACTTACTAGCTGTGTGACCCTGGGCAACTCACTTAACCGCAATTGCCTTAAAAAAAAAAAGTAAATAAAAATATTCTTTTCTATAGAGGTCGATAGGTGTCACCAGACTACCCAAAAGATCCATGATACCACAGAGGTTAAAAACCTCTGGTTAAGATGACCTTTGAGTTCCTTTCCAACTCTAAATCTATGTTCTATTGACCTTGCACAAGACCCAGGCCAAGGGCTTCTCTGAGCCTTTTTCCTCATCTGTAGAAATAGATAATTGGATGAAATGACCTCCAAAGTCCCTTCCAGCTCCAGAGTTGTAGGATCCTAAGGCAGTCTGGTTGGCTCTTAGACAGCTTTGATTGGCAGGTAGCGTTTCCTCACTTCAAGCAGTTCTGCCCCTTTTGCACCTTTCCCTTCCATCTCTGAGTTCTTCCCTCTGGGGTCATGTGGAACAAGGTTGATGTCTCCAGGTCCCAGCTTTGTACACCGCCACCCACTGCTTCACTCCTCCTCCCCACGAGGGCCAGCTGCTTTTGTTTGACTGTCAGATTTCAAACAGGCTCCTGGAAAACCCAATTACCTCCCGAAGGCAGGCTGGCCACGACTAAATGGAAATCTCCCTCTCGCTCAGCCAGCTGTGGGGAGAGCCCAGCACAAAGCCAGATTTACAAACACAAGGACATTGGAGACTAAGTGGGAATGTTTTTCCCCAAGCTTGGCTACTTCCTTGTTGGGTGCCCTGGGCAAGTCACTTTTCTCCTCTGGGACTCTGTTTTCCCATCTGTCGAATGTAAGGGTTATGTAACATACCAGTTCTAAAATCTCTTCTAGATCTGCCATTCCATATTCTATGTTTTAAGCTCCTATGCAGCTCTGACAGTGTATGGCCTGTGTACTGAGATCTCCTTATAACTTGGACATGTCCAAGGATAGAATGGGCTGCTTTATCAGGTATTGAGCTCCCAATCACTGAAGGTGTGGAAACAGAGACTGGATAACCCCCTGTCAAAGGTGATAGAGAGAGTAAGAGTTGTGTCTAATGACCCCTGAGGTTGCTTCAAGGTCAAGGAGAGGGCATGATTCTGAGGTTCTATAAGTGGTGATTTAGGGTGAGTGAAAATCAACCACAGAAGAGCCAGCTAGAAATTCTTGCTAGTCTCGGGGAAAGGGAACTGATCTTATAGTCTTAGGTTCAAATGCCACTTATTAACCACATCAAGTCACTTCCCTTCTCTGGGGCTTAGCTTCCTCATCTGTAAAACAGGGGGGGTTAGATTAGGTGATCTTTAAAGGTGAGGGACCAGATCCCTAGATATGGTGAAGTGAGGAAGGAGATCCATCCTTAATAACCCAATCTGTGGAAGCATAGGTCCACATAGATGGGTAGCATTTTGACACAGAGAGCATGTAGCAGAGGCATCTCAGTCTAGGGAATGGGATGGGCAAATTCAGGAAGCTAGGAAAGCAGAGGTTGTAGGAGTCTGTAAAGAGAGAGGCCTTACCACCTCCAGGGAGATATGTTAGAGATAAGTTAGGCCAGATACAGAGGGTAAGCCAGTCTTTGGAAGGAAGACTTTGAATGCCATATCAAAGAGTTCAGCTTTGATCCTCACAAAGAACCAGCCAGAGCCACACCTACCTTTGAGCTCTCAGTTGAGTGAATTGAGGGTTTGCGGTCCTCAATGAGAGCCCTAGAACCTCAACATCATAGCCATCATAGGGACAGCTAGATGGCGCAGTGGGTAAAGCTCCAGCCTCAGAGTCAGGAGGACCTGAGTTCAAATCTGGCCTCAGACACTTGACACTTACTAGCTGTGTGACCCTGGGCAAGTCACTTAATTCCGATTGCCTCACCAAAAAATAAAAAACAACAATAATATAGTCATTATGGGAAGAGTTTTAGATTCTAAGTCAGACAATTGAGTCCTGATTGAGTGTGACATTGGCAAGTCACTTGCATGCCCTGGGCTTCAATTTCCTCATCTTTAAAATAAGGGGATTGAACCCATGGACCTCTAAGAACCAATGACCTTTTGACATAGAGATGTTCTTCCCAAAAAAGGTTGAAATCATATTTCCCTCCCCACTATCAGCCCTATCCAGGTATGGGATTGTATGTCTGGATGCCCCAATGCTGAAACTATTCTCAGTGAGAGAAAGGGGAGACTTCTCATTGGAGTTCTTTTCCCCCCTAATTCCAGGGATCCTTTTATCTTCTCCCTATTCCCCTATGCTACAAGTTGCCAATCAAAAGGTCCAGGAGATCCCATCCTTTTTGAGAGCATTTAGGGGTTCCCTGCATCTCCAAGATAATGGTTAAAATGGGCAGTTATCTGGAAGGACTGAGTGAAGGAAAGCGGTAGGTAAAAATCAAACTCCACAGCTTTATCCCACCTCCAAAGCTGCTCTAGCCAAGGAACCTATTTTCAAAAGTAATATCTGGAAGCCCAAAACCTGGGAGATGAATACCCCTCCAAATCCTTTTGGGCTTTGGATGGCAGAGTTCATACTGCTTGTAACAAGACCAAAAAGCAATCAGGAAGGACTCCTTACACTGCAGTGGCCCTCTGCCCAGGAGTGGGGGTAGGTGGGCAGAGAATGCAGAGTACTCAGAAAAAAATGAAAAATTTTAATATGTATAGATATCATAAAACCATTGAATTTCATAGATAGAAAGGACTTTAGAACATAGATTTTTAGTGTCAGGAGAGACCTAAGCAATCCTAGGATAATCCTTTTATTTTATAAATGAGGAAACTGAGACTTGCGGAGGAATAACAGCTTCCCAGAGGTCACACATCTAGCTTCAGCAGAGCTAGGACTGCATGACCATGGCCTGAGGTCAAGGGTGGCTTCAAAGGAAGTCTGGCAGGGTTAATTATGGGGGTAGGAGGTAGAACAAGGAGGAGGTGGCCTAGAAGAGAGATAGCTCCCATGCTGGTAAGGGCCCTTGAAGAAAGTACAATTCCAAGAGCACTAAGCTGTGTCTATTCCCCTCTAAGTTTGTCTGACTCAGCAACCCTGCTGGGATGTGCTCTCCAGGCCCTTCCAACCATGCCAGTTGAGTTCCTGCGCAAGGGCACTGTCCTTTGCTTCTTTGGCAACCAAACTCAAGACCTGGAGATGGCCAGCTGCCATGTCTCTGTACACTGGACAGAAGAATGACTAGGCCTCCTCAGCTCTGTTTCTTTCCTGGAAAGTTGAATACTTATGTGGGGTCCCCAAAAAGCCACCAGCTCCCCCCTTACTCCTTATCCCAACCCACAACACACACTCAAAGGGCAGGTGATGGCAACTATTTACTCTTTACCTGTTTGTTCATTTCTGCATATACATAGACATCCTTGCTCCTTCCCTAAGATAAACTGAGGAAAGTGAGGCCCAGACATTTTAAGTGATTTCCCTAAAGTCGCCAAGGTGGTATCAGAACAGAAGCAGGATTTGAATCAAGGTCCTCAAACTACAGAATCTACGTTCTTTCCATTTTGCTACACCTTCTCTCCTGCCCACTTCTGACAGTCTATACTCTATGGGTTCTAAGAACCCTTCCAGATCTGAAAAGTCTATGTTCTAGGGTACTTGCATTTGGTGTTCCAAGGCCCCTTCCCTCTTTGACATTCTAGGTCTAAGGTTCCTTCCAGATCTAACATTTTATGCTCAAAGTTCACTTCCAGCCCTAAGGAAGAAAGAGCTGAATGGAGAAGTTTTTCACTTCCCTGAAGTGATGAGATTTGGGGTATAGAAGGAAGAGGGGAGTTGTACCCATTTCAGGCTCTGAAATCAGGCAGGAGCTAATTGGAAACTGGAGAAATGGAAACCTCTAATTCCATGCTGTCCCCCCTCCTCCCTTCCCTTCCCTCCCCTCCCCCTCTCCACCTGGAAGAGAGGGCCATCTGTTCCCTTTGCTAGGGATACATATGAAGAGGAAGCTAAATTTAAAGACTAATATTACTTAACGTTCATCTTCAAAGTGCTTTGCACACTAATTACTAATTAATCCTCCCAACACCCCAGAGAACTCCAGATACCTTCCTGCCCCCATTTTACAGATGAAATGGACTTTATCTGTGCCAGAATCTGGCATATTAGATCTGGAAGTAACTTTAGAACATAGCAAATCACAGCTAGAAAGAACCTGAAAGCTCAACTAACCCAACCACCTCATTTTACAGATTTACATTGAGATTCAGTGACTTGCCCAAATACATTTAGTGGGTAAAGTAACAGAGTAAGAACTAGCTAGAAGGTCATCCAGTTTTCTTTCAGAGCTACCACATACTCTTAGTCCTGGCCAAAGCCCAATTATCTCTCTGTATTTAAACATCTGACAGGGAGAAATGTCTATACAAAATGGGTGCTATATATAATGTGTGAGCATTACAGTAAAGCTATATAGAAAGTGAATTTCTGTAAAGTGAGTTCTACTTGTGTGCTAACTTCCCTTATAAAATCACAGATACATTCCCAAGAAGAAAAAATATCCCAACAAATGGAAACGAAAGTTCATTATAGAAATGGCATACATGATGTCCTACATAAATCCTAGGTACTATAGTAAACCAATAACACTAAATCTGCTTCCATCTACCATCCCCACACAGTAATTCCCTTTCCTTTTGCAACACTCTGCTACCAGTTGCCCTTCTACTCAATTAATTAATCAATCAAGTGTTTATTAAATCCCTCTTAAACTTTAAGATTTTCTTTTTTTTTCTATTTCTTAATAGTATTTTATTTTTTCAATTACATGTGAAGGTAGTTTTCAACATTCATTTTTATAAGATTTTGAGTTCAAATTTTTTCTCCCTCTTTCCCCTTCCCCCTCCCCAAGATGACAAGCCATTAGATGTAAAACCTTAAGATTTTCTTCCATGCTTAAGAGATCTTTACTCATCACTACACTCACAATAATGTGCTATTGTCTAGATACTAATAGTATCTAATGGAGCTAAGCTGTGAACACATCTGATAAGCTCATATTAGACTAGATAATCTCCAAGGTCTTGTTTGGCTCTAAATGCTATGACATGCAGGATGCAGAGCAATATACTTAGCACCAGAGATCTCAAGTTCAGAGAAGACACTGTTCTTGCCCTCAGGAAGCTTCTAGTTGAGTATGAAGGACATGTGCACAGATACATAGAAAAGTTACTAATATGTGTTAATTAATATACATCAAAATTAATATATGTTCATGAGATTAGAAAGGTACAGGGCTCATAAGAGATCAAAGGCTGAAGATCTTTTGCTACTTGATTATCAGGGAAGGCTTCCTGGAGGAGGCTGTGTCTAAATTGGGCTTCAAAGGCTAGGCAGGAATTCAACAAAGAGAAAGGAGGAAATTTGAAGTATATGGAATAGGTTGAGCAAAGGCACTGACTGAGGTGAGAGAGGGAAGGTCATGTGATTAGTCCAGTTTGGCTGAAACTTTGAATATGTGTCAGGGAATAATATGAGAGAAGGCTAGGAAGATAGATTATGAAGGACATTTAAGCCCACACAAAAGAACTTGAACATTACTTTTTAATCCCAATTTGTATTTTTTAAAGTAATCATTTATTTTCTTTGCTTTCCACCTTCTTTCCTCCAGACTGAGGGGGGAAAATAAAAGGAAAAAAAAAACCTCATAAGCAAATATACATATCCAGGCAAAACAGATTCCTACATTGACCAAGTCCAAAAATGTATGTCTTACATACAACGTGTGTGTGTGTGTATATCTTGAGTCCATCACCTCTCGGTCAGGAGGTAGGTAGTATGCTTTATCATAGGTCCTCTGGAATCGTGGTTGGTCATTGTATTGATCGGAGTTCTAAGTCTTTCAAAGTTGTTTTTCTTTACATCGTTTTCATATAAATTGTTCTGGTTCTGCATTCTTTATCAGTTAATGCAAATTTTCTCAGCTTTCTTTGAAACCCTCTTTCATCACTTCTTATAGAGCAATAATATTCCATTACCCTCATATACGATAATTTGTTCATCTACGCCTCCAAATGATGGGTACCCCCCTCAGTTCTGAGTTCTTTGCCACTACAAAAAAAAGCTGCTAGAACTATTTTTGAATATGGGTCTTTTTCCTCTGTCTTTGATTTATTGCTGGGTCATAGTTTAGTGACTTTTAGGTCATAATTCCAAATTGCTTTCCAGAATGACTGGATCAATTCACAGCTCTACCAACAGTGTGTTAATGTACCTGTTTTCCTTCAGTCCCTCCAACACTTGTCGTTTTCCTTTTTTGTCATCTTTGCCAATCTGATGGTTATGAAATGGAACCTCAGAGTTGCTTTAATTTGCATTTCTTTAATTATTAGTAATTTGGAGCATTTTTTAAAAATATGGCTGTTGATAACTTGAATTTCTTTCTGTGAAAATTGCCTGCTCATATCCTTTGGCTGTTTATCAGGAATAGCTCGTGTTCTTAGACATTTGAATCAGTTCTTCATATATATCAGAAATGAGATCTTTATCAGAGAAATTTGCTGCAAGGATTTTTTTCCACTCAACTGTTGAATTTAGACACTATTCAGAAGCTAGTAGGTAACCACTAAAGACTCTGAGCAGAGGAACAGAATGACCAGACCTTCCTAACAAACAGAGTCATCTAACAATGAAATTGACTGTTTCTGTTGTAGTGAATTTCCCATCACTAGAAGTATTCGAGTAAAAGCTAGATAACTGCTCCTGAGGATGCTATAGATGGTATTCATGCATTAGGAAGGGTCTGACCTTCAAACGACCTCAGACATCCTTTCCTACCTAGATCCTCGGAATACAAAGACAAAAATGAAATTGTCTCTTTCTCCAGGATCTTACGTTCCACTGGGCAAAACAATATATACAGACATAAGTTAAGCTTGGGAATCATGAAATTTTCTAAAACATTTCTGACAGAGCCTGATTTCCTGTAAGAGAGAGTGGGGGAAAAAAGACAACCCAGACAATTCTCAGGCTAGTTCAAAAGAGCTGGGCTGTCCAGGAAGTAGCAAGCTTATCTTGCTCAGGTGTGAAGAAAATAGAATCTACAGATGGTCCTCACAAGAAGGCAAGGATGAAACAGAGTGGCTTGTCCAGACTCCCTTCTAGAATCCACTTAGTGGCAATGATAGGCTCACAGTACTTAGAGCTAGAAGGGGCCTCCAAGATCTTACAGCCTAACTCATTTGTTTTATAGATGATGAAACTGAGGCTAAGAAAAATTAAACATCTTGCTGAAGGTCACAGAGGTAGGTAGTAAGTAACATTGTCAGGGCTCACTCCACATCTTCTGACTCCAAATACAAATTCCACTGCACAATGTGACTAATTGCCTTCCTCACCCCTCCCCAATGGGGTCATCCCCTACAAACTGGATGACATTGGGTATGGGATAACAGAAAAAACATTGTACTTTTAATAAAAAAACATGGGTTCAAGTCCCAATTCCAACACTTTCCATAGACAGTCACTTCCCCTCACTGAGCCTCCATTTTCCCATCTATAAAATGGAAGTAATAATACCTGCATTACTGCTCTCATAGGGCTCTTGGTAAGGAAATCACTTTGTAAACCTGAGATATAGTGGGAAAAGTAATGGATTTCAAGGCAAAAGGCCTGGTCCTTTCCCTTCCCTTCCCTTTCCTTCTCTACTTATTCACTGCAGAACGGATCACTTCTTCTCGCTGGCCCACAGTTTCCTCATCTGTAAAATAAAGGGGTTGAACTACAGGCATATCTCAGAGATGTTGCAGGTTCAATTTCAGAACATGGCCATAAAGGGAATATTGTGATAAAGAGAGTCACGTGAATTTTTTGGTTTCTCAGTGCATATAAAAGTTATGTTTATACTATACTGTAGTCTATTAAGTGTGCAATAATATTATGTCTAAAAAAACAACGTACATGTCTTAATTTAAAATACTTTATGATGAAAATGCTAACCATCACCTGAACCTTCAGCAGGTTAATTAATTAATAATTACTTAATTAAAAATTTTAATTAATTTAGAAATACTTTATGATGAAAGTTCATCATCTGAACCTTGAGCAGATTGTAATCTTTTTGCTGGTGGAGGGTCTTCCCTTGATGTTAATGGCTGCTGACTGATCAGTTGCTGAAGGGGGTGGCTGTGGCAATTTCTTAAAATAAGACAATAATGAAGTTTGCCATATTGATTGACTCTTCCTTTCACTTGAACACTTAGAGGCCATTGTAGGGTTATTAACTGTCATAATTTCAATTAGGTAATAGGGAAATCCAAGAAGAGAGAGAGAGAAAGTAAACAGCCAGTCAGTGGAGCAGTCAGAAGACACACAACGTTTTTCTATAAGTTCATCATCTTATATGGGTTCATGGTGCCCCAAAACAATTACAATAGTAACATCTAAGATCACTGATCACAGATCATCATAACAGATGTAATAATAATGAAAAAGTTTAAAATATTGCAAGAATTACCAAAGTGTGATACAAAGACACAATGTGAATACATGCTGTTGGAAAATGGTGCTATTAAATTTGTTTAAAGTGGGGTTGCCACAAACCTTCCATTTGTTAAAAAAAAATGCAATATCTACGAAGTGCAATAAAGTAAAGCACAATAAAACAAAGTATTCCTGTCTCTCCAAGATATCTTCTAGCTCAGGATTCTTTGATCCCATAAACATAGGTTACATCCATACAATCTGTTCAATCCATTGTTCTAGAAGCTAGGGAAGATTCAAAGATGAAATGAAATATTTTCCCTGCTTTCAAGGTTACAGGCCAGTAGTTCTAAATGGTGTGATATAGTCAACCATATGAAAGCATAAATGGCACTCTTTTCAAGTTTATGTATGACATAAAGCTGGGAGATATAACTCCTATCAGACAACAGAATTTGTATCCAAAAAGTTCTTGATGGGCTAGGACAATCAGTCACACCTAAAGGGATGACATTTAATAGGGATGAATATAAAGTTCTACATTTGGGTTTTAAGAATTAACTCCTATACTAGTATAGGATGGGGGTGGGGAAGGGTGTAGCTAGGCAATTTATTTGGGGGACTTTAAGACTTGATGGTCTAGTGGAATGCAAATTCATCCTGGTTCAGGTCAAAAAAGCTAATATGACCTTAGATTGAAGTAATAATGATAAATCTAGATCTTCTTTGTCTTCAGATGCCATTTGACAGGTATGGGAGAAGGGGAGGAATTGTGTTGCATTCTGGAAATCATATCTTATGAAGAATATGGACAAGTTGGTGCATGCCAGAGAAGAGTGACCAGGATGGTGAGGGAATTGGAAAATCATTCCTTATATGGATTGGTTGAAGAAAGTGGGAATGCTTAGCCTGAAAAAAAGAAGAATTAGTTGAAATACAATAGCTGTCTTCAATTATTTGAAGGACCAGTGGAAAAGGGGGATTAGGTTTAGAGCAAGTAACAATGGGTGGAGGGCAAGGAGGAGAAGAAAAGGAAAATGTTGCAGAGAAGCCCATTTCAGCCGAATAACAGCTAAAACTTCCTAATAATTAGGACTGTCTCAAAATGGAATGGATTGGTCATTTCCCCATCATAAATAGACTTTTAACAAGGCCCTAAATTGCTATTTGTTGGGTCTGTTGCGGAGGGGATTCCAGCTTGAGTATAGGCTAGCTGATATTCTAGGATTCTGAAAGAGCTGTCTGAGTCTGAGAAAGGAGGGATCAGAAAGGGATGGAAAGTATGGAAAGGTTTTCTGAAGAAGGTGGATGCTGAACTAGGTGTTAAGATGGGGTAGGAGTTAGAGGAAGGGGGAGTTAAAGGGTATTTTAAGTCAGTGGAGTCAGGGGAACAGTGTAGGCAGACCAGCCTAACTAGAGATGTAGAGAGGAAAGAAGTACAAGATAAAAATAGAAAGGTAGGTTGAAGCCATATTATGAAGAGTCCTGAATGCCAGACTGAGAATTCTGAACTTTCTCCAGAGGGTAATGTGGAGCCATGGAAAGTTTGTGAGAAGAGGAAGATCATGTTGACAGCAATAGCTGAAGAAGGTGATGTGGAGAGCTCAAGCTGATTGGGCTCTGTTGGAAGAGAAGAGAGAGGAGCACACAGAGGGAATTCTCATATATAGTTCTGGAAAGCCTCTGTAAATAGTCCCTCCCTATGAAGGCCTAGAAATCCAAAGAGCTGGAGGATTACATGTTGGAGGGAACTCCAACTTTCCAGGTTGTGGTCATCACTACTCCAGGACATAAAAATCAAAAAATTTGGCTTGAGTGCTGCCTTCATCAGTTACTATTGCTGTGACCTTGGGCAAGTCACCTCCCTTCTCCACACCTCACTTTCCTCATTCATCAAATGAAAATGATAATACTTGTACTACATACCACACGGATTATTGTGAAGAAAGTGCTTTTGTAAACCATAAGGTGCTATAGAAATGTGAACTATTATTATTATATTTCCATCTTGATATATCAATATCATGCTGATTTTATAATGGCATTTCTTCACATGAATAGCACCCTTTCACAAATATTATCCCATCCAATTCTCACAACAGTCCCAGGAAAGAGACAGAACAGAGATTATTCTCCACATTTTCCTGAGGAGAAAATGAACAATCCATAGTGGGAAATAATAGTGACTTGCCCAAGGTCACACAGATAGTAAGTAGCAGAGGGCTTTTCACTAGACCTTGTTACCCTTCTCATACATTCTTGGATATAAAAAAAAGTAGCTTAGAGATCATTCGGTCCATTTCTTACAAAAGAAGAATCTGATGGCCAAAAAGGAGAAGTGATTTAACTAGGTTCACAGAAACCACTTCATGGCAGAGATAGGATTGGACCTCAGGTCTCCTGACTCTCAGTCCAGAGATTGTCTGAACTTCTGTTGTTTAGTCATTTTCAGTCATGTCCAACTCTTTATGACCCTTTGGGGGCAGGGCAGGGGTTGGCAGAGACAAGGAACCCGAAGCAAATAGGGTCAAGTGACTTGCCCAGGGACACACAGCTAGTAGGTGTGTGAGGCCATATTTGAACTCAGGTCTTCCTGACTCCAAGCCCAGCACTCTACCTACTGCACCATCTAGCTGCCCTATCTGTCTGGTCTATCACCACTCAAAGTCACCTTCCTTATTGAAAGCATTGGGAGGAATGTATTCTACTTCTCCCTCATAGCTTGTAGAGGAGAAAGCTGGATTGTTGTTGGCATACACATTGGGACCATTCTTAGCTCCTGGGGTAGAGTTCCAGATGTGCATGTCTGGCAGCAGCCCGGGTCCCCTTGTGAGTCTGAGAAATAAGTGGGCAAACCCCAGAAGTGACAGATGTGTTTTGACATACTTCCCCCTCCCCACGTGGCTTCAGTGATGTCATGAGTCAAAATAAGCCAGGCACACTCCCCGGTGGGATGTGTTTATTTAATACTCATTTGGGTGGGATCTGTACCGACAAGCAGCTAAAAACAGGAGCATCTCAGCTGTCACGCCCAACATCCCCTCCTCTAGAGAGCAGAAGATAGTCCCTCTCTGATGTGGCTCCAGGAAGAGCCGCTCTGGGGGTGGAGTAAGAGGAGGCAGAAAGAAAAAGGCTCACAAGCCCTCAGGGGATAGCTGCTTGGGAGCTGTTTGGTTCAACTTCTACTGCTGTAGGACTCTAAATGAGATGCCCTTGGAGAGGAACCCTGCTATGACCTGGCCCAATCACATCTAAAGTTACTTCTAGCTCTGATTCTCTATCTTCTGCAGTCAGTCTAAGGTTCCTTCCAAGCCTAGCCTTCCCAGGCTGGAAGAAGAGCTTACAACTAAACCACTTTCTTCAATCAATCAATGAACATTTATTAAGTGCCTACTATGTGCCAGGCACAAATTTTCTTTTATCCCAATGTTCCTACTTTCCATGTATACATACATATATAAACATAATATACAAGCATAGACATGGCTTCACTATACATCCCCCATTCACATTCCCCTATTCTTTAATGTTATCTCTGCACTCATAAGCAAATATCCTCCTAACAACTAACAAGCACAGGATCCTACAGCCTTCTTTTTGGAGCTCCCTATCAATTTTAGACCTAGGCTATCTTGATGCTTTGAAAGATCAGGACATCTGAGAGCCAGACTGAGTCAGCCAACTGAGTCAGTTCCCAGCTCCTTGGGATGAGGTAAGGCATTTGGAGATGGGAGGAGGGATGCTACTAAGCCTTTCCACCTAGAAGGTGGAACTGAATTAACTGAAGTGCCCTGTTAAAACCAGGCTCCAGTCTGTTTTCTTAGTAGCTTTGTGACCTTAGCAAACTAGACCGGTTGCTACATCTATAAAATGAGGAATCTGGACAAGATAATAATAATGATAATAATAATAATAATAAAAGTAAAATGCCATTTATAGAGTACCTACTATGTGCCAGACTTTTATAAGTATCTCATTCGATTCATCACTTACTATTATTATCCCCATTTTATAGTTGAGGAAACTGAGGCAAACAGCAGTCAAGTGACTTGCCCAGGTTCACATAGCTTTTAAGTAACTAAGGTCAAATTTGAACTCAGGTCTTCCTAACTCCAGGCCCATTGCTCTATCCACTACAACATATGTATGCTCAAATCTGCTCATTATCTTCAAAGTTTCTTTCAGCTCTGTCAATTTATGAAACTAATAAATTCTTCTGCCAAACCAACTTGGGACTTTTGTTGGAGAATCATTGAAAGAGCAAGTTAAAGAAGTAAATAGCATATAGAAAGTAAGGGAATTACTTAAAGACTCTTGCTTAGAATCCAAGAATAATTGTACTAAGAATCACAACTACCAATTGAAAATAAATCTGTTGTGGCAAAGGTTGAACCGTGGTTACTTATTAATTAATAGGTCTCATCATGCCCCTGACCTGCTCAAAAACCTTCAGTGGCTCCCTGTTGCTGATAGGATAAAACAGAAATGCTTTAGTCTGGCATCTGAAGCTATCTATAATCTGTCTCCAACCCATCTTTCCAGGCTTATTTCTCATTACCTCCCTTCATATTGCCCCACACTTCTGCCAAAAAAGACTATACTCTATTTCTCTTCTTTCTCCCTCCCATATCCATGAGTTCTGGAAGTCTGTCTCCCATCCCTAGAACATAGTCCATCTTCATTTTTGCCTGTTGAAATGGTTCTCTCCCTTCAAGGCTCAGCTCCTTGCCATCTCCTCCACTAAGCCTTCTCTGATTCCATGCCTCCCCCAGCTAACAGGGATCTCTCCTTCCTCCCTCTAAGCCGGTCCTTAAGCACTTCACCTGCCATCCTTTGTACCCAGCACAACCTACTTTGCATCACATTTCTCTATGGACTTGTTCTACTCCCTCTATTAGATTGTAATCTCCTTGAGGGCCAGAGCTATGTACTTCCTTTTTGGTTTTTGTATTTTTATCCACCATACCCAGCCCAGAGCCCTGCCTGCACGTTTATTTTTATCCAGTCCTACAGTTTCAATGCTATGGAGATGTCTTTGTGAAAATTGCCACCACTGATGCAAACTGGGGACTCATCATAATTTAAAGCAAAGGAAAGTTGTCTGGGGGCCTTGAAGAGCTAAGTGATTTATTCATGTTTATGCAGCTAGTCTGTGTCACAGGCACAACTTGAACTTAGAGCTTCCTAGTTCTGTCCACTATACCACACTGCCTTTCATTCTGCATATAGTAGATGTTTAATGAACATTTAGTTCATTGAACTGAATTAAATGTGAAGTATCAAAGGATTTAGAGATGAAATAAACATTAGGGTTCTAGCCCAGCTCCCACATTTTACATGAAAATTAACCAAGGCCCTAACAGAAGCTATTTTTCCAAAGTTACACAAGCAGTAAGTGACAAGGCTGGAATTTGGACCCAAGTCCTTTGACTCCACATCCACTGCTTTCTCCACTGTTGAAATGAATTGAATTTAAATATATATATGTATATATGTGTATGTATATATACATATAGATATATAGATAAGTACTGTGTGTATACATATTTCAACCAATGAGAACAGGAAAGCTCAAAAGTGGAGGCTGCTCAAGGGTGCCCTCAACATCTGGTGACCAAAAGACTTCGAGGAGTACCTTGCAAAGAACTCAAAACCAACACCAAGGGAATCTTTAAATCAACCAAAGAAAGGCCTCAGTCCAAGAGCCAGGGGGACCATCTGATCTTCAAGGCACAAGCAGAATAGTCAGGAACAGAAAGAGAAAGATCAAAGAAACCTAAGTAATCTTTTGCCTGAGGAAGAATTCTACCCCAAAAATATTTTTTGAAGCAGAGAAGTTGAACAAATCAGCTCAATGACAGAGGATGCTCAATGACAGACTGAATGCAGATAACTCAGCACTGGAGAGCATCCACCCCAGACTTTTGAAGGAACTCTGGCAGAATTGTGCATCATGGATCCAAATGTACTGGAGTTCTAACTGTCCAGAACCAGGAAGGACATGGCTCTGCTATCTTCTATCCTGGTCAGACCCTGTCAGAAGTATTATGTTCAGATGTGGGTGCCACATTTTAGGAAGGGCAGGAGCAAATCCAGGGAAGGACCACCAGCATGATGAGGGAACCAGAGCTCATGGAACTCTAGGGATGGTTGAAAGGAATGGGAATGTTTAGCTTCAAGAAGAAAAGACCTATTGGGATGTAACCATTATATTCAAGTATTTGAAGGCCTGTCAGTAGTCTTTCTCTGTTCAGTCCCAGAGGGCAGAGCTCAGAGCAATGAGGGGAAGTTACATGAAGTAAGATTTCAACTTGAGAGAAGGAAAAACTCTCTAACAAATACAATTGCCCCATGTTATAATGGTAACTCACTGGAAGTACCTAAGGTAATGAGCTTCTATCACAATGAGGTATTCAAGTGGAAACTGGATGGTCACTGGTAAAAAATATAGAGGGGATTTCTGTTCAGGTATGGATTGGGCTAAATTACCTCTGAGGTACTAAGAGTCCACTATTCTATAAACTCCATGAGGGCAAGAAACATACTATAGACCATGGAAAGAGCACTGACTCCTAATCTTACCTCTGACATTGCCCATGTGACCTGGAGAAAGTCATTTAATCTCTCTGAACCTCTGTTCCCTCATCTATAAAATGAGAAATCTGGACTAAATGGCCTTCTAAGTCCCTTCTAGCTCCAAATCTATGGTTCTGTTATTTGGTGAGTTATTGGGGGGGACAAATAAGGATGTGTATGAAGGGCAAGCTGTGCATACAACCTATTTATAACTTTTAACAAGCCATTCTTTGGCAAGGCCCCTCCACCAAAACCTATTTTTAGAAATTAGTGTCACTGAGAGATTAGGAAGATTTTGGTCATGGAAATAGAATTGGCTAAGAGACAAGAAATGATGAGTGGGGATAAGTAGGAATTTCTCTGGACTGAAAAGTATATTGATAACAGGGTATTCCTATGGCATCATCAAATTAACACTTTAATACCTGCTCTACTTCCACTAAAGTCCTATTCCAATCCTCACTGGAAGATGGAGGTAATTCTGGGTTCCCAAAAGCTGTGCTAGCAAAGCAAGGGACCTCGACAGGTGCTTTTCAGGCATGGGCCCAGCAAAAGACAACATGCCTGTCATTGGAGGACCAGCCTCACTAAGTGCCCAGGATCCTCCTCACCAAGAGTTTGCCACCAGGGCATGAATTTTTTTGATTGTAACAAAATGCAAAGACTATCTATTGAGGCATGGTGGGGGTGGAAGGTGTGTTGGGGGGAGAAAGCACCCGTACAAAGGGGATCACATATCCTTGAAAGATTGAAGTAAGTATAAATGATCTGAAGGAGGGTGCATACAGTGTGACATCTCTCAGTCTGCAGCTGCCACTAAAGCTTTCCCAGAGAGTGAAATGCCAAGATGAGAGGGAAAAATTGCAGGAAGATCTTGCTTGGGTGTGTGAGTGGGTGGAAAAGTGTGGGCAAGTGGAAGGTTCAGGGAAAAATCATCCAAACTATTTCCAAGATGTCAGGATCTGAGCTACTGTCCTGTTCTACAGCAGAACACTAGACCTGGGACCTCTTCCCTAATCGCTAAGATGAAGATCCAGTGGACAACATGGGCATGGAGCATAGAGCAAGAAAACCCAACAGGAATTATGATAGGACAAAGCCGGGAGGACTGAGACCTCAGAGGGTCAGAAGGGAGAGATGAGATGAGATGGGGGAGGCATGCTGGGACAGACAGTGGAAAGAGCCCTGTACTTGAATTCACAATCTTGAATCTCAGCTCTGCAGCTTACAGACTTAGCACAATGCCCAGCACATAGTAAGTGCTTAATAAGGGAAAAGAAGGGGATAAGCATTTATCAAGCAGCCGCTATATGCCAGGCACTGCACTAAGCACTTATAAATATCTCATTTGATTCATAAGTGCTCTTTGACTTGACTACTACTGCCTATATGACATTAGGCAAGTCACTCATCCATAGAATGATAGATTTGGACTAAAAGGCTTTGAAGATCCTTCCTGGTCTAGGTCTGATCCTACAAAATAGAGTGTGGAAGAGTGGAAAGGGAATTGGAGGAGAAGGCATGAGGCCTTGGTTCCATTCTGGGCCTTGCCATTAATTCTTCACAGGAGTTGTAAGAAAATCTTTTTTATAGATCTTCAAATACCATAATAATGTGCGCTGTTGTCATCATCAAACATGAAGGTGATCCTATGTTCTGGAAGGTTATGCCAATGGAACACAAACCCTGGTAGGTCCTAATAAACTGGAAGGATTTCTAGTATTGGCTCAGTGATGGACTGAGTGTTCATGGTCCAAAGACCAGTTTAACTGCACTGTGAGTGACTCAGCATCAGAAACCGAGAGGCTTCTGTTTGAGTTGAGTGTTTGTTTTTTTCATGAAGCATCTCATGAAAACTAAGACAAGTCACTTACCCCCTCTGAGTCTTCTTTTCCTCATTTGTAAAATGAGGAAGTTAGACTAGGTAATCTCTAAGGGTCTGTCTAGTTCTAAATTCAGTAAGAAATTATTAGGTATGGAAAGAGGGTTGAAATCTACGTTGGTGAAAAGAATGCTCACACTGATGAGATTCTGGGTCTTTGAAGTATTGAAGTCGAAATTATTTTTATTATTATGTCTATAGCCTTAACTCCCAACTTCTGACCCCAGGCTCCCCCGAACACCATGCAAGCCAGTAACACCAAGTTCCTCAAAAGATCACAAATTTAAAGCTAAAAGGGATCTCAGAAGTCATCTAGCCCAGCCTCTTCATTTACAGATATGCAAACTGAGGCGCTGAGAGGTCAAGTCTTAGACAAGACTTGACAAAGGTAATAATCACCGTAGCTGGGATCCAAATCCAGATCTTCTGACTTCAGCACTCTTTCTGTTACAGCACATTAGGACCCAGGGAGTAATGAAATTCATAGTTACAATTCCCTCTGCATCATCCATTGGGTATGTTAGCTAACGGTTCTCTGCCCAAGGACTCTGCACCCTGAACATTGGGCCAATCACCGTGGAGCTATTGGCTTGTGCTTGACTTTCATAGATTCTCCCTAAATGTAGGCAATATAAAAAGAAAATACATAGTTAAAAAGTATTTTAAAAAATAATAAACAGAGACTCTCCCAAACTCAGTTCCAGGATCATTATAACAATAACAGTAGTTCCCATTTCTGTAGGACTTTAAGGTTTACAAAGTGCTTACCTAGCAACAGCCCTAGGATGTAGGTAGTATAACTATCCCCACATTACGATTGAGCAAACTGAGTCTCAGAGAGGTGAAACAATTTGCCCAAAGTCATACAGCTAATAATTGGCAGAGACAAGATTCAAATCTCAGGGTCCTGACACACAGCCACATTCTGCCTCTCATCAACCTTAGCTTTACAACCTGCCCTTGAGTTCTTTCCCCTCCTCCCCCACTGCTCTGATCCCCTCTTGATTCACCTCAGAAAGATCTCCTGAGGTTCCTGGCATGTTTGCAAAATGAAGTTTCCTCAACACCACCCACCCCTCCTCAAGAGAGAAACAGCTGGCGGGTGAGTGGCAGGGAGCAGGCATTTTTAGATTTGTGGGTGGCAAATTCCTCCCACCCTTTGGCAGAAAATTCAGGCCAGGGCCACCTCCCAGCTTCCCTGAGGCAGTTCCCATTGCAGGAGAAGAGGTCAGGGCCACTTGTTCCTATGATCCAGAGAGGAAGAAAAGGAAGAGCAAGAAAAGTGATGGTAATAATAGCACACATTCTTGCATTTTCCCAAGCTTGCCTCACAACTCTCAACTAGTACAGGTTCTTGAGAAAACTGACGTTGAGCTAGGGGAAGGCCCTTGTAGCTAGCAAGAGGCAGATCTAGGATTCAAATCCAGGTCTCTTAACCCCAGTGCTCTTTTCACCATGCACCACCTCCCTTTACTTTTAACTCCTCCAGTGAGTACTTTCATTCCCCATTCCCGTTCAGAGCATTCCCTGGGAATCTTGGAAAACGCATCTCTCTGAATGGGATGAAAGAAAGAAAATAATTACAGTTTTTCATGTGGTGATAACCCGTGAGATGGGACCTGGGTTCCATTAAATAAGAAATAGTTGGACAAGCACCACCCAACTATGCCTTACAGCCGGATTTGAATAAAGCAGAATCTCTTCCCGCTCTACTTAGGTTACTTGGGTTAACCTGGTAAGGAGACAGGAGGTGTGGGTTCTAGTCCTGGGTTCTGACAATAATTTGCTGAATAACAGTTAGGCAAGTCACTTCTCTGAGACTCAGCTTTCTCCTCTTTGTAACAAGGGCATTAGACTAGATCAGGAGTTCTTCACCTGGGGTGTCCTTGAACTTGTTTTTTAAAAAAAAATTTTGATAACTCAATATATTTGGTTTCCTTGTAATCTTACATATTTAGAAACATGATCCTGAGAAAGGGTCCATAGGCTTCATCACACTGCTCAAGGAGTCCATGAGACTGAAAGAGGTTAAGAACCCTTGGACTGGATGGTGTCTAAGGTCCCCTCCAGCTCTAGTGGTCAACATCCACAGTCTAGGGTCTCCTTCAGTTCTGACATTTGATGTTCTGCATTCCAAGGGCACTTCCAGCTCTAATTTTTTGCAGCTATGACTTGGCAGTAAGAGGCAAAGAGAAACGGCAGGGGGAAATCACAGTTTCAAGACTACCCAGAAAAGTAAACTAGAAAGTTAAAGGTATGGAAATGCTAGGACTGTCCAGGGACTGTGGGCTAGAAGTCCAAGCTCCTGAGTTCATTTTCATTGCTGCTCACATTCCCTACCTCTGGACAGAAAATGTGATTCCTTTCCCTTTCCTAGACCTTGCCCTACAGAAGATGACTGGCACATCCCTCTCCCACACTCCCTTTTACCTTAGAGAATAAGTGACTCATATCAGGGACAAAGGGACAGTAGAAGATTTAGTTCCATGGGGGGACCCTCCCCATCCTGCAGGGGCAGAGCTCTGGGCTCTCCTAATGCCTGTTCTCTGCCTTTTCCTCAGTTGTTTCTGCTTTTCTCCTTTCTCCTCTCATTTCCTCAAGTCACAGCCCCTCAGCCAACTCAGCTCCAGGAGCACAACTGAGCCAAAATTCACCATCCTAAGTATGAAAAGATTATAATCTTGGGACTGTCACTGGTGTTAATTCAATTCCTTTCAATTCAACAAGCATCTACTTGCATATGAACCAAAATCCAAAAAGGATCAGATCAAAGAACCATAAAATGTCAGATCTGGAAGGGACCTCAGAACATAAAATGCCAGAGATGGAAGGGAGCTTAAAACAGAGAATGTCAAAGCTAAAAAGTTCCTTAGAAAATAGAATGCTTAAATCTAATTCAGCAAACTTCTATTAAGGGCTTCCTTTTGTTGTTGTTGTTCAGTCATGTCCAGCTCTTCGTGACCCCATTTGGGGTTTTCTTGGAAAAGTGGTTTGGTCTGGAGTGGTTTGCCATCCCCTTCTCTAGTTTATTTTACAGATGAGGAAACAGAAGCAAACAGGATTGAGTTACTTGCCCAGGGTTCACACAACTATTAAGTGTCTGAGGCCAGATTTTAACTAAGGAAGATGAGTCTTGCTGACTCCAGACCTGGCACTCTATCCACTACACCACCTAGCTACCCCTAGTTTTAAACTACACTAAACTATTTTGTATAGGTGTATATACAAAATAGATTAAAGGTGATTTGGAGGGGAAGACACTAGCAGCTAGGGCATCAGGAAAGGCCTCATTCGGTGACAGATGAGCTGAACCTTGAAGGATGAGAGGTGAAGGTGAGGAGAGAATTAATTCCAGGCATGGAAACAACTAATACAAATGACACAGATTAGGGAGATGAAACAATATATAAGAAGACTAGAAAGAAGGCTTGTTTGTCCAGACCACAGTGTGTGAGGAGGAGTAATATATAATAATGTTAGAAGGGTAGGTTGAAGCCAGGTTGTGAAGGCCTTTAAATGTCAAACAGAGGCATTAATATTTAATCCTAAAAGTAATTGGTAACCACTAAGATTTATTGAGTTGGGGAGTACTATGATCAGATTTCTGTGTATGTGTATATCTATATACATAAATACATACATATCTATATGTATCCATATGTACATATGTATATGAAGCATATACAACATAAAATGGAATCTCAGCATAATTTTTAAATATTCTTTAAGTCAGAGTTGGGCAATAAACTGAAGACCTTAGGGACCACAGGTGGTGTTTTCATCACTGTTTCCAACTGAAGACAAGGGTTTGAAAAGAGAAGGGTGTATTTGGGGAGTGAACAGCTGGTTAAGATGATGGTGTCTAAGCACAGGATGTGGATTGGAGATGATGGTTTAAAATATAGGAATGACTCTTTTGACCAGAGAAGGAATATACCTAACAAGGGCTCATTAAAAAAAAAAATGTGTATGTGCCTGGAGTCTTGAAAATCTAACCAAAAGGGCTTTAAAGTAAAAGGGAAAGACAGAGAGAAGGAACTGCCTGTATATATGTACCAAACTAGAGATCATAGAAAGTAGCTGAAGTGCAGGAAGGAGAACAGAACTAGGGAAGCCTAGAAATTTTCAGGAGGCAAAATACAAAAAAAGGACACAAAACTATGGCCTTAGATGTCTACATACAAAGGCACAAGTTATGTATAACTAGCAAGGTGAACTAGAGATCTTAATGCAAATCGGAAAGTCCATCTTGTAGGTATCACTAAGACTTGGTGGAATAGGAGCCAAGTTTGGAATATGGCACTGGCAGAGCATACCTTATTAAAAAGAATGAGATAGGTAACAGGTGGAATTGGAAGTAGAGTAGTATCATTTTATATGTGTATATATACATATATATATTTTTTTTAAATACTCAAGAGAAAATCCAGAAAATAGAGGTGGGAAACATGGTGGAGAACATTTGTGTAAAGATCAACAGTTAGAAACAAAAATAATACTATCATCAGGATATACAAGAGACCATTTTCAAAGAAAGAAGAAATAGATGAAGAATTTGGAACATTAATCACAAGTCTGATGCAGATACCCGATAGAGAATTGATAGGGAATTTCATTTATGCAGTCATCTACCATAGCTCTTCTCTGCCAAAAGGAAAGGAGCAAATAGTTTGTTGAATTGCATTAATCCGAACTGTTGTCAACTCTACCTTCAAAATATCTTTTATATCTGTTCCCTTCTCATGTGGCCACCACCCTGCTCTTACCCTAACTGCCTCATGCCTGTACTAGTTATTTACATATTATCTCCCCATTAAAATGTGAGCTCCTTGAGGGAAGGGCCCATGTTTTGACCTTACTTTGTATTCCCAGTGCCTAGCATAGGGCCTGGCATATAGGAAGTGCTTAATAAATGCTTGTTGACTTACTGACTGACTGACTTAATGAAAATAATTTCATTCTTCAAAAGGTACAAGGACAAATGAGAGGAATTACTATTATGGATCTGATTCTCACCAACAAGAAAGTGCTTATTGGGTTAAAAATGATGGGAGTCTTGTGAACATTCAATCTTAAAATCTATGATGAAGAAAGAGAAGAAATGGGGTGAATTCTAGACTTCTAGAAAACAAATTTCAAAGGGTTAAGGAAAAGGATAAGTAATATCTTTTGACCTAAAATTCTACAGAGGAACTTAGCTCACAAGGGATGAGAAACTCCCAAGGATGAAATTCTGAAGACACAAAGGAAAACAATTACAATAAAGGAAAAAGAAGATATTAAGGAGAATGATATGATAGCCCAATGAACTCATCAACCAAGTTAGATTTATAAAAGATATGAACAGAAGAAGAAAGTAAGGGAAGGTAAAAAGAGTCAGATACAAATGTATAGTCCTATAAGAATAGTGCTAAAAACCAGAATAAGTTGAGGCCAGTAAAGAAAACTACAAACAACAAAAAGACCAAAAATCAGGTAATTATATTGGGAAAAGAGAAGGACCATAGTAAGGATAAAACAGCTACATGGGGTGATTGACAAAAAATAACGGACAATGGAGTGAAGGTGGAACTTCTCAATTCTTGCTTTGTTTCTTTTTTCTCTTTCAAGAATGATTCAACTGGAAAGGATAAAATTTTTAAAAATGGATAATAAGGAGTTAGGATCCAAAATAAGCAGAGAAATGATGAAAACACCTATCTGCCCATGTGGGTGCAGGTAGGTGGCATGGTGAATAGGGTGCTGGAATTGGAGTCAAGAAAGACCTGAGTTCAAATAGAGCCTCATATATTTACTAGTCGTATGACGCTGTCACTAACCTCTGTTTACTTCAGTTTCCTCCTATGTAAAATGAAGGTAATAGCACCTACTCTCCAGGTTGTTGTGAAGATAAAATGAGACAACATTTGTAAAGTGCTTTTCCACTTTAAAGTGCTTTATAAATTATAGCAATGATGATGATGATGATGACGATGATGATGATGATGATTAAGGAGTGACCAGAATGAACTACCAAAGCTTTACCAAGGACAAGTCACATCAGATTAATGTCATTTTTTTTAACATGGTCATTAAACTGGCAAATCAGAAGGGTATTAGATAGTTTAGCTAGATTTTGGCAAATCATTTTTACCTAATCTGTTATATTATTCTCATGGGTGAGATGGAGAAATGTGGGCTACATGATAACATAATTATGGGACTCAGAATTAGTCAAATGACTGAATCCAAAGAGTAGTCATTAATGGTTTAATGTCAACTTGGAAGGTCTCTAACAAAGCACCCCAGGGATCTGTGCTATACGAGATTTTTCTCAATGACTTGAATAAAAGCATAGATTCCATGTTTTCCAAATTTGTAAATTTCTCAAAACTAAGAGGTATAATTAACATGACAGATGACAGGGACAGGATCCAAAAAAATCTCAATAGGCTAAAACTTTGGGCTCAATCTTTTTTGTTGTTCTTTTTTTTTTAACGTTTCATTGCATTGTTGTTTTTTTGTTTTTATATTGCCTTTATTTCCCAAAATATCCCACTTTCCTTTTCCACCCACAGAGTCATGCCTTGTAACAAAGAAATTGAAAAAAAAAAAGCCATACAGAAAAAGTAACCAACACATCAACCAAACATGACAGCATACACTGTGTTCCATACCCATAGGCTGCTCCACCTATTGCAAACAAGGACCAGAGGTGGGTTTTCTCTGGAGACAGTCTTAGTCACAATTATACATCATTCAGTTTTCCTTTGTTATTATTGTTTTCATTCCACATACATTGTGGTGATGTAATGGATAGAGTACAGGGTATGGAGTCAGTAAGACTTGAGTTCAAATTCTGCCTCAAACACTACCTGGACGAATCACTTGACCTTTCTTTGCCTCAGTTTCCTCTTCTGTAAAATGGGGATAATAACAGCACCTCCTTTGTGGGATTGTTAAAAGAATTAAATGAGTTATAACTGCAAAGCATTTTGCAAACCTCAAAGGTTTACTACATAAATACTAGTAATTATTATTATTGTTATTATCCCTAGTTCTGCTTGCTTCACTTTGCATCAGTTCATATGTCTTCCCATAGTTCTCTGTATTCTGCATATTTATAATTTCTTAGAATATTCCATTGCATTCATGTACCATGTTTAGTTTAGAATGTTTAGTCATTCTCCAGTCAGTGGACACACACTAAGTTTCCAATACTTTTTTATTTAAAAAAAAACCTTCTACAAATATTTTGTTGCTTATGGGATCTTTCTTTTTATCTTTGACCTTCTTGGGGTATATATAGAGCAGCAGGATCTCTGGGTCAAAGGGAATGGACATTTTAGTCACCTTAGCATAGTCCCAAATTGCATTCTATCATGGTTATACCAATTCACACTTCCACCAACAACAGTGTATTAGTGTGTCAGTCTTTCCACAAAGATCTGAATATAATAAGATGAAATTCAATAGAAATAAATGTGAAATCTTATACTTGGTTTCAAAAAATTAATTTGGCAAGTTTAAGATGGGGGAAATATATAGTTATTCAGCTATTTACCTGAAAAATATGGGAATCTTAGTGGACTAAAATCTCAATATGAGTTAATTGTATGATACAGTAGCCAAAAGATTAATGATACAATACTAAGGTGACTTAAGAGAATCATAGTGCCCAGGTCTATGTAAGTGAAAGCCCAGCTGAACTCTGCCCTAGCTAGAGCACACCTGGAGAACTGCATGCATGCAGTTACAGGCACATTTTATGAAAGACATTGATAAACTGGAGAGCAAGCAGAGAAGACGAATCAGGATCATGAAGGGCCATGAAATAGTGCCATATAAAACCAGTTGAAGAAAATGGTCATGCTGAACTGGAGGATGGGGGAAGGAGGAGGGGAAGGAGGTGCAGAATATTTAAAGGGAACATAATTATCTTCAAGTATTTGGAAAGTTATAATGAAGAAGAAAGATTATACTTCCCCTGCTTGGTCCCAGAGGATAGAACTCTTGGGAGCACTGGGTGGACATTGCAGAAAGGCAAATTTAGGTTTGAAAGGGCAGAAAATAAATCTAGATCTGTCCCAAAGGGCCATGGCCTGCTTCAGGAGAGAAATCTTCAAGAAAAAGTTGGATAACCGTTCGTCCAATATATTATAGCAGAGATTCTTGTTTAGGGGCAGGTTGAATTAGATGGCCTCTGAGCTTCTTTACAACTCTGAGATCAATTTTTTTCTGTCACAGCTAGAAAAGTCTTTAGCACAGACAACCTAGAATATCAAAGTTGGGAGGAACCTTAGAACATTGAATGTCAGAATTGAAAGAGTCTTTAGATCATAAAATATTAGAACATAGAACATAGATTGCTAGAGTTGGAAGAATTTTTAGAACATAGAATGTTAGGACATAAAATCAGTTGGGACTTTGGAACACAGAACATAGAAAGTTAACACTAGAAGAGACCTTGAAATTGCCTATCTAGTTCATCCTCTTCATTTTCACAAATGTAGAAATTGACGCCCAATGAAAGGTAATGGCTTGTGCACAGTAACCTATAGACTTAAGAATGGAACTGGTATTAAGACCCAGATCTTCTGCCACTCTAGTCAAGGGCTCTTTCCACCAGACTAATTCTATCACAACACTGCCTAGAATTAAAATAGAGACAAAAAGCAAGACCTTATTGATACCAAAATGTTTATAGCAACCTTTTTGTGGTAACAAAAAACTGGAAACAAAAATAGATGCTAATTGAGAAATGACTAAACAAATTGTGGCAATGTAATGAACTAATGGCATATGAAATAATGTGCACAAAGAATACGTACAAGTGTATGAAGACTTATATGAACCGATGCAAAGTGAGGTAAGCAAAAACAGTAAGGCTACATACACAACGACTATTACGATGTAAGAGGAAAAATGAACAGCAAAACAATCAAAACCAAATGCTCTGAAATTATAACAATTGTGGCATCAAGGAATACATATGAGAAGATACCTCCCCATGCTCCTTTGTATAGATGGGGGACTATAAGTGTTGAATATTATATGCAATATCAGACTTTTTTGATAATATTGGTTAGTTTTGTGGAAGTTTTTTTTCTTCTTCCTCTTTTTTATTCTATGTTATAAGAGATGACTCCCTGAGAAGGAGTTATAGGAGAAATACAGTAATACATATGAATGATATAAAAATATATCAATAAAATTTGTTTTAAAAAATAATTTATAAATAAATCATGTTTTTCAAACACAATGATCAAGTAGTATTTTAAAATATTAGAACTAGAAGATATCTTAATATATAAAATTTAAGAGTATAAAACATAGAATGCCAGAATCAGGAAGGAACTTTCAGATCTTCTAGGCCAACCCCCCTAATTTTACAGATAAGGAAAATGAGGCCCAGAGAAAAGAAAGTTTTTTTCTCTGCCCAAGGTCTTCTGAATCTGAGCCCCTGCCAAATCAGGCTGACATACATATATTATGGCAATTTCACATTGTCCTTCAGATCAAATCAATCCAGTTACAATGGCTCTGGGTAACGTTTTCTATCACTCAGATTTGTCAGAGCTCTCCCCGTTAGCATCTGAACATTGCCCAAGTGTATTACCATCACTCAGATATCTGAAAGGTGCCTTCTCTTGTAAAACCAAAGGCTCACAAGCAATAAATCCTCAGTTCCTAACAATAATAATAATGATGATGATAATAAATCACTTCCACATAGTACTTCCAAGTTTGCCAAATGCTTCTGTCACACCAACCCTATAAGTTAGGCAACATCACTATTGTTATCACTATTTTACAGATATAGGAACCAGGGAGAAGAGAGAAAGGAAGTGGCTTGCTTAATGATTATCAAAGCCAGGATTCAGACATAGGGGCCCTGAATGCAGCATTCTTTCCACCACACCAGCAGGTCTCTCATTCAGGGAGGCAGCTAGTGTGGTGAGGAAAAAGCTGCATGGGTAGTCAAGCAGCAGGCAGCAGGATTCTTGGGGGAGGGAGAGGGATGGAGTAAGGGAAGGATGGTAGATTTCCAAAGCATAAAATTACCTCTGGGCCTATTTCATTTCCTTGGCCAGAGGCACTGGGGCAGATTAGTCTCCTTTGTTCCTGTTCCTCAGATGCAGACTGCTTCAGAGATGAGAACAGCAATAAGGCCCTTTTCATTCACTGGCTTTATCTAAGATCAATATCTGCCTTGCAGGAAAGGAGGGGGGTGGTCCGTTATGAAATGGAATGGAGGAGTTCCCTCCAGCTCAAGCATCCATAACTGGCCTCTCTGATGGCTGCCTATAGGACAATATGTAAATATCACGTTAACATATGCAGGGTTGGCCTTGTGCCAGATTGGATGGAGAAGTGTGATTTCAGCGACACCCTGAAAGCTACTACCTGGCACCCCAATCCTGTCCTCTCTTGCTTCCTCATTCTTGAAAGCCCAGTTCACCGAGGACAGAGCCTTTCAATCAACACAAAGATAAGGCTTAGTCATACTTAGAATTTAAATAGTCCTGAGAAATGGAACACCGGGACAAATTCCCCCCCCATCTGTTTTAACTCTTTTGTGACCCATTCACCTAAGATTCTAAGATTCTGCTCTTCTGATTGCAGAATTCTTAAAGTTCTTTGATACACTGATCCTAAAAGTTTACGAGTTTATAACTCTAAGATTCTGCAGTATACTGAACCGAAGATTCTGTGATTCTAAGGTTCTATGATTCTAAGTTTCAATTATTCAACAGCTGTCATGTGGAAGAAGGATTAAGCCTCTTCTCTTCAGCCCCAGAGGGCAGAACTGTTGTAGGAGCAATATGTGGAGGTTGCAAAAAAACTGATTTTTGGCTCAAAAACCTTCATAACAATTAGAATTGTTCTAAGGTGGAATGTTTTGCCTCAGAAAATAGTGATGGGAAACTTCAAATGGCAACTAGATGACCAGTTGTACTGGGGACTCTTGCTGGACCACATGGACTTTAAGTTCCCTTTCAGCTCTGAAATTTTGTGATTCATGGTATATGAATGACTGTTATGTCATCCTTTCTTAACAGAAGGCTTTGATAGCAGGAAGAGAAAAAGAACACAAGGCTTTGGGTTTCTAAAAACAGAGGAAGATTATCTCCCCAGTGCCTAAAAACCCTAGGCAAGCAGAGGTGAAAAAAAAAATACAGGGCTTGTTTAGGGGGGGAGAGAATATGCTTGTTTGGCTGGTATGTAGTATATGATAGATACGGTAAATTCACATTAAGGTAGAGTGGTCTTAGACCTAGAGTGTCACGCAAATGAGTTTGAACTTTACTTACTAAGTAATAGGGAGTAATTGTAGGGCAAATGAGGGTGAGATGGGGGGTGGGTGGGTCCAAGTTTGGGCTTCCGGTCCACTTTCTCTTGCCTTTTGCTCCTTATTGAAGCGGCACTCTCTACCTACTGTCTCCCTTCTATCAATTGTGATCCAAAATCCAAACTCCTCATAATCACTTGCCATTCTGCCTCCATTCCTTTACTTCCCATGTTATAGGACAGACCTGGAAGTTCTTAAAATTTGTCTCCAGAGCCTCAACCTCTGCTTGCCTAGGCTAGTGTCTGTTATTTAGCACCTGTTGTATTACAAATCTCCTTCACAAATGTCCATCATTTCACTAAAGATTCATGAAATAAAGTGTATTATTGCCCCCATTTTACAGACAAGTAAACTGATGCTCAGAGAAGTAAAGCAACTCATCCAAGTTCACCCATCGAGTTAATGGAAGAGCCTGAGTCTGCAACCCCAGGTCTTCCAACTCCGAGGAGTCTACTCTTTCCACTAAAAGCCACAATTCCAAAAAAAAATTCCCTAGAGAAGGGTAGTCATAGGGCAGTGACTAAGCAATGCCAAAATATGTCTGAAAGAACAGCAGCTTGCCCCAGTTTGTCTTCATTGACAGATTACTGTTAAGAGGGGAGACAAGAGTAAAGTTAAAAGGATGAAACGACGGGAATAGGAAAGGGAGCCTCACAGGATCAATGCATTGCTATGGAATCTTAAAAAAAACCTTCCTGGCAAGACAGAAATCACTCCCAACTTCAAGTTAGAAGGCCAGGTTTAGCTCCCAACTTGCTGCATGACCCTGGGCAAGTCCCTAGCCCTCTAAGGACTGCAATTAACTCTTTTGCAAAATGAAGAGATTGAACTAGATGGTCCCCAAGAGCCCGCCAGCTCTGACACTCCATGGTTCAGTGATTCTGGGATCCAACTGGATTGGCACTTGGGCCAGTAAGCCCATCCTCCCTTATCAACATATTTGTTGTATCTGACAGTCTTAATTCTCTCCACATTGTTCCCAGAGCTTCTTGCAAAGTACTATCATTAGCTTCAGGGATTAGCTTTGCCTGAGCATTCAAGCCATATATCATTAAAATCTGTTCAAAGATGGGCTTCCTGGGGTGCACTGACTCTGCTGGTAAATAGAAATTAAAGGCAGACACAGACCTTCTAGAATAGCATGAGGGGAGCAGTATCTATATTTCACCAGGTGACTCTAAGCAGCTGTCAGAGATGACTCTGTGGGGCTGCCAGCAGAAATTGGGCTGGCTCTTGCTCCCACTTGGATAGATGAGGAATTTGAAAGTTCTAGACAAATTCAGACAACCTGTGTGACAGTAGGATGCTGCTCGGGGTGTGAATTCCCATTTCTTCGATGAGAAGCTGGGGGACAGGCAAGAATGTAAATGTCACTGTAAAAATATCTGTAGAGCAAAAGTCACATTTCCATAAGTCTGCAGTCAGTACATCTCAGTGGAGATGTTGGTACCACCCTGCTTTCTAAGGATCTCCAGGCACCCTTCAGCCTTGGCACTAGAATTATAGATGTGGCAGATCTAAGATTATAGGCGGTATGTTGTAATGGAAATAGCATCAAATGGAGTCAAAGGACCTGAGATCCTGTTTCTGTGACTTATTTGCTCTATGGCTCTGGGCAAGTTACTTTTCATCTCTTAGTCTCAATGTACTGATCTGTAAAATCACAGGGCTGGACTAGATGATCTCTCAGGCCCCTTCCAAGCTCTAAATCCTGTGATTTAGATCCTAGGTCCCCTCTCACCAGCAGAATACCAATCAATCAGATGAATTTAATCATAGAAAGTGAGTTAGAAGATACTACAAATGTTCTAGGATCATAGGATTTAGCTAACTCAACTTCCTCATTTTACAGATGAAGAAACTGAGATCTAAAGAAATAAAATGGCATGTGTCCAGTGTCACAGAGTGAACAATAAAGCTGGGATTCAATTCCAGGGCCTCTAACTCGATGTCTTATGGTCTTTCCAGTATACTACACTGTCAGTTGGCCCAACTTCCAAGAGACTGCAGAAATACTCTATACTTTCCCTCATGGTTGGGCATCTAGCCTCTGGTTGTACACCTCCAGTGACAAAGAATTCAGTGCCTCCCAAGATAGCCCATTCTACTATTGGACAGCACTGACTAGTAGATAGTTCTTTATATTGAACTGAAATCTGCCTAATGCTCCTAGTTCTATATTCTAGGGCCAAGCAGAACAAGATTAATTCCTCTTCTCTAATACAGCCCTTCAGATACTAGAAAACAGGGATCCTTCAAGTTATCCCTTCTTATCTCTACACTAAGTATCACTAGTCATTGATGCTTTAATGACATAGTTTTGAATCTTTCTCCTATATTGGTCTTATTTGCTCCAGCTTTTCAATGTCCCTCCTAAAATGAGATACCTAGAACTGAACACACTATTTTCTTTAAGGCCAAGCTAAGTAGTTATTTCAGCTTGGCCCATGTCCCTCTCATTGGGGATCCCACCAAGACCAGAGTAATGCTGATCAATCTCTGTGTCTTGGGGGAAAAGGAGGAATAGACATGAGTTTCATAATATACATAAAATGAGGCTTCTTCCCCATCTGAACTGAACCCTCGGGGTAGCCATCAGTGACAGACCTAACACACTGCAATTAAACCGCAGTCTCTATTTTCCCATTCTAGAATCACTGAACTTTAGAGCTAGAAGGAGCCTCACAACAGAGACTTTTAGACCATAGAATATGAAAGGTGGAAGGGACCTTGGAACATAAAATGTCAGAACTGAAAGGAATCTATTTGAGTACATAGAATTTCAGAGTTGTAAGAGAACTAAGAACATAGAATGTCAGAGCTACACATAAAAGAACTTAGAACGTAGAATGTCAAAACTGAGAGGAACTTTAGGATATAAAATGTCAGAGTTTGATGAGACCTTAGAATTATAGAAGTCAGAACTGAAAAGGACCTCAAAGAACACCTAATTCAACACCTTCATTGTAGAGAGAAGGAATCTGAGGTCCAGATAGGGCCCTAAAGGCAACATGGTGAGGTCATGGCACCACTAGAGCTAAAACCCAGATCTTTTAAGTCTGAATCCAAAGCTCTTTCCATTACATTACTCTATTTCTCCTGCTTCAGTAATACAGGACTGAGGCAATGCTGAAGAAGGGATGTAACTTAAGACATTGCAGTTTTGCTGTGGCTATAACTTATTTATGAACTGCTGCAACTCTCAGGCCCCAGTGCAGGACCACAGCTTGGGGGCTGTTACCCCTCAGCCAGGCATGATTAATATATGCAAGCTAGAAGCAGAGAGGATAGGCAAAATGCAATCACTCTCTGGAGGGGGGAAGGAAGGAAAGACAGTAATAAGTGTTTTTAGATTCATAGGAGACTTGAGGAGGAAATTTTTCTCACTTGCTCCTGTGGTCTTCTCAGATTCCATCCCTGAGGGTTGTGAGGGAAGAATTCCTGGTTTGAAGAATATGAAGGAGTGGGGTCAGAGGATGAGCTACTTGAAGAAATAAGGCCAAAATTATTTCAGTTCTACACAAAGAGTTTGTATGGCCTTACATAGGCAGTGGGGAAGAGGCAGAAGGTTAATATTTTGAGATCTCCAAAAAGCCAATGCTGAATATAATAGACATCCCCCAAAATGTACAATTGGTCCTCTTGTCCTCCCTTTCCCCACACAAGTGTAGAACTCTCCTCCGCAAAAGGCACTGCCATCCATTTATCCAGTGGTCACCATAATGGTAGCCATAATGGGAAAGAGTAGGTTTAAGAGTATGGATAGAGGTAGAGAAGATGCTTACCCTGCATTTGGGAGCTGGGGTAAGGAGGAAAGGTGAGAAGAAAATACAGGAAGGGGAAGTTAGAGAAAGAAAGATGAAAATCATAGAGAGAAAAAAGGAAAGGTATAGAAGGGGGTTAGAGGAATGAGAGAGAATAGACATTAGAGAGGGGAGGGGTGAAGAGAATGAAAAAGAAGTGACAGAGAGAGAAGAGGGAAAGGAGGGTAATGAAGTAGAGAGAAGGGGGAGGGGAGGAAGGAGAGAAGGGGAAGGAGGGGAGAGAGAGAGAGAGAGAGAGAGAGAGAGAGAGAGAGGTTTGAATTTCCCATCTGGAAGGGGAGAGGCAACGCGTCAGGGCAGAGTGATGGGAGGGATTGGAGGAGGGCGTGTTTAGCCGCGGCGGCGGCGGGCTGGGCTCGGGGAGCAGAGTTGCACTTGGCCGGGACCGGAGCCGGAACGGGAGGAGGGAAGTGGAGGCGGCGGCGGCGTCTGTGGGCCAGGCGGAATCGCTGCAGTGACTGGCGGGCGTCAGGGGCAGCCAGGTCAGTGTGAGCGCCGCTGGCGGGACTGGGCCAAAAAGAGAAAAGAGGGTCTCGGCTTAGGGGGTGCTGACGGGACAGCTCCGGCAAGGGTTCAGAGCACTGACTGGCAGAGGACCTAGGAAAAAGAGCGAGAGGCCATCGGATTGTGAGGCCGAGTCAGGGGCCCAGAAGGGGAATCTCTCTCTAAGCAACCTCTGCCCTCGAAAGAAAAGCTGTCCCCCCCAACTCCAACCCCAATAGACCTAAGGTGGCGGAGACTAAGACAGCATCCTTGGCCCTTAGCCGGAGCTCCGAAAAGCTGAAGGGGAGGGTCTCGCTATGAGCCACCCCCTCTCGAGGAGGGAAAAGTCACACACACACACACACACACACACACACACACACACACGCACACACGCACACACGCGCACACACACACACACACACACACACACACACACACACACACACTCCAGACTGAAGACCGCAAGACCGCGGGAACCTGCAACCGGGGAGGGGATGGGGAGAGAGAAAGGAGGAGGAGGAGGAAAAGGGAAGTGGGAGCAGCCGAGAAACTGAGTTTGGGCCCCCATAGGGGAGGGGCTTGCCCCAGCTACTGCAAAGTTTCCTACCGACTTTGCTGCTGGACCTAAGCAGGAGTCCTGCAGTGGCAGGAGAACCTCAGCTCTGGGTTTGGCGCGGCTGTCTCCGGGGAGATTTGTCTCTCAACCACCTTTCAGCCAGATATATTTATCACATTATCCCAATTCCCCCTCCCCTCCCCCCGCCCCTGACACACAGAGTACATTCTGCCTGCCTTCATAATGGCTCCCTGCATGCTCAGGATACCCCCTGCAATCCATCCCAACCACCTTCAGAAGACACACCCTCTCTTCCTCCATCCTACCCCCTCCAAAATTCCTCCCTCATTCCCCAGTACAATATACCTCTGCCTTCCTTCTCTCCAACCCCACCACCATTCCCCCTTACCATAAAACAGCCCCTCCTTACATTTCCCTCCAAAGACACTCCATTCCTCTCAGCCCCCAGAAGACTTCCCTCTTTCCCGTTCCATTGGGACACTTGATTTCAATCTGGATATACTAGACAGGAGAAGAGAAAATCTTGAGCAGGAAAATGTACCTGTCCCTTAGAGCCTAGATGGGTACTAGAATCCAGGCAGTAAAGATATATCCTCCAGCCCTGAAGGTATACTCTACCTCCAGAGTAAATTTCACTTTCCCCTCCCCTCTTCTCCCCATCTTCACCATGGAACCCCACCCTCAGTCCTGACTGAGTCCAGAGGTGACCTAGAGTGGGAGAGGAGGGCATTCAGGGATAGATACACCTCTTGGTGGCTTTGCTCCTTGCCTTTGGATTAGGATCTTCTGGGCGATGAACTAGTGTAGTAGAAAGCCTGCTTGGAATCTGGAAGACCTAGGTTCAAATCCCAACTCCAACACTGGCTAGCTGTGTAACCCTAGGCAAGCAATTTCATTTCTTTGAGCCTCATTTTCCACATCTGAAAAAATGGAGATAACACTTGCACTCCTTACTTCATAGGGTCATCAACATTGAGATGCTATAGAAATTGAAGCTATTATTTTTATGAATATCTGAAGGGCCCCCTAGCACAAAGATATCAATGAAGCACTTGGTGATCCTGGATTGCAAAAAGCATTTGTGTGGTTGATTTTGGCATGTATAAAATCTCATCCCAGAGCATTGCAAGTCACATAACCTTTCCAGGCCTTGGCTTCCTCATCAGTAAACTCCTCATTTTATAGAATGGAGTGTTGGACAATATAATTTCTAAGATCACTTCCAATTCCCAATCCTATGATTTAACCTAAGGTTGTAAAATTTAGAGCTAAAAACAACCGAAATATCTTCTAGGCCAATCATTTTACAGATGAGGAAGCTGAGTCCCAAGAGGACAAGTGATTTACCCAAAGTCACAAAGATAGTGACAGAGGGAGGGACACCCCCTAACCCTACTGCCATCACCATCACTAGCTCCCTTAGCTCCTGGGCTCTACCTAAAGAAATAATGGGGTAGGGACTCTACATAAGGGGATAATAGGGTGAGAGACCTAGTGCAGAGGCCTTGTATTGCCCAAATTGAAAGAATCAAGTTCAGACTTTGACCCTGACAGGCTCACAAAAACTCAGAAGAGCCAGCTAGAGGGGCCCCCTGGTGGCATCAGATATAAATGTAAATATATGTGTGTTTATGTGTATGTGTGTGTGTGTGTGTATTCCCCTATGAAAACACATGTATACACACACTCAGACGCAAACATATCCAAAGATACGCAGGGATTCATACACAGATTCACATATAATATATGCACTCAAACACATAGACACACAAATATAAATACATGTTTATACATATAGATACTGAGATTTACACATTCAAAGACCCATCAATACATGCAAACACACGTATCTATTGTTATAGTCATTGGGCTGGGTCTTTGCTATCATTTGCTTAGCCTCAAAGTGAGTTTGACCATCAAGGATGTTCATGTTCTGGTCCAGTTCCCACCCCCTTCCTGCTGCTGCTGCCACCAGCCCTTCAGGACTCACTCCTTCAATGCTGCTGCACCCCAACTTAGGATTAATGCAGAACTTCCTATCTTCCCTCCATATCCATCAGAGCCCCAGACCTCATTTTTCTGTATATGCCTATGCCTTTTTGTTTATACACACATCTGTGTGAGTACATATGTATATGTCTGCATGAGCATGTGTGCATGACTGGGTATCTGTGGGAGAAGATATCTACACAGACATGTTTACATGACTCTGTGTGTATACATGTGTGTGTAGGTGGGAGTCTAAGGCTGGGTCTATATTTTTGCTGAGCCCTGAGCTCCTATCCCTGATCAGGGGATAGTACTCAGTGTGGCCAGCAGTTACTAAGGTGACAGTAAGAGCCTAGTGTCAGGATCCAGGGTGTCACTCATCAGTGCTTTCCAAGATGTCTCTCCTTCAGAACTCAGACCTCAACTCAAACTCTGGCAGCTTCCTCTCTCCCTTCCCACCTGTGCAGTGACTCTGCCCCCATAAGAGCGTAATATCATAGGACTTTAGAGTCAGAAGAGACCTCAGAGATCATCTAGTCCAATTCCCTTACTTTATAGATGGGGAAACTGAGGTCCAGAGAGGGAAACTGAACTGCCCAAGGTCACAAGATGAGCTCATGGCAGAGCACAGGTCTCCTGACTCCCAGCCCATGGCTCTTTCCCCTGCCCTACTTCTAGAAAGTGAACAAGACTTGTGAAGACCCAGAAAAGAGAAGAAAGGTTTGGGCACCTAATTTCATATTTTCAGAACATGAAGAGACCTCAAAAGTCATATTGGAGACCTCCCACCTCTTGTAGGAATCCTACAGTTGCCCAGACAGGAGTTATCCAGCCTCTTAGAAACCTCCAAGAGCAGTCAGTCCACTGACTCTCCAAGATCCCATTCCACCATGAGACATCAATTGCTAAGAAATTCTTTATATCCTTAAATATAGCTTAGATCTGTCTCCTTGTAGCTTTTCCCAATTTCTCTTCTTTATGCCTTCTGGATCTAAGTAGAATGAATAGAATCTCTCCTATGAGGTAGCTCTTCAGCTAGGGAGAAGATGGTATGTGCAACTGGAATGGCATATATCATGCAGAAGAAATGTATATCTGGGAGGATTCTGGTAATAAATCAAATTTCTGTAGCATCTAACACTTTGCAAAGTGCTTTCCCTTTATCACAGCCCTCAAAGTTAGGGAGGACAAGCAATATTACCCCTATTTCGCAGATGAGGAAATTGAGAAGCAACACAGGTAGTAAATGGCAGTCAGGATTAGAAGCCAGGCCTTCTGACTCCAAGTCCAGGGTCTTTTCTACTACACAGCTGTTGCCATGAACCCCAAGGAAAATTATGTACTCTGAGGTAGGAAGCATCATTTGGGAGCCTTAGGTGCTAAATTGAGGATCTGAATCCCTCAGTTGCTAATACAATATTAAAAAGCACAGAACTTGAATGCCAGAGACCTGGTTTTGGATCCCAGGTCTGACACCCACTGTCAGACCAGGGTGTGGATCCCAGATCTGATATCCACTGTCAGACCTGGGATTTGGATCCCAGGTCTGACACCCAATGTCAGACTTAATCTTTGGTAAGTCATTTTACTTCCTTGCGGACAAGTTAACTCGTCTATGAAATGAAAACAATAATCCTTACATTATCTACCTCACAGAGTCATTGTTTGAAGAAAGCACTTTGTTAAATCTTAAATTACTACAGAAATGGAGATGGAAGTGATTATTATTTATGAGCTAAGTATATTTCTGTGGAAACTCTGTCTTTTGCTACTCTGTCTGTCCCTCCTGCCCAGAAAGGACATTTGTACCTAATCAGCATCATTTTTCCTTTCTAGGTGGCATTTTTCCTCTCAGCAGTCCTACTACAAGCCCTGGATGCAAATTCTGCTGCTGGTTAGAGCACATTAATTGGAGTAACAACTATGGACTTTGTTATGAAGCAAGCCCTTGGGGGTGAGTCATACAGTCATAGAACATAAAATGCCAATGTTGTAAAAGACTTTAGAATATAGATCATAAGAGCTAAAAGGGGGCTTCCAACATATTTAGTTGAAGCTTCAAGGAATCTAGAAGTTGTCTGGGTCCCATTTGGAACCTCCCACTTTACAGAGGGGAACTGAGGCCCAAAGAATTGATGTGACTTGACCAAGTTAATAGCAAAGCTAGACTAGAACTCACCTTATCTGATTTCCAGTCCTCCTAATCTACTCATATATGCAACCCCTATTATAAAACAAAAAATTATATCCAACAAACACGTATTAAACACATATCATGTCCAAGACATTATCCAGGGTGCTGGAGTTGAATGGATGACAAACAATACCATCCCTGCCTCAAGAAGTTTATGGGGCCAGGGAGGAAGGGAATACAGCATATAAATGAGGATAGTTTGGCATGACTTATTCTTAGTAAATCCATGTTGGCCCTTTGTGATTACTGAATGCTTTTCTAAATGTTCACAAACCCTCTATTTAATAATCCAGACCTTAATTTTTCCTGAAATGACCATCTGGTTTATTGTTCTGCGCCACTAAAATCCACCATTTTCCCCAATTATTAAAAAGCAAGACCACATTTGCCCATCTCTACTGGCACCTCTCGCATTTACCATGATAGCTCAAAGGTCCCAAATAATGTTATCTTACACCTAGAAACTCCTTCAGCCCCCTAGGAGGTAACCCACCTGGTCTGGAGGCTGCAATGCATTCCAGCTAGATTCTCTCTTCTTATCTCCTCCTCTATCTTGGGCTACAATTTCCTCTTTAGAATGTTTTGTTCAGGCTCTTATCAACTCCAGCCTGAAATATTTGAGTAGTCTCTTAACTGTTCTCCCTTCTTCGAGCCTCATCTCTCCTCATCCTCCACATAGTTACCAAAATAATTTTCCTCCACTGCTCAATCATTTTCAGTGGCTCCCTTTTGCTTTGAGGATGAAATGTAAACTCCTTTAATTAAATTTAAAGCTTTCTACAATCTGGTTCCAGCTACCTTTCCAAGTATTTCATTATACTGCTTTTAATGCATTCTACATTCATTTAATCAACAATTAACAAGTATTTATTAAACTCCTATTATTTGATGGGAATACAAAGACAAAAATGAAAGAGTCTCTGCCCTTACATAGCCTAATATCTAGCTAGGGAGACAACACATACATATATAGGTATATACAAAATAGATACCAGGCAATTTTTTTCGGTGGACAAAGATCTAGCTTGGGGGAAGGGAGATGAGGAAAGGTTTCAAGTAGAATGTGGTAATGTCATTTGAGTTTTGAATGAAACTGGGGATTCTATGAGGCAGAGGAAAAGAGAGAGTGAATTCCAGGTATGGGGACAGCCAGTGTAAAGGGAAAGATGCCTCCCCTCCAAGGTGGCCACCTTACTGCTTTACAAACTCAACATTCTATCTCCTATCACCAAGTCTTCCAACAGATTGTCCCGTACTTGAAACGCGCTGCTTCCTCTTCTCCTCCTCCTCTGAGTATCTTTAGTTTCTTTCAAGGTTCAGCTAAAGTACCAACCCCTATGTAAAGACTTTTTTGGAAATGATAATGCTTCTTGAACTACCTATGTCTAGATCTGTGGGGAGTTCCATATAGAGGCGAAGAGGCAAGGATGGCTATCATTATTAATAACAGGTATGGCACCCACATTCATTGACTCTGCCATACTAAAAGTGTCCTAAGTCCACATCTTATAAAAAGTGATATTCAAGGACCCCGTATATTATAGGCTTGCAATTCTCATTAGTATTTCAAAGATGGGGAATAGCTGCCTATTCATAAGATCTTTCATCCATGACCTATAAGTTTATATATAAATGGTTTTCTTCTGTGAATTCCAGGGGACCAACAGAAATGCCCACAGTCAACAGAGCATACCTATTGAATAGAACTTGTAAATTCTGAGATACAGGAGTGTGTGTGTGTGTGTGTGTGTGTGTGTGTGTGTGTGTGTGGCTCTAAGATGTCATACTTTTGGTACTGGTTCCAAATTGGACAATTTGGTTTGTCACAGATTTTGATAATTGGAAAGGACCTCAGTGGTCATCTAGTCCATCTCATACCCACAAAGGACTCCCCACTAAAATATATATTCAACAGGTGGTTGTCCAGCCTTTACTTAAAGACCTTCAAGGAAGAAGACACCTACCAACTTTCTAGGCAATTCATTCCATTCCTGGACAGCTTTCATTATTAGGAAGTGTTTTTGTTTTCTGACATCAAGGCAAAATTTGCCTCTTTGCAACTTCCATCATATGCTTCTGGTTCTGCCCTCTGGGATCAACAGAACAAGTCTAGTTCCTTAAAATACTTGAAGACAGCTATCATGCCCCACCCCACCCCCAAGTCTTCTCTTCTCCATGCTCAACAAGCCTAGTTCTTTCAAGTGATTCCCATATGGCTTGTTCTCAAGGCCCTTCACCATTCTGGTTGCCCTCCTCTGAACACTCCAGCTTATCAACACCCTAAAACCACAGCTCCTAGAATTGAACACAATACTCCAGATGAGGTTTGATGAGAACAGAGTACAGGGTAACTATCTCCTACCTATTCCTAGAAGCTGTGCCCCTTCTACAGCCCAAGTCACATTAGCTTTTCTGGTTGCCATGTCATATTGCTAACTCATATTGAGCTTGCAGTCCACTAAACCCCTCAGATCTTTTTCAGAATATCTGTTGTCTATCCATATTTCCCTCATCTTAAACCTGTGAAATTGGGAGGTTTCCCTGGTGCAAAACCTTACTTTTATCCTTATTGATTTTCATCTTAACTAGATTGAGCCCAATGCTCTAGCCCTTCAAGATAGCTTTGGATCCTGATTCTGCCATCCACTGTGTTAACTATCCCTCCCAGCTCAGCTTGGTGTCTTTTGCAAATTTGATGAGCATAACATCAATGCTTTTATTCAAATCACTGATAAAAATGTTAAACAGCAGAAGAACAAGCATGGATCCTCAGTGGGTAGCCACTTTGTTTATAAATCCAAGCTGGGAATCAGCATTGTGTTGGAGATTTGAGTCAGGAATTTTGGGCTTGAATCTTGGCTCTGCCACTTACTACCTATGTGACCTGGTAAGTCACATCTCTTTACTGGATCTCAATTTCTTCAACTATAAAATGAAGAGGTTAGGGGCAGCTAGGTGGTGCAGTGGATAGAGCCTTGCCACTTACAAGCTCTGTGGAGTCAGGAGGACCTGAGTTCAAATCTGGCTCAGATACTTGATACTTACTAGCTGTGTGACCTTGGGCAAGTTACTTAATCCCAATTGCTTCACAAAAATAAAATAAAATTAAGAGGTCCCTTCCAGTTTTTTATCCCATGATCCCCCTGATTGTTAATGCTCTCTATCATCTGGATTTTCATATTTACTTGTCCATGTATATGTTGTATTCCTCCTCTACTCCAACTGGAACATAAGCTTCTTGAGGACAGGAGATGTTTCATTTTTGGCTTTCTATCCACAGCACCTAGCATAGTACTTTGCATATAATAGATACTTAATAAATGTTTGTTGAATTGAGTTAAATTGTTTTCTCTCCTTCCCAATTTGAAGACCATCCTTCTTGCTGAAAAAGATGATAGAATTGAAGCCAATTAGTTCAACTTCCTCATCATCTATTAGCATTATGCAATCTTCTATAAACAACTCTAAATATAGCTTCAAAAATCTTAGCATTTTTTTGAGGGGCTTCAGCATTTTCTGGGCTTGAGCCTTCCTAACCCTATTTTGATCAATCCCTGTGCAATCATGTAAACCTGGGCAAGAAAAGGGACCAAGCCCTTTGTGGTGCAATCACAGAAAGATTCAAGTCAGGAGAATTGGGCTCAATCCCATTTACGAGCTCTGTGACACTGGGCAGGTCAGCCCCTTTCTCTGTGCCTTAATTTCTTCATGAGAGGGTTGGTGTGGATAGTGTCTAAGGGCCTTAACTGACTGACTCATGAAGCTGTTAATTGTGGGCCCCTTCTCTCATTTTCTCTTCTCCTGCCCCCAAAGATTGCCTGATTTGGCCTGGCCTGGCCTGAATGCCTCCTCAACTCACCCAAAGGCAGAAATTTGATGGTTTTTTTTTCCTTTAAAAACAAGAAAGTGAAATACAACAAATATGCAGAGCAGAGAACAGCCATTTTACTGAGCTCAGGACCCACAGCATCACAGCATTTCAGAACTTCAAGGGACCTTAGAACATAAAATGTCAGAAGCTGAAGGTCTCTCAGAGATCACCTAATTTAACACTTCACAGATGATGAAACTGAGGACCATGGAGGTTAAGTTATTATATTATAATACTACTATATAATATTATACAGTATTATAAAAGTAGTAATGGTAGTAATTGAACCCAGGTTTTCTGACAAGCTGAATGTTCTCTCTGCTATACTGGGCTGCCATTCCCCACCCCACCCCCAGTTCCATAATCTCACTACACTGGAAGATGCCACTTTGAGGATACAATTTCTATCCACTCCAAATTTGGAGCTGTCCCTGATGCATGGCCATCTGCCATCTTATTTTAAGGGAATCCCTACCTCCCACCCTCACCACACTCTTTCCCTGATCCCAGTGATCATCCAACATTCAGGTTGTATTTACCATTCAAAGCTAATACCTTCCTGGTCATTCTCATTTCTTTCAAGAGCCAGATCTACTAATTACCATAATCCAGTCCTCCAAAGCTGATTTGTCATGATTTACCTCACTCTACTTGGGAATTTAAATAAATAAACAAAATTAAAGATTAAATAAAATAAATATTAAATTAAATCCAACACATACACATACATGCACACACAGTCATATTCATATTCAGTTCCTATTGGTTACATGCCTTTTGTCCAAAAATGGAATGAGCTGCCTTAGAAAGTGGTAAAGGATAGAACAATGATTGGAAGGTCTTCAGATGAAGTCTTGATGGTAAATTTTCAGGGATAGAGATAGCATTCCTGTTCAGATGGAAATTGAATTAGACAACTATTAGATTGATTCCAATGCTTAGGTTCTATGATTCTATTTTTGTGCTTGTGTTTAATAAATTTAAGTTTGTCTGAGATTGAGAGTTCTTTGGGTGGTTGCATCAGACTCTTAAGAAAGCTCCCTCTTTTTTTCCTCATTAGAATCATTCATGATTATTCTTTCATAATCTAGTTATTGAAAGCCTCTAATCCTTCTTTATACAGCCTCAGTGAAGGCCTCATAGCCACCATTTCTCTGAATTTTTCACAATGTTGTGCATCTATGAAGAATATGCTCTTTCCTCACTTTTACAAACTCCAAGATGACAGGGTCATTCCCTTCCAAATTTCTATCATTCCCACTTCACCAACCAATTCCTCTTTGTTGGTCAGAATTTTTTTCTACAGTAGCTGTTTCTCTCCTTGTCTCCTCTACCCTCTGAGTCTACTACGATAGCCTTTAAATGGCTGGGCAGTCTATAATACGTGTTCACAAGGATATCACTTCTGTTTTTCCTCTCCTTTGATCCTCAGATAAGCTCCTTTGTCCCTTCAGATTCAATAATCTTCTTCATATAGGTGTATGATCTTTTCTAACACATGCAGTATACTGTCTCTCCCCTTCTATTAGGTCTGCCTTACCAAACTTCTCTCTGTTCCACCATCCTTTCCTCCACCTGTCCCTCCCTTAGTGTTCTGACTATCCTTCCATCTATTCCTCATTGGACCCTTTCCTTTCTCCTTACCTTCCTTCTTTCATTCTTCCATTCCCCCATTCCTTCCTCTATCCATCCTTCCTTTTAGCTATTTTTCCGTACCTTCCTTCATGCTTCTTTCTAGTCTTTTCTCCTTCCATTCCTCATTGAATTCCTCCTTCTAGCTATCTTTTCCATTGCCCCTCTGTCCCTCTCTTTATCCATCTGTTGTCTCTCAGTTCCTTCTTCCCTTCTCCCCTCCTATGTTCACTCCTGCCCCCCCCTTCCCTCAGAATGATTCTAGTCTTCTCTCCTACTGTTCCATAGGGGCCACCAAAGACATGGGGAAGATGTTGGGGGGTGAGGAGGAGAAGGACCCAGATGCCCAGAAGAAGGAGGAGGAGAGGCAGGAGGCCCTACGGCAGCAGGAGGAAGAACGCAAAGCCAAGCATGCTCGCATGGAGGCAGAACGGGAAAAAGTCCGGCAGCAAATTCGAGACAAGGTCAGTCTGCCCTTCCCACTTCCTTTCCCTTCCCTTTCCCAAGTATTGTCCGTAATAACAATCATATCTGCTATAGAACTTCATAGTTTACAAAATACTCATTTGATCTTCACAAAAAAAAAAACAACAAGAGAGACAGGGTCAATATTAGTATTCCCATTTTATAGATATGGAAACTGAGGTTCAAAGAGAGATTAAATTTTTTTAAGGTCACACAGTAACCTAAAATCCTGTTCCAATGCTCTTTCACATAAACTGAGCTGGTTCCATGATATTTGGGAATAGAACATTCCATATGCTCCCAGTACAGCCCACTCCCTTCTCACCCCTGCGCCTAATCATCCCTAGGGCAGCATGGATTCCTATGGGAGGTCCTTGGAGAACAGGTTCCTGGACAAGGGAACCCTGTAGTCACCTCTTAGGATGGAAGACCCCTCACCCCTTCCCCAACCCAGTGAGGCCTCCCCTTAATCATGAGAAACAGGATTGGATTGGAAGTCAGAGAACCTGAGTTTGAATCCTGCCCCTGCCACTTACCACCCATGCCACTGACCTTGTCTGGGCCTCAGTTTCCTCCTTGGTAAAATAAAAGGATCAAATTAAATGATCTCTAAGTTCCCTTCCAACTCCTGTTATCTTAATAAATAAGCCAGGTCTCAAATGACAAAGACACAGGCGGTTGGAAGAGTTGAAGATGGCCTGGCAGGGGGGAATGGAGAGGGCCTCACAGCTGGGCACCCCCTTAGCCCCTTCTTCCTCCCTATACAGTATGGCCTGAAGAAGAAGGAGGAGAAGGAGGCTGAAGAGAAGGCCGCCCTGGAGCAGCCATGTGAGGGCAGCCTGACCCGCCCCAAGAAAGCCATTCCAGCTGGTTGTGGGGATGAGGAGGAGGAGGAGGAAGAGAGCATCCTGGACACCGTTCTCAAGTACCTACCTGGGCCTCTCCAGGACATGTTCAAGAAGTAACCCTGGCCCAACTCCACCCATTCTCAACAGTCCCATTTTTGTTTTTATCTTTTTTTTCCACTTTCCATTCAGTATGAATTTTGAAGGGCAAACCTCATTTGGCCTCGTCCTCCACACACACCTCCACCCCTCACATGGACTGTGGGACCCAAGCCCCTCACCTTTGGCCGGAAACTCCCAGGGCTCCCTCCCTATTCAGTACTGTCCCCTGACCCCACAGTGCCCTGGGCCTCTTGAGGAGCCCTAGGGAAAGAAGGCTGCTGGCCTGGGCTGAGGGCCAGAAACTAGGACCAAACCATTGATGACCTCAGGAGAGGCCCGGGATGTGCCGAAGTGGGAGGAGAGGCCTGACCACTGAGTCCCACATGCACACACTCCTCCCGAACCTCTTCCCACCAGGAACATTCCTCATGCCTTGAGCATGATTTCCACTGCCAGAAAGGGGAGAGAGGGCCAGGACGGTGGGCCCTAGGGGAAGGAAGTCAGAGGAGAAGAGGGTCGGATTGCCTATTCTTTCTCCTCTACTCCCCTAGAGATCACTGAAGCTCTAAGCCCTGCTGCCCAGCCCCAATGGGTCAAAACACCCAACACATTCCAGCCCTGCCCAACATAGCCCAAGGAGGAGGGGGCAAGGGCCAGTGCTGGACCCTTCATTAGGCAGCCCATCAGCCAATCCCAGAGGAAAGTGGAGCAGATCTCTGTTCCTTCACATCTCCCTAGGCCTCCTCAATCTCACTTCAGTTCCACGGACTCAGCCCACCATGGTAAGAACAGCCCCTCCCAGCCTAGTCCCTCCCTGTTCCTGGCCAGACCTGGGAGTCGCAAGGAAGATCAATCGACTGTGGGAGGTATCATTAGAGTCTCTTAGTTCCCAACCCTGGCCTTATTCCCTTTTCATCAATGACCTAGATAGGACCAGTAGTATAGGGAGGGTCAGAGAAGGGCCTGTGCCCTAACCAAAGGAGTATTCTGGAGTTTTGAGGGGCCACTGGGTAGAGATCAGGCAGGGTACTACCAGGAAGGTTGACTCCCATTGCCACAAATATGGCAGCCTGGCCTTTCCCTTGTCAGTGGAGCAGATCCTTCCCACAGGGCAATAAAAGGTTGTCCCTGGGATACCACTGTACCCTAGGAAGCTTCCACCCTCTACTCATATCTTTGTGGCCGCTGTGGAGCCTAATCTATAAAGGGGGTAGCGTGAGTCCTTCTCTCCTGAAAAGGCACGCTAGGCCCTCCCTCCCCCAGCCTGGGGTCCTCACCTTAATAGGGTAGCCCCTTCCAAATACACACTAACAGTTGGAGCCATCGGGCAGCATCAGTCCTCGACCAGAAAACATCTAGTGGAGAGGATATGCTGCTCCTCTCCCCACCCCCCAGCCCATCCAGGCGCTTCCAGGGCCCTGAGTGGACAACATGTTCAGGAGGTTCCACTGGCCCCCAAGAGGGCTCCCCATAAGCAGGGCTCAGGCTGAGGCACTTAAGGCAGACTCACCTACAATTTAGCCCTGATCCCATGGGAAAAGACAGCCCCAGCTGAGCTGCTGCCCTCTCATTCTGGCTGAGGATCTGTCTGCCCATATGCTAAGCCCCAAAGCAGGCATCTGTCCTTCCATCTATTGGTCTGTCTTGTGGCTAGGAAAAAATTCTCCTCTCAGATGTGCCAAGGAAAGCCCTACCCACCTGACTCAAGCCTAACCTACCCTACCCTCCCATACCCAATACTCTGCCTCTCCTCCATTCTGAGAATTCCTGGGGCAGGGAGGATTGTGAACGTGAAAGTATGTATGAATGTGGGTGGAATGAGAGTGGCAGTGGCAGAATGGGTATGTCTATAGTTGGGATGGTGTGAATGTATGTGTTATAAATATGCATGTGTGTATGGATGTGTCAAAGATTGTATGTGTATCTTTTAGAGATTGTTCTTATATGTGTGTGTATCAGAGATTGTGTTAGAGACTACAAGAAGGCTAGGGATTCAAATATGTACGTATAAAGATTGTGTGGGTGTGTGTTTTAGAAAGTGTGTATGTGTGCTAGAGATTGTGTGTCCATATCATAGATTGTCTATATTAGAGAGGATGTATGTGTGTGTATGTGTTGAAGATTATGTGTTAAAAATGACATGTGTTAGAGAATGTTTATGTGTATGGGGAGGGATGTTATTACAGGGTTATGTTTCTGGGTGTGTGTGTGTATGTATGTGTGTGTGTGTGTGTGTGTGTGTGTGTGCGAGTGAAAATGCATGTATAACACTTCAGGCTGGCTGGATGACTGAGAATGGTAGCAGGAACTGGGAAATATCTTTTCTTCTCCCTTAGACCAATCAATTCCTACCTATCACCACTCCTGGAGCAGAGGTGAGAGGAGAAGTTTTTCCTACAAGTCCAAGACTTTCCCTCTTCCCCTGGGCTCCCTGAGCCAAGCCTTTGCCATCCTCCTCCCTCCTTGGATGTGATGGGGAGAATCCTGTTTGGGTCCTGGGAAGCACTTGGCAGCTCAGACTGGTCTGAGTGGCCATGGGAGGAACAGGACTGTCCTTTGTCCCTATAACAGAGAAGCCATGCTGGATATGGGGTGGAAGAGGGAGATGCCTCAAAGAGGGTTGCTATGCCTGCCCCTCGCCGCCCCACCACCACCACCATTTTTCACCATCACCCCAGTTTGCATACTGGGGTGTTTCATTTTAGAGAATTTTTCCTTTAATTTCAAAAGAGAAAGCAGCTCACGTCGTATCTTCTCTGTCCGTTTCCAATAGTTAAAGCCATATCAGTTAGACTGCAATACTTTAAAGATGAGGGGGAAAAAAACCATAGATTTAAGAAAACCAGAAAGGGAGTTTTGTTCATCCCCTCTGTCCTGGGGTGATCTGTTTCTCCAGCCCCCAGGTCTTCCCTTTCCCCCAACTCCCAATTCCTTCCCCTGCCTCTTTGTGCCCTAGTCTCTGGCCCCCAGGGTCATGTATTTGTGAGTGTGTCCATGTATGTCTCTGTAACGGGGAAAATTTAACCTCCTCAACTGCTGTATCACCCCATTGTTGTCTCTGCTTGTCCATGGTCGCTGGAGTAAGATGGTCACTCTGCAAGGTCTTGTGGAGCCAGAAGTGAAGGGTAAACTGGGGCTAAGGGCGTGCTGAGCAGAAACTGAATAGTCCTTTAGCCATTTGCCTCTCTTAAGAGAATGTTAGTGGTTCTTGTCATCTGTCATCATCATGAGCTCCAGGGAGAAATATCAGAGGTTCCTTTGACTTCCAGGGACCAACCCCAATGTGTGTATCTTCAGGAAAAGAAAGAGGTCTGGTAATTCTCAGCCAAACATAGGGTCTGTAGACATGCAAGGGGATGCCCAATTATAAGAGGTCCAAAGATCCGCAAAGGAATTCCCAGACATATGGGGGGGGGGGTCCTGCAGAAATACAAGGGGATTTCCAGTGGTACATACAGAGAGAATCCAAGTCACACAAGGAGTCTACTGACATATAAGGGGATTCCCAGGAGTACAAATGAGTTTGAAATCAGGGGAAAAAAAAAACCTTTGACAGAAAAAGAAAAGGTCTGCAAACATATATAAAGAATTTCCGGGTGTAGAAAGAGTAATATACCTACTTAGTGGAAGGGATCCCTGGGGCCTTCAGCTGCCTAGGGCCTTCTCCTTCAAAAGAGCCTGTTTAGACTCCCAAAGTACACCCTTCCTCTCCCCCAGGGCCCAGGACTGCTGCTCCTGCTGCTGCCACAGGCCAAGCAGAGGCGGGCCCTTGAGGGTAGCTAGTTCTCCACTAAGACCTTTCCACACACATACCAGACCTCCTACAAGTTCAGGACTTAACCACTAGCTTCCCCGGAAAGCCCCACCACCCCCAAGGTGCTGGCTTCCTTGGGGACCACTCCTAAGAAACAGGAGAAGGAGAAAGATACACTCCAGGGGACTGTGACTCTAATCCCAGTCAGGCTTTGCCCAATCCAGGCATCCCCAGGCAGCAGGTCAAGGAGGGATCTGGAGATGACATAATGTGTGTATGGCACATTGGCCATTGGGAAAGGGGTACCGTGTAGGTAGTACATTGTTAGGGGGATATAAGTATGGCACATGAATTAAGAAATGTGATAGACGTGTATGTCACCCACACTGACTACAATAGCTGATTGTAAGACACTACCTAGAGAAGGTATGTGTGTGTGTGGTACACAGGAAGGGGGAAGGGGTGATGTATGGAGCACAATCTGAGAGGTTACGAATATTTGCATTCAGTGCACAGACTGGGGGATTTATGTGTGTGTGTGTGTGTATGTGTTTCTGTGTGAGAGAGAGAGGGAGAGAGAGAGAGAGAAAGAGAGAGAAAGAGAGGCTAGCAGTAGGGGGTGGCGGTAGTTAGGGCATGGCATACTACTTGGGGGCAGGGACTAGCTTAAGACAAACTGATTCTAGCTTCTCTGCCCAGATAAGCAATGAGATAAAATCTGCTGACAGGGCATAGTGTAGGTAAATGGGAAAAGAGAAGGAGAATATGTGCTGCCATCCATGGAAATCTGTTGGCACTTGATAATAGAGAATGTGACGTATGCAGGATCCCCACCCGGGAAAACTCATTGGTGATTCAAGAAACCAAGTGCATGTAGCAGAAAGGAAGGTGCAGTTAGCATATGTGTGCATGAAGTGAATGTGTTCAGAGCAGTGCAAAGGGCAGAGTTTGAGGGAAAGCCCTCTCCCACCCTTCTTCCCTGGCCAAGAACAGTCAGCTAGGAAGGAGAAATAAAGGCCAGCTTTGCTCTAGACCCCCAGACCTCCCATTTGGGTTCTTATCTGAAAGGCTGGTGGATGCCATATCTAAAACATGGGGTATCTGACAGATGCAGGACTCCAATGCCATACTTCTTTAGGCAATAAGTCTGCCCCTGGCAGCCTGGTTCCTGAGATCCATACAGAGAGACAAGAGACAGAATAGCCAGGCTGATAGCCATACCCTGCCCTTAATCCAAGATGTAGACTCACTTCTCCAGGACTAAGTCACTTGTGAGTGGCTCTGGCTCCATGAACCTGAGAAGAAGAAAAGGGATCTCAGGAGATAGTTTTAAAGGCAGGGAGTAGCCTCCCTATTCACTGGATCCATCTGGAAGCTGGGGGCAGGACCCTATCCCCCCATTTCTGGACCCTCTACCTCCACCTTCCCCAGAGGCCCTTAGCCCTGGTCCCAGGGGGAAGAAGTGTGTGGTGTGGGGCCCTTAGGCCTGGCTGAGTGACCATCTTGCTTTCCATCAACCTCAGAGACAATCCAATCCCCAACCCTCCTGTGTGTAACTGTGTCCTTGTGGCCCCCCATCCCCTGAATGTGTCAGTGCCTGGGGGGAGGGGGGCTCTCTCCCACCCCCTTGAATCTGACCTAAAGCCATGGCTGCCGCTCCCCCCATCCCCAATCCCAACTTTGTATGACGCAAAAAGCTAACTACGGATGTACAAAATCAACTGTGACCAAGAAAAGACATTGTACAGCTCTCCATGTGTCTGTCTCTGTCTATCCAGTGATTGTGGGAAATGGGGCGGGGGGGGGGGGGGCGGCGTGCAAGGGGTTGGGGGGGGGGGGGGGGGGGGGGCCGGGGCCCCTAAGAAAAGAGGGAGGGGGGGGGGGGGAGGAGGGCAGACCTTCTCCAGATCTAGAAGGAACCTCAGGAAGTAATTTTACAGTTACAAAGAAATGCCCCCAGGACAGCAAGGAGTAACAGACCATCAAAACTGAAAAGTATCTGAGATCATTTAGTCATGAATGTGATTCACAGAGCTATTAGAGCTATTCAGTCCAACCCATATCTCAATAAGGATCTGCTCTACACATACAATATAGCCAAATTTCTTCATTGTTATCATAGTCCTACTACTACTACTACTACTACTAGTCTCTCTATATAAAGCTCCCTCCCTTTTTATAAGGTTTGCAAAGTACTTTACATCTATTATCTCATTTAGTCCAGATAATTACTTCTGTTGTGTGCTATTATTGTTTCCATTTTACAGACAGGGAAACTGAGGACCAGAGAGGTTAAATAATTTGTGTCAAGTCATACAGTTAGTAAGTATCTTAGGTAGGATTTGATCTTGGGTCTTTCTGATTCTAAGTCCAATGCTCCATCCACTACAGCCTTATACAAAGAAGGAAACTAAGGTTCAGAGGAGGAGGAGAAAGGACTTGGCAAAGGTCACACAGTTTACTTAGTGGTAGAGCTCAGATTGAAATCCAGCTCTTCTAATTCCAAATTCAGGGTTCTTTCCACTACACCACATTGCCTGCCTCTTCTGGAATTTGTGAGAGTTACCTCCCTATGCCCCACAACTTTGATAGATGTATGTTGTTATGGAAGGAGCACAGATGTGGGAGCAAAAACCATGGGCTGGAATCCTAACTACCTGGGTGACTTTGGGTCTATGAAATGCTCCCTAAGGTTCCCTTCAGGTCTAGGCCCTAGAATCCCATGATCCTCTGGTAGCAAATGCCTGGGGGCTTCTGGGCTTCCAGACTCTAACTCAGACACCTTCTTTTCTCTCTTATCTATAGAGGCAAAGCAGAGTTGAAAGATAATTTTGGCCTGATTATCCAGGGAGGAAGTAACAGAAAATAAAAGAACTAGAAGAATTATAAAAGGCATAAAGTAGCCATTTCAAGATAACCCTGTTCCAAGGGCAGTTAAGTGGTTCAGTGGATAGAGTGCTGGGCATGAAATCAGGAAGGTTCAGATCTGGTCTCAGACACTGGTTAGCTGTGTGACCCTGGGCAAGTCATTTTGCCCTGTTTGCCTCAGTTTCCTCATCTATAAAATGAGCTGGAAAATGAAATGGCAAACCACTCCTCTATCTTTGCCAAGAAAACCCCAAATGGTGTCACAAAGAGTCAAAATACAACTGAAAAAATGACTTAACAACAAAAATCATCCCCAGAATCACAGAATGATAGATTTAGGAGTGGAAGGGGGACCTTAGAGGCTTAGAGGTGCTCAATTCCAACCTCTCATTTTACAAAGGAAGAAACTAAGAATCAGAGAGGTTAAATGACCAGAGTCCACACATCTATAAATGTTGGAAGTAGGAGGTGAACAGCAATCTTCTGACAGCTGCTAGGTTAAAAGCTATTAACAAAAGGGCTAGTAACGTGAAGAAAAGAACCCTCCTGGGATAAGAGATCAGAGTCCAATTTGTGATCCAAAAGATGAAGCAGGGGGCTTCTCAGGGCAAGCCAGAGCCACGTAGGGCAACCAAAGCCAGGGAGCCAGGAAAGGGTTGGAAAAGGTTTTCCCAAAGCTTGAAGGAAGGGAGAGTTGGCAAAGAGTAATACAGAACAGCTGCAACACAGTAAATGGTGACATCACAGACTGTATGTCTCATGCAACAATGAAGTTGTTTTATGGCCATAGGGCCTAGCTCAGCTACAGCCCTTGACCAGGAAGATTTCTTTCAGTATCGTGTTGAGCTACCCTATCCCCATTGAATTGCTTTCTCTCTCTCTTCTGAAGTAAAAGGGGTAAAATCTTAAAGCAAGTCACCAAACTGTCTGTGGTTAAACAACAATGGGTCACTAATTGCTAAAGACTCTAATGCCTTTTTCTAAAACACTTTACAGATCCAGAAAGGCTTATCCTCAGCTCTGTAAAAACAAGAAAAGAAGGTAATTTCCATCTAAATTCACAAAATCCCTAAAGAGCCATTTCCTCTAAGCCTTTCAAGCCATTAAGAACAGTGGGTTCTTAAAAAAAAGTGGGTTCTATTTCTGTACCACCTTAAAATTTTCCAAGTACTGTCCTCTCAACAATCCTCAGAAGGACTATTATTATGCCCATTTTATAGATAGGAAACCTGAGACTCAGGGAATCTAAGGGACTTTCCCAGGGTGAAAGAATTCAAACCCAGGTCTCCAAACCAAGTCCAGTGGTCTTTCTACTCTCTAATTCTCATCCCAGGAGTCCATGGAATCCATCTGTCACCCCAGGGAGAGGGGAGGCGAAGGGGAGAAAGTCAAAGAACTGCTTCCATGCTCCAGGGCTCTACCTCCATGTTCTCTGGACTATGCCTATCTGTGCAAATCCAGGGTTCTCAAGGTACAGATACTGGATCTCTCCAGGCTGACCCAAGCCCATACTAGCAATGGAGAAACCAGGTATGACTCCCCACCTGATTTCAGGTAAATGTCCCCCCTCCTGAGATCTGGTAACACAGAGAGCCTGTATGGAGAATCTGTTCAGGACATGGAGCCCTTGGACTCCAAATCTATTCCTCTTTCCATTCCACCACAATGTTTACTCTAGAATAGGGAATCTGTCCTCACTGGTCCCTTGGTCAATGAAGCTTACCCAGGACAGGACATTCTTGAACCAATATATATTCAATAAATTGGGCACATGTCTTATAAGGAATCTAGAGGCAGAAGTTTCTAGTGACAGCATTCAGGAGAGATTCCAATTACCCCCAGACCTGAACCTGAGAAATTCAACCCAGAGCAGCATCCTGAGAACCTGTATGAACCCTGGCCAGGACAGCCTGACCCAGTGCACCTCTCAACAACACAGAGGTCTAAACCATGGAGCAGTAAAACACCTGGGAGCCTGGAAACCTAGCTAGGTAGCTTCACAATCAAATTCCTATAGGAATCTTAGGATTCTTTTTCATTCACCAGACCAAAAACCACATCTTGGATTCTTCCATTTATTTCTTCTCCAGTAATGCCCTTTAGTGCCACCTTGATGAACTCACATAGTTCAATTGCACACATAATTTGTCATAAGAGAATTAGTTGAAGATACTTGAAGGGTTTAACCTGGAGAAGAGAAGACCCAAGGAGGACATGATATATTTCAAAGTATTTGAAGGGCAATCATATGAAAGAGGGATGAGCCTTGTTCTGCTTGGGCCCAAAGGGCTGAACCAGAAATAATGGGTAAAAGTTGAAAAAAAGGCCAACTTGGCTCATCTCCAGAGGTCTCTCTCCTTAGAGGTCTTCAAGCAGATACTGGATGACCAATTATTGGGAATGTAGTATCAGGGATTCCTTTCATATATGAGTTTGACTTGGTAGCTGCTGAGGTCCCTTCCAACTTTCAAATTTCAAATTTTCAAATTTCATATTTGGTGATTCTGTGATTCTTACTGCAATAGGAGGGAATTTCCTAGTATGTAGAATCATAGATTGGTAGAACATTGAATATCTGAGCTGGAAGAGACCTGAGAACATACAGCAGAAAACAAAGACCAGCATAGATAGAAGGAATCTTGGAACACATTCTGTACCTCATCATCTCTCACCTGGCCCGTGGCAGTTCCTCCTGATTGGTCTCCATGCTTCCTGTCTCTCTCCTTTCCGATTTATCACCCACACAGCTTCCTAAATAAACTTCCCTCAGCTGAGATGTGATCTTGCCTCCCTATTACCTCTAGGATAAAATATGAACCCCTTAGCCTGACATTTAGGACCTTCTACAATCTGTTGGCAATCCACCTTCCTAGCTCAGAGTACAGAATATGAGAAATGGAAGGGCCTGATAACAAAGAACTTTGTTAGAATTTCAAGGGCCCCTAGAATATCAAATGTAGATTGTCCCAGTTAAAAAGGACCTTAGGATATAATATCAGAGTCAGAAATCTTAGAACAAAGAAATTGGAATGTCAGAGCTGGAAGTACCTTAGGATCTAAAATATAACATGTCAGAACTGGAAGGGCACCTTAGAATGTAGACAGGGAATGTCATATCTATAGGGTACATTATAACATATAATGCCGGAGTTGGAAAAGACATAAAAACGTGGAATAGGGAGTGGTAGGAAGTAGTGTGGTGAGTTCTGGTCCAAACATCTAGAAAATGCATCAGAATGAATCCTGGTGCATAAATCCAGGAAAGGTCACAGCCTTTGTCTAGCCTAGTTTGGCATAAGTAAACAGACAGGGAAATCTTTGGACTAGGGCAAGGAGGGGCCAGGAGCACATGGCAAGTAGATCACTCTAATGTCCAGGGTGAGGCTGTGCACCAGGACAAGAGGAGGTCCCAAATCCAAACCAAGTGACTGTAATAGAATCTGATGTGAAAAAGCAGGTCCAGATCCAGGGCAGAGTGAGAAGTGGACCTGTGCCTGACAGCTGTGGTGTTCCTAGGTAGGGAAGCTTTGAGTGATATATGGAGAAAGAGGGACATTCAGAAGCAAACAACAGTGATTTGGTTCAGACCACAAGAGCACTGCAGTGCCTCAGTTCCGGCATCTAGCCCAGGCTGCAGAGGAATAATCAAGCCAGGAATCCCAGACCAAAGGAGAACATATAATTTAATTACTCTGAACCAACAAAACTTTTCTGGCTGATGGGGCTGACTCTAGCAGCCATCTAATCTTGCTCAGACCCAAACCTAGGTCAAAAATTTGCAGAGGTCAGAACAAGAGGGCAACAAACAGACTTTGCCCTGGATCAGACCACTTTGGGAGCACTGAAAGCTTGCAGGTCCACAATCTCTCTGAGATCCTGGAACTGCACCACACTCAATAACCACCCATCCCCGTCCCCAAGAAAGCATCAACAGGAACAGCCCAGGCCTTTCCTCCAGAAATATGGAAAAGCCCAGTCCTAACACCAAGTCTGAAGTCAGGCAGTATAACGGAATAATGAACAAACAAAAAAAGAACCCCACAATAATGAGCTATTGAGGTGGTAGGGTGCTCAAAACACAATGCAGAAGAAAATCACTCTAAAACATCTCAATCAAAGCCTCAGAGAAAACATAGCTTGGGTGCGAATCTGATAGAAATGAAACAAGAGGGAAAAAAGAGTTAAAGGATGTTTTTGTAAGTGGAATGAAAGTCTTTGAGGAAAAAAAATGAACAAGAAATGAGACCTATGGAAGAAAGAATTGGAAAAGGCATTAACAGCTTGGCATGAGAGGCACAAAATCTTAACCAAGTAACAAACTGAAAATTAGAATGGATCAAATAGAAGTCAGACTCCAGGAGGCAGCATGAGATATTAAAGTAGAAAGGCTGAAAAAAAAAAGAAGAAAATGTAAGGTAAATAGCAAAATAACAAAAACAACTGAACTAGAAAACAGATCAAGGATAAGATAATTGAGAATCATTGAATTATCTGAAGGCCATAACCAGAAGAAAGAAGAAGAAGCAGCCAAGAAATGCTATGTCAAGAAATCTTAAAACTGCTCAGATCTCTTAGAACTAGAGGACAAAGTGGAAAAAAAAAAGAATTCACGCTTCACTTCCTAGAAGAAACTCCAAAATAAAAACTCCCATAAACATCATAGCAAAAAATACAGAGTTTCTCAGTCAAAGAAAAGATCCTGCAAGCAGCCAGAAAGAAAGAATTCAAGTACCAAGAAGCCACAGTCACAGTTTATCAGCTACCACTATGGAGGAACAGAGAACTTGGAAAATGATATTCCAGAAAGAAAATAACATGGACTTGCAGCAAAGAATAACTTACCCAGCCAAACTGAGTATAATGCTAAGGGGGGGGGGGGGGGGGAATGGGCCTTTAGTAAAAGAAAGGATTTCCAAGCATTCCTGATAAAGAGACCAAAACTGTGGGGAAAGGTTGTAATTCAAACACAGAAGTAAAAGCAACACAAAAAGGGAAACACAAATGAACAATGATAAAGGACTAAACAAGGATAAACTCACATTCAAATATGGGGAAATTTTATATGTCTCCTTTCTGAGCCCTATCATCATCATGGGTCATAGAGGGAGTCTAATTAGATAGAAGGCTTGGAGTAGTTACGTTATGTCTTGAGGATCTAAAAATAAGAATGGAAGGAGAGGGAAAGAGGAATGGACAGGGCACTAGAGAGGGAAAGAGAGGTTAGAAGAAGTCATCTCATGTAATCAGACTACATAAGTTGTGCACATCTACACAAACAAGGAGTCAGGGGGTTGGGGGGGTGACTGACACTTGAACCTCATTCATCTGAACTGGTCAAAAGAAAAAAAAGCACACACACATATACACATAGCTGGGTACAGAAATATATTTTATTTGATAGGGAAATAGGAAGGAAAAGAGAGAAGTGGGGAGGGAATTAGAGAGTAAATTAAGGGAGTGCAGCTAGGTGGCAAAGAGGAGAGTTGGCCCTGGAGTCAGGAAGACCTGAGTTCAAATGCAGCCTCAGACACTCAGCTGGGCAAGTCACTTACCCCTGTTTGCCTCAGTTTCCTCATCTATAATACGAGCTGGAGAAGGAAACGGCAAACCACTTCAGCATCTTTGACAAGAAAACTTCAAATTGGGGTTACGGAGAGTCGGACACAACTGAAACGATTCAACAACAAAGGTTAAGGGAGGGGTTAATCCTCAGCAAAACAAACTCTAAGGATGACTAAAAATATTTCTAGCTCTTTGGGGGTTGGCAAAGAATGGGAATCTGAGGAGGTGCCCATAAACTGGGGAAGGGGTGAACAAGTTATAATATATAAATGTGATGAAATCCTACTGTGCTGAACTCTTATCAGGGTAAGAACCAACCAGTATTCCAGAGGGTTTGCTGAGGAAAGACGCTAGCCACCCACCTCCTGATAGAGAGGGAAAAGACTCAGAGTACAGAATGAGACAAATATATTTTGGACGTGGCCAATGTGGAAATTTGTTTTGATTGATTATACATGTTTATAATGGTTTTTGTTTTTCTTGTGTTCTCAACTTCAGTGCGGGAGGGGATGGAAAGGTTGGGGTAAGAGGGTGAGAAGATGGAAATCGGCTGATTAAAACAACATATATGTAACACCACAGAATAGCAGAGTGGAAAGAATTTTAGAACGTAGAGTGAATGTCAGTGTTAGAAAGGACTTCAGAATATAGACTGTTAGAACTGAGAGGCAGAATGTCAGGGCCAGAACTAAAACCAGGAATTCTAGTGGCTCAGGCTAATTTAGTTGAAGCCAGGATGGGGTGGGGGATAAGCATGATTATTTCTATGCATGGTTGAGGCCAACTAGTGAAAGAGATCAAGTGATTTGAGGAGGTTGAGGAAACCAAGGTATTCAAGGGGTCCAGAGTTTGGGAATAGAAATAGAAGATGAAGGGGCAGCTAGGTGGCACAGTGGATAGAGCACCAGCACTAAAGTCAGGAGGACCTGAGTTCAAATTCAGTCTCAGACCAAACACTTGACACTTACTAGATTTGTGACCCTGGGCAAGTCACTTAACCCCAATTGCCTTAAAAAAAAAAAAGAAATAGAGGATGGAGAGTGACTCATAGGGCCATGGATTTTGTACGACGGATGGAGTGAGTTGAAATATTACCCAGAAACCTTCTGCCCCAAGTTCTACGCTTTTCTCAGTCAAATGAAATCAACAAGCATTTGTTGAGCACTTAGTCTGTGCCAGGCACTGTTCTAAGCACTGGACATACAAAAAAAAAAAGAGCCAAAACAGCCCCTGCCTTCAAGGAGCTCAATATTCAGCTGGGTGGCACAGTGCACAGAGCACTGGACCTGGAGTCAGGAAAACTCATCTTTCTGAGTTCAAATCTGGCCTCAGACACTTAGTAGCTATATGACCCTGGGCAAGTCACTTATCCCTGTTCACCTCAGTTTCCTCATCTGTAAAATGAACTGGAGAAGGCAATGGCAAACTTCTCCAGTACCTTTGCCAAGAAAACCCCAAATGGGGTCAGGAAGAATCAGACACGACTGAAAAAATGACTTAACAACAACAGAAATGTACATAAAGTATTTCCTTTCTCCTCTCAGTTCTACACTTCCCTTTGCTAAAACAGACACCAAATTACTCTCTCCCTCTCCACCTCTCTTACAAAGGCATTACATACTGTCTTAAATTACACTTGATTGTGTAGCAATGGGAATGGGTTGCTAAGGGAAACTGTGGTGTATCTTTCCCTGGGGATTTTTAAAGCTAAGAGAGATGCCTTTCTGAATGGCATAGTGAAGTGAGTCCTGCTTTGAGGCAACGGGATAAACTCAATGAATTCCAGATGTTCTATATACCCCAGGGGCTCTAGAATTTTTAATCCAATATCCTTCTAATCATCATGGAGCCCCTACCCTGAAGCATTTCCAAATTGGTAGGACATGCTAAAGCTTGAACTCAGCTGTCAAAGCCTTCAAAAGCCCAGGGCCATCTCCACACCCTGATAAGCTATCCCTGTAGTGGCCCAGTGGTGAACTAGGTATCTGTCTGAGGACAAATCTAACAAAGTCCAGAGACATTTGTCACCAACTTGGTAGCAGAATGACATTTTTGATCATGATAATCAAAAATCATCTAAGGCGAGGGTTCTTAACATGAGGGTGGATCATGAACTTTTTTAAATATTTTGATAAATATATTTCAATGTAGTTGGTTTCCTTTGTAATTCTCTGCATTTCATTTTATGAATAAGAGGTTCTTGGGCTTCACCAGACTCCAAAAGGGGTCCATGAAACAGAAAAGGTTAAGAACCCCTGATCTAGGAAGTTGTAGAAAGATTGTGATCAAATCAAAGGAGAGAATTCTCTCATCGATAAAATCATCAATTCTTGAAATAGTGAAAGAAATATTCTTTCTCATGTAACACTGACTAGCCCTCCCCTCCTGAAGGCCTGGCATGAAAGCTTCCATTCCACCCTTAGAATTGCCTCTTAAGGGGGTTTAGGGGTAGTTAGGGCTACCATTAACTTCAGCTCCTGATACCACTGATGGTATTCCCTTCAATTATAAAGGGGGTTCTCTGTACCTCAGTTACAATTAGCTACTAACATTGGGGTCACTTTTAAAAAGGAATATTTACTTCAGAAGGTATAATCACAAATGTACAAACTTATTCCCCCAACATGTGGGAAGTGTTATTCTTTCACCTCCCCTTGTATCACCTCAGTCTCTGGGGAGGGGAAGGGAATTAAATTCATAGCTTAGCTCTGTTTCTATAGTGTACAGTCCCAATTATAAATCCAAAAAGCCCCTCTTGGCCTTGTGTCTCAGTGCCCTGGCTTCTCTACGCTTCCTGCTAGGCTGGCTGGCTATAACATCCTGCCTAGGATACTGACTCCAAGGTCACCATGTTGTGAACTCCAGATCTGGTAACAATCACCACGGGCACATAAAACTGAGAAGAATAAACAACACAGAACAGAAACAAACACCTCCCCCCCCCGCCCCGATCCATTTCTCAGAGCTGGGGTGAAAGAGAGGGGAAAGGGGAAGGAAAGTCCTTTTTCTCTCGCTAGTTCAGTTCAGGATGACCATCCTGTGATTGGACTGTTACCTTCACCTTCTGGAAGTAGAAAGAGTGTGAACCAGAAAGAGAGACAGAGGTGGGGCAGGAGAAGGGGGAGGGGGGTGGAAGCTACCATCTCAGTCTTGCCAATTTTGAAGATTCATTTCTTTCAGTTATGCAGTATAGCCTCCAATCAAAGGAGGCTTTACCTACCCATGTGGTAGGGGGTGAAGAGTGCCTCTATCTTAGAAGATGTGAGGATGCTCAGGCAAGCCCCCTTAGGGGTATCTCCATGTTAGGTGAACTGGACATGCTCTAAAGGCCCCGTCACACTACCAAGACCTTAATTATTTTCTGTCATTCACTAACATAGGTGTATTATTCTGTTCTTATATCCTAGCATCTTTGTAATAAATAAAACTCTAAGGAAATGGGAATGATGAAAAGGAAAAAGCATCAAGTTAGATCAAAGGAGTCTGTTCAGCTCTAAACATGAAGAAGAATGCACCCATGCCCATGAGTGTTTTCTGGCTTATCTGCATCAAAGACGCAGTGAGGAGTCATCAGTTCCATTCTGCATCGTGATGTGTGGTTAAGATTAATCATTTCTATGTCAACTCTACTTTCTTTCCTAGTAATAGTGGGAGAAGAGTCTTTATTTCAGACTCTTAAGAGGTAACTCTCAGGCCGCTAGGTGGTGCAGTAGATAGAGCTCTGGCCCTGAAGTCAGGAGGACCTGAGTTCAAATTCAGCCTCAGAGACTTGACACTTACTAAGCTGTTATGATCCTGGGCAAGTCACTTAACCCTGATTGCCTCAGTAAAAAGCAAAAAAAAAAAAAAGTAACTCTCTGCCTACGTAATATTTGAGCACTCATTCACTTTCATTCATCAAATAAATATTTATTTGGTACCTACTACCTGTAAGGCTATGCTCCTGTTTACCACTCGGTTGTCAGAACGGCAGGCATGAAAGCAACCAAAGGACGGAGCAGCCTATGATAGGTGTTTCACAAGGATATTGGTTTGCAAATGGGATCATTAAGAGTGGCAGAGCCCCATCTGAAACTCACATGTCCTGAGTCCTACCTAGTTGCATAGTATTGGGCAAGTCAAGACGGTCAGTCAATAAACATTTATTAAGTGCCTACTGTGTGCCAGGCACTGTGCTAAGCACTAGTGATGCATAAAAAAGCAAAGGACAGTCCCTGCTTTCAAGGAGCTAATGTGGGAGACAACATGCAAACAACAGTGGACAAACAAGATATAGAAGGATGCATTTGATATAATCAACAGAGGGAAAATCATTAGAATTTTTGGAGAGGATGGGAAAGGTTTTATGTAGAAGGTAGAATTTTTAGTTGGTTCTTGAAGGATGCCAGAGAAGCCTGGAAGTAAAGATAAGGAGGGAATGTTCCAGGCATGGAAGACAGCCAGTAAAAATGCCCAGAGTCGGGAGATAGAGTATCTTGTGAAAGGAACAATAATGAGCCAGCATCACTGGATCACAGAGGACAAGGGTGTAAAGAGACTGGAAAGGTCACCTGTCTGGGCCTTAGTTTTCTCATCTCTCAATGTTAGACTAGACAGTCTTTAAGATCCCTCTGTAAACTGTCACTCACAAAACTGGTCATGCCCTTCTCTAGTAACATACAGATTTTCTCTCTCTGTCTTTGATATTCATCTAGACCTACAGCAAGCATTTGGGTGCCAGAAGAGGCACATTAGGCACACATAGCCTCCCAACCACACTCTGAGATACGTAGTGCAGGCATTATTACCCCCCTCTTATAAATAGGCTTTTTCTTTTTCTTTCTTTTTTTTTCTTTTTTTTGGAGGAGAAGGGCAGCAGACAGCTTTGTAGATGTTCTATCCTTGAAACATTTTTCTCTTCCTCCCTCTACTGAGCCCACTGATCTGTGGTGTATCACCCAGGCCAGGAGGTAAAAATAGGACATCAGAAGGCTACCCAAAAAGAAGGTTATGAAAGCCAGAGGCTGAGTAGCTGAAAACCAGAGAAGGCCATGGTGTAGGGCAGGGAACATAGCCAGCACTCCAGGGGGAGGAAGCATGGTGCAAAATCCAGGACTCCCCCTGCTAGTTCCAGCTCTGGTCAGGGACAGAAGTTCCAAGCACAGATGTCAGAGCTAAAAGGGACCTTGAAGCATAGAATGTCAGAGCTAGGAAGAAACTTGGGAAACAGAGACTATCAAGACTGGAAGAACTTTAAAACAACTTAACCATCACTTAACCTCTATATGCCTAAAATGGGTAGAATAATACTTCCCAGGGTTGTGTGAGGATCAAATTGAGACTACTACAAAGTGCTTAGCACAGTACCTGGCATATAGCAAGCACTAAGTAAATGTTAGCTATTATTATTATTATTTACATAGAACACAAAGTGTCAGAACTGGGAGAGGGACTAAGGAAATAGAATATAGAATAACAGGGCTAGAAGGGGACCTTAGAACACAGAATATCAGATAGAGCAGGGTCATCATAATAGAAAATAGAAAACATTAAGCTACAAATGACCTTAGAGTTAGAACTAGAGGTAACCTTGGAACACAGAACACAAAATGTCAGAGCTAAAAGGGACAATAATGACTGGCATTCATATAGCACTTTAAGGTTTGCAAAGTGCTCTTGCAGACAGATTATCTCATTTGATCCTCACAATGACCCTGTAACATAGGTGCTATTACTGTCCCCTTTTTACAGAGGAGGACACTGAGGCTGAGAGTGGTTAAACGGCTTGCCTAGGGCCACAAGGATAGTAACTGTCTGAGGCAGGATTGGAACTCAGGTCTTCCTGACTCAAGGTCCAACATTCCAGCCACTATACTACCTGGTTGATATATAATGTTAGAATTGCTTGTTGTTCAGCCATTCAGTCTGACTCTTCATGACCCCTTGAACCATAACACACCAGGCTCTTCCATCCTCCCCTACCTCTCTAAGTCTATCCAAGCTCATGTTCATTGCTTTCATAACACTACCTATCCATCTCATCCTCTGCCATCCTCTTTTCCTTTTGCCTTCAATCTTTCCCCACATCAGGGTGTTTTCCAATAAGTCCCATCTTCTCGTTATGTGGTCAAAGTATTTAAGCTTCAGCTTCAGTATTTGACCTTCCAGTGAATAGCCTGAATTAATTTCTTCCAGGATTGACTGATTTGATCTCCTTGCTATCAGAATTAGTGGTATCCTTAGAACAAGTACTGTCAGGACCAGAAGGGATCTTAGAACACTGACTATCAGAACTGGAAGGAATCTTAAAAGACAAAATGTCAGAGACGGGAAGGAAGTTAAACTATAGGACATAACATCTCAGATTAGGATTAAAAAAAAAGATATCATGTCAGAGCTGGAGAACACAGAATGCCCAAGTTACAAGCCACCCTGGAGACCATGTAGTCCAACCTCCTTGTTCTACAGAACAGGAAAGTGAGGCAAGTGCTAGGTCTCTATATATGTCCTTCCTCAATAAACACATCTAATACTCGCAGGCCTCCTGGTTATAGGCAGATGCTCTCTGAGATTTAAGCAGTTCCTGTTTTCAAGGAGATAGAAGTAAAGGCACAATAAAGTTATAAGAGGTAAGAAACTGGATTCAGAGGTGGGGAAAGGGCTCAGTGTGGGAGCAGCTGGAACTCATTAAATCTTATTGCCTAAATTCAAATCCACCCAGCATTAGAGAGTCCCGCATAGCTGGCCCTATGACTTCTGACACTTAACTAGTAAGTCCTTAAAATTTGTCACCTCTTGGCCAGAAAGTCACATGTACCTAGAGATTCCTGAGTTTTTTTCCTGCTGTTTCTCATTACTCAGATGTCCTCAAAATGCCAATCAGATGTCCAGATCTCTCAGAGTTTTCAATTTTCAACCACAGTTTCCTTTATTCCTCAGGTTCTTCCTCTCAGCCCTGATACTCAGACTCATGACTTCAGAGGCAAAACTAAAGAACCCTATCCTCACTCATTCAACAAACATTTATCCATCACCTACTCTATGCAGAATCATAGGCTTAGTACTTTGTTGTTCAGTTGTTTTTCTGTTATGTCCAGTTCTTTGTGACCCTATTCAGGGTTTTCTTGGCAAAGATACTGGAGTGTTTGCCATTTCCTTCTCCAGCTCATTTTTACAGATGAGGAAACTGAGGCAAACAGGATTAAGTGACTTGCCCAGGGTCACACAGCTGGTGAGTGTCTAAGGCCAGATTTGAACTCACGAAGAGGAGTCTTCCCTGACTTCTGACCAGGTGTTCTGTCCACTTCGCCACGTAAGCTTGGTACTTAGGGAGATGTAAAGTTAACATAAAACATAATGTCTGCCTTCATGAAGCTTACAGTCCAGTGGAGAGATGACAGAAACATAGATAATTACAGGTTGAGTGAATTCAAGAGGAGCAAAACATGTTTATGAAAGGTCAAAAGAGGAAGGTCATTACCAGAAGGTTGATTCATGAAGCCTTACAATCCCCATGTAGGGGTGCTACTTTTAATTTGACTGAGTTCAAATCTAGGCTCAGACACTTAGTAACTGTGTGACCCTAGGAAAGTCACTTAACTCTGTTTGCCTCAGTTTCCTCATCTGTAAAATGAGTTTGAAAAGGAAATGGCAAATCACTCCAGTATCTTTGCCAAGAAAACCCCAAATGGAGTCATGAAGAGTCAGACACAACTGAAACAACTGAACAGCAATCTTTGACAAGTCACTTTATATCCTGGAGTCTCAGTCTACTTGTCTGTAAAATAGGAATAACATTTACACGGGATATCATAAGGAAAGTGCTGGTGGTTCAGTGGATAGAGTGCCGGCCTAGAATCAGGAAGACCTAAGTTCAAATCCAGCCTCAGACACTTACTGGCTGTTTGATCCTGGGCAAGTCACTTAACCCTATTTGCCTCAATTGTAAAAGGAGGTAATAATAGCACCTATTCCGCAGGGTTGTTGTGAGCATCAAATGAGATAATTGTAAATTGCTTAGCTCAATGCCTGGCACATAGAAAGTGCTATATAAATGTTAGCTATTCTTAGTATTAAATTTTAAAGTCCTAGAGAAATGTGAGCTTTTAATATCAATAAAAATAATAACTCCCACTTTTCTACTATTTCAAGATTTCCTGAAGCCCTTTCCTCATAACAAGCAAATAAGGTTGAGCAGGACAAATATTACTATCCTAACATTCAGATTCAACAATTCAATTCAACAAACATTTATTAAGCACCTGCTGTGTCCCACAACTAGCAGAGTACCATGGTAGGCACTTGAGGTGATACAAAATTTAGATAAGACATAGTTCTTGACCTCACAGTGCTTTCATTGCAGAAAGGGGGATAAAGTTATAATTAACTCAATATTGCATGAGAAGTACAAGGGAAAAGTGAAAAGGAAATGTATTTGTGCGATCAGTTACTGACCCAGGAAGATCAGGAAAGGCTTCCTGGAGAAGAGAGTATTCCAGGTAGACTTTAAGATATGGGCAGGAAGGCAAAAGATGCAAATGGAGAGGGAAGGGCAAAGTTCAGGAATAAGGAACAGTATAATCAAAGGCTCAGAGCTGGAAAGCTCACAAGGTTTGTTCTAGAGCACTTGTTCTGATGTTTCAGTTGTGTTCAACTCTTCATGACCCCATTTGGGGTTTTCCTGGCAGAGTTACTGGAGTGGTTTGCCATTTCCTTCTCCAGCTCATTTTATGGATGAGGATACTGAGGCAGGGTTGAGTGACTTGCCCAGGGTCACACAGCTAGTAAGTGTCTGAGGCCAGGTTTGAATTCATGCATTCTGTGCACTATGGTGCCACCTAGCTGCCAGAGCAGAAAGTAGCCCTATTTGGTAATGTAACAGCCTAAAGATCACTCTAGATTTGGATGCAGAAGGCCTGGGTTTGAATCCCAGGTCTATCTATTGCTACTTCTATGATCTGGGGCAAGTCATTTCATCTATCAAATGATGGATTGGGACTAGCTGAATTTTAAGGTCCCCCTCCACATCAAAAATCTTATGATACGGAGTTTGTAGGGGAGATAAAATATAGCCCAGTTTGACTGGATCATAGAGTACATGGAGGTAATATGAGAAAAGGCTGGAAGAAAGGGTCTTGAATGTCATGGACTTTACTTAGTAAGAAATAGGTAGCAACTGAAAGAACTTGAAGAGAGGAGTTAACCAAGGGCCAAATAGGGGACGTGGGGCAGGCCAACGTCACGCAACTAGTAAGAGAAAGAACAAGGCCTTGGATCCCCAAGGTATTCTGGCTCCCCACTCAGAACCCTTTCTGATTTATCATGCTGTATCATGTCCTGTCCAGCTTTTCTTAGCTTATCTCAGCTTCTGAGTGACTTGACTGAGCTCCACACTGCACAATAAAATATGCACTGGTCCTGCAGTGTTTCAACCCAAGGAAATGAGACTGTTGGGGTTGTCGATGACTACCTCTTGACATTGTCTTGGTGTCCTGGTTGCTTTCCTGAGTCTGTGCATCATCATTTCATAGGCTTTAGAACTAGAAGCAGGCCTACAGATAACTGAGTCCAACCCCCTTATTTTATAGATGAAGAAACTGAGTCCTATAGAGAGAACCTTGCCCAATGTCACATTGGTAGTAGGTAATAAGGCCAACATACAATCCCAAGTCCTCTATCTCCAAATCCAGGACCCTTTTCTACTTCACTTTGCTTTCTCTATCCTCAGCAGCTCATGAGGAGCAAGAGAAAAATAACCCCCAACTGATAGCCCAAGGTAGATATAGAACCTTAGATCCAGCAAGGATATTAAGAAAACCTAAAAGATTAAGAGAATTTTAGAATCTCAAGGCCAGGAAAGACCTCAGAGAACATTCTAGACCAACATGGACCCAGTGCTGGAAAATCCACTTGCTATCATCCCTGACAAGTTGCCCTCTGTTTAAAAACCTCTTCAATGATGAGGCACTCACTACCTTCTTATTCCACTTTAGGACAGCTCTTGGTATTAGAATGTCTTCCCAGTTCTCTGAAATACTATTAACAGTATAGAATCATTATTCAAAATGTCTTTGAGAAGGGGCTATTTAAGTGGGTTTTCACAATGAGACAAAATCATTCTCCCTACAACTTCTACTCATTGTATTTCATTCTGAAGGTCAAGCGGAGCAAGTTTAATCACTCTTCCATATGAACAAATGGCATTTGCTAAGCATCTACTAGTGCCAGGCCCTAGGGATACAAAGACAAAAGAATGAAACAATCCTTAATCAGAATAAACTTATACTCTTCCAAGGTGCTATGGTACAATGGAAAGAGACAGTGGATTTGGAGTCAGAGAACCTAGGGTGAAATTCTTCCTCTGTGTGATCTTGGAAGTCATTTCCACAATCTGAGCCTCGGTTTTCCCCTGCTATAAAATGAGGAAGTGACAGTAGACTAGCTCTAAAGTATCTTCCCATTCAAAACCTTTTGTATCCCCAACATCTATCACAAAACTCCCCACACAGTAAGCATCTAACAAATGTTTATTCATGTAATTGACTTGAGTGCTACTTAGAACCAAAAAAGCTGCCATTACGGTAACATGGGACTACCACTGGATTTTGAGACAGAGGACCTAAATTCAAATCCAGATTCTGCTGCCTCCTCCCTGTTCAACCTGGAGCAAACCATTCCATTTCAGTCTACTCATCTGTAAAATGAAATGATTGGACTAGGTGATCTCAAAGGTCCCTACCATCTCTAAGTTTTAGTATTCTATAATCCAAAAGATGACTCCATCTTAGGCTGCATTCATAGAAGTATAGAATCCAGAACAAAGGAGGAGAACATCCCATTCGTTTTTATCTTGGCTTGTCCCCATCAAAGGTACTGGATACAATTATAGGTACATCATTTGAAGAGTCACTGAGTAAAATATTTGGGAGCCTACAAGCCAAGACAAACTCAGGAACTATATGAACACAATTACAAAACACTTTTCACATGAATAAAGTCAGATCTAAACAACTGGAGAAATATTAATTGCTCATGGGAGGCTGAGCCAATGTAATAAAAATGACAATTCTACCTAAATTAGTTTACTTATTCAGTGTTATACCTATCAAACTATCAAAAATTTACTTTATAGGAATAGAAAAAATAATAAAATTCATCTGAAAGAACAAAAAAAGTCAAGAATATCAAGGAAACCAATGAAAAAAATTGAAGGAAGATGGCCTCACAGTACCAGATCTCAAACTGTATTACAAACTGGTAATCACCAAAACAATCTGGTACTGGCTAAGAGATAGAGTGGTGGATCAGTGGAATAGATTAGGTATACAACACACAGTAGTAAATGACCATAGTAATCTAGTGTTTAATAAACGAAAAATTCCAAACTTTTGGGATAAGAACGCACTATTTGACAAAGATTGCTGGGAAAACTGAAAAGCAGTGTAGTAGAAACTAGGCACACACCATCATCTCATACCATATACCAAGACAAGGTCAAAACGAGCCATGATTTAGACATAAAGGGTAATATCATAAGCAAATTAGAGGAGCATGGAATGTTTTACTTGTCAGATCTAGGAATAAGGGAAGAATTTATGACCAAATGAGATAGAGAGATGTAAAATGGATAATTTCAATTACATTTAATTAAAAGTTTTTGCACAAACAAAACCAATGCAGCCAAGATTAGAAGGAAAGAAGGAAACTGGAGGGGAAAAAAAACTTTTATAGTGTATCTCAGATAAAGACCTCCTTTCTCAAATATATAGAGATCTGAGTCAAATTTATAAGAATATGAGTCATTCCCCAAATGATAAATGGTCAAAGGATATGAAGAGGAAATTTCCAGAAGAAATCAAAGCCATCTATAGTCATATGAAAAAATGCTCTAAATCACTATTGATTAGAGAAATGCAAATTAAAACAACTCTGATGTATCAGCTCACAGCTATCAGATTGGCTAATATGACAGAAAAGGAAAATGACAAATGTTGGAGAGAATGTGTAAAAATTGGGACACTAATGCATTGTTGGTGGAGCCATGAACTGATCCAACCATTCTGGAGAGCAATTTGGAACTATGTCCAAAGGGCTATAAAACTGTGCATACCCGTTGACCCAGTGATACCACTGTAAATAGTAACTATTTCTTTTTTGGGGGTCTTCCCCTCCCAGTTTGATTTTTTTCTTTTATTAAAGGAGTCATGCCTTGACTCAACTCTTAAGCCTATTCACTGAAAGGGCATCACTTCACTCAAAGTGAGAACCTAAAAAGACCTTAGCTTAAAAGGGCGAGGGTCCTTTAAAGGGCCAGTACTATTGTATCCTGGGCCATCTTCAGTTGTCTTGATGAATATCAGGCCACTAGACCCAGATGGCTCTGGAGGAGAAAGTGAGGCTGGTGACCTTACACAAAACCCTCCCTCACTCAAATCAAAATTAACTGCAAGTCATGTCATCGTCTCCCTGATGTCATGGTCCTCTTCAAGAATGAAGGACAAACCATACAATCACTGCAAGATCTGTATCTCAAAAAGATCACTGAAGGAGGAAAAAGGCCTTTATGTACAAAAATATTTGTAGCAGTTCTTTTTGTGGTGGCTAAGAATTGGAAATTGAGGGGATGCCCATAAATAGGGGAATGGCTGAACAAGTTATGGTAAATGATTGTGATAGAATACTATTGTGCTATAAGAAATGATGAGCAGGCGGACTTCAGAAAAACCTGGGAAGACTGATATGAACTGATGCAAAGTGAAGTGAGCAGAATCAAGAGAACATTGTACATGGTAACAGCAACATTATACAATGACTTAACTATTTATGACTTAACTATTCTCATCAATATAATGATCTAAGACAATTCCAAAGAACTTATGATGAAAAATGCGAGCCACCTTCAGAGGGAGAATTGATGGAGTCTGAATGCAGATTGAAGCATACTTTTTTAACTTTATTTTTCTTGGGGTTTTTGTTTGGTTGGTTTTGGGCCTGTGTTTTCTTTTACAATATGTCTAATATGGAGATACGTATTGCATGACCGCACATGTATAACCTACATCAAATTGCTTACCTTCTCAAGGAGACAGAGGAGGGGATTTGGAACTCAAAAATATTTTAAATGAATGTTAAAAATTGTTTTTACAGGTAATTGAAAAAAGATAATATAATATTTTTAAATTAAGAAACACAAAAGACTGAAAATTAGAAGCACATGCAGAGGAAGATGACTAGGATTGGAAAAACATTCAAAGCTATGTCAATTGAAGGAGCTATAGATATTTATCCTAGAGAAAAGAAGACTTAGTGAAAACACTAGATTCAAATATCTAAAGAGCTGTCATGAAGAAGAGATATTATATTTGTTCTGATGGGACCCAGGAGGGGCCAGAAAGAGGGGTAATTACATCTACAGCAGTAGATTTCATGTGGATATATGGGGAAATAGTCGGCATTTTACACACACAAACACACACACACACACACACACACACACACACACACCATTAAATAAACTCCGATAGCTCCCTATTACCTCCAGGATCAATCCTCTGTTTGGCTTTTAAAGTCTTTCATAAACTCGATCCTTTCTTACCTTTCCAGTCTTCTTGCACCTTAATTCCCTCGGCATACTTTATGATCCAATATAGCTTATAATTTTTTTTTCTTTTTCCTTTCTTTTTTTTTCTCTGTTCAAAGAATCACAGAACATCAGAACTGGAAAGGACTACAGACACTATAGACACTGTCTAGCCCAACTCCTAACTGAACAAGGCTTTTTGCTTGAAGACATCCAGGAAGTGAAAATTCCTCCTTTTCAAGCGAGCCCATTCCACTTTTAGATAGCTCTCAAGGGTTTTCTCTTACATCAAGACTTAATATGCCTCTTTGTAACTTTCTGCCATTGTTAGATGAGACATGGAGATGATACACTGAATAGAGCACCAGGCCTGGAGTCAAGAAAACCTGAGTTCAAATCCATCCTCAGATACTCTCTAGCTGTCCAAGCAAATCCCTTAACCTCAGTTCACCTCAGTTTCTTAAACTGTTACCATGGAGATAATAATAGTATCTTTTCCCCAAATTTGTTGTAAGGATCAACAGAGATAGTATTCATAAAGCATTTAGCACAGTCCCTGGCACATAGCAGGTATTTAATAAATACTTGTTCCCTTTCCCCTTTAGAATCTTAGTTTTGTTACCCAACACATCAGATATTCCTCCTAGCTTTTTGTTGTCTCCAAACTCAATAAGCGTGCCATCTGTTTACTTTGAAAATATTTTGGATTTGTTTATGTGTGTAGGTGTTGTCTGTCCTCTGACACATATCCCAATAGAATATAAGTTCCTTGAAGACAGAGATTATTTCCTTTTTATCTTTGTATCTCTGGTACCTAGCAGATAAGAAGTCTTTAATGAATGCTTTTCATTAACTGCTTGAACCAAGTCATTAATAAACTTGTCAAATACCACAGGGCCAAACTCAAGTCCCTGGGGCACTCTACTAGAAATTTCCTCCTAAGTTGACAGGGAACTATTAATGACTACTTTGGGGGTTCATTCATCCAACCAGCTCTGAGTCCATCTAAATACACTATCATATAACCCACATTTCTCCATATTTTCCACAAGAATAGCATGAGAGATTTTGTTAAGTATTTTGCTACAGTCTGGGTCAATTCTATCTACCACATTCCCATGATCTATCATTCTAGAAAGCCTATTTTAAAAAAGGAAATTAAGTTAGTCTGCTATTACCTGCCTTTGATGTAGCCGTATTAGCTCTTTGTGCTCACCACTTCCTTTTTTTTTTTTTTGCTTTATGGTGAGGCAATTGGGGTTAAGTGACTTGCCCAGGGTCACACAGCTAGTAAGTGTTAAGTGTTTGAGGCTGGATTTGAACTCAGGTCCTCCTGACTCCAAGGCCGGAGCTCTATTCACTGCACCACCTAGCTGCCCCAAAGTACTATCTGGTTTGTTTGTTTTTTGGCTAGGCAATGGAGTTAAGTGACTTGCCCAGGGTCACACAGCTAGTAAGTGTTAAGTGTCTGAGGCCAGATTTGAACTTAGAGTCTCCTGAATCCAAGGCTAGTGCTCTATCCACTGCGCCACCTAGCTGCCCCTATTATTATTTTTTTTTTTTTGTGAGACAGTTGCCTAGAGTCACACGGCTGGGGCCATATTTGAACTCAGGTCCTCATGACTCCAGGGCTAGTGCTCTATCCACTGCACCACCTAGCTGTCCCACTTCCTTTTCTAGATGTTCAATAACTATCTCCTTAATATGTTAGCATATTCTCCCCAGAATCCAAGTCAAAACTCACTGCCTGCCATTCACAGCCTTCATTCTCCTCTGTTTTTTGAAAATCAGGACAGTTGTTCTTCACCTCTCTCATATGTCACTGACAGTAGCTCAGCAAGCAAATCTGCCAATGCCTTCAGTACCGTGGGCCTGGTGTCAAAGGGAATCAAGTGCCCAATTATTGTCTTCCTGTTTCAATTCCCTATTAGCCATTTTTGCTTTGTCTTTTCTGGTCCCAAAATTATTAACCTCAGCAGAGAAAAATAATAGTTGAGTAGTTCTGCCTTCCCTCCCTCATCCATTATTCCTGTCCCATCTACCCTAAGCAGTGGTCCTGTCCTTTCTTTGATTCTCTCCTTTTTCTCAGAACAGCTAAAAAGATTTTTTGTTGCTGTCCTCATTCTTTGCCAACCTTAGCTCCTTCTGAGATTTAGGGGTCCTGAGGCTATTCTTACGGCCCATCCCACCCCCATGATTACCTTCCCTTGCTTCTATCTTCTGCAAAAGTCTATCCTAAATCTAAATTGGCTTATGTTTCCTGTTTAGCTTCATCAGTCTCTTCAAGCAACTCTCTTTTTTTTTCTTCTATTGGGTGTTTGGTGCATACACAGAGACCCTCAAATGGCATCTCTTCATGTGGAGAGACTAAGGGACCTACTTCTGAAAGAGTTACAATGATGTGCATTGGAAAGGCTGAAGAGCATGTGTAGATGCTCTGTAACTAGTCTGGTCTGCTAATAATATAATTATGAGTAATTTTTTTCAATTGGCCATGTAGACAGAACTGGGGGTATCTTCAAAGGCTGTCATCTTTGGCTTAAACCATTTAGTCATTTTCTTTTTGGCTGTGATCATGGAGGATCTTATAATTCTCACTCCTGGCATCTGGTGAGAAGCAATGCTGGAAGAAGAGAGACCTTGGGGCCTTCTCCTTGTTGAAGCTATGTGGTCCCAAGAAATGGATGTCAATCTTTGGTTTCTGCCTTTGTTCTTTGTCCATTCTAGGTGAAGGGAGTGGATCCTTTTGAAAGTTTTGAAAGGTCAGGAGAGCTCCCAGTGTCTGGGTTTGCAGCCAGCCCAGCATTAATGCCCCAAGGAACAAGGAGACACCTGTAGGAGTAACCTTTGGGACACATCCCAGTGGAAGCTGAGCTGAGGACCCATCCTACAGTCATGCCACATCTGGACATAAACTTAGTAGGATCAATGTGAGGAATTAAGTACAACCAGGTACAACCAGGTACAACCAGGACTAGGGCTGCAGTGGTGTGGACCAGACAAGGTCAGGCACAAATGAAAGCTGGAGACAGCGTAGTGGACTAGTGAGCCACCCACACCAGGGCCCCTGACACCTTCCTTTTCCCTTCTCCATTCCTGGAGGTTGAATATCCCTCTGTTAACTGTCTAAACATCCACTTCCTATTTTCTCTCTCTCCCAGAGAGTAGAGCAATAAAGAGGAGATAAACCCATTTTGTTCTATCTCATCAGCATACCAGGTAGCCAATATTCCAAATGAACTATTCCTCAATTGATTTCTGTCATTTCTTTGTTTTTGAAGTGTCTACTTGCCCAGAGGTAACCCATGCACAGAAGGGCTCCTGGACCCTCTCTTCTTTCTCAGGGCCATTTAACTTATTCTCTCTGTGGTTTCCCCTCAACCTGTCTCCATGGTGGCAAATTAGGATTTCCTCAGAGGGAAGATAACTGCTACATTGAATATTCTCGGGATCCTAAGGATTATGGATGAACATTCCTCATTACACTGTAGCTCATGAGCCCCTCACTGGTATGTTTTCCATTAATAAACCAGCCATTAATACTCAATTAACATTAACCAAAACATTTATTTAAAATTCAAAGAAAATACATGACATTTACATAACATTCCTCCCCTAAAACTGGATCACACTCTCCTGCCAAAGCATGTAGTGTCTGTGGGGAGAATAAGTAAACATTTAGTCTCAAGGTAGTAAAAGCACATGTGTAGGGAATACATGTGCCCAGGGTAACTCACAACTCTAGAGCTGTAAACTTTCATGTCCTTTTTATTTCTCAGGAACCATTCGTAAAAGTTCCTTGTATAGCTTCAATGTTGAACAAATGCTTTGACTGCTAAGCTGAGGATCCTTGATGGTAGAATAATACCTCACCAGCTACAGTATCTCAGCTGGATGAGTCAGTCGGCTGATGATTTGTTTCTATCCTATTCCTTTGTTCTGCTTGACTTGATCCTCAAAAGCAACTATAGTATCCATCACTTTCAGCTTTAGGCTTAGATAATACCTTCCACTGAGGTAATGTTCTGCTCTTTTAGGAAAAAGCAGAGACCCTTATCTTAACATGCTGGCAAAAGCCTCTCCAACTCTGCTCCTTTGCAGTATTTTTCTTCTCCACCTCTTAGCAACAACAGATGGTAAGCCAGAGAAATATCTTCTATTATCTCTTTTTTCACTTCTCAGCAACAAGTAGCAGCAGAGAACAAAAAGTATAGCCTTTCCACTCCTCAGCAGCAGTTGTCAGGAGAAAACAAAGTATAACCTCTCCATGCCTTCTCATTTTATATATATTACATATATATATACATATATATATGTACATATAAAACCCTGCTTATTACCCATACTTTATACATTTATGTATAGAAATCTGAGGGCATGGATTTTATTGCTATACTATTTCTCGAATTTGTGTTTGGTGAGTTATCAGGCATGGATATTTCTATTGTTCTTCCTCCATTGTATCTAGTGGTATCTAGATGAATAGATATTCATAGACAATTTTCTCCCTCTCCCTTCTTTCTCACTTTGAAGCCCTTTTAATTATATTTGCAAAACTTCAGATAATGCATTTTCACCAGCTGTTGTTGAATACATTCCATCCCTGACCTAGAGTTCATCATTCTTATATTTTAATCCATGGCCCAGAATTTTAAATCCCATTGTCAGATACCATTTTCTAAACCAGTTGTTCATTTCCCACATCTGCCTTTTCTGAAGTCCTTGCTTTCAACGGACAGCAGTGATGGAAATGTCTCTTGTGTTCCCTAAGGTCTTTCAGGTTCCTGTCAAACTCTGACTTAATAATTTTCAGAAATGCCTTCTAGATTCCTTCTAGGAGTATCATTTGTGCTTATCTGAATTGCCAGAAGTAGGCAGTAGTCATAAAGTTTAACAAGTCTTGAGTGGTCCTCTATCTATCATGCACTGGATACATGCTGGATAAACAAGCAGACTTCTCCTTTGTTAATCTCAGGTTATCAAATCATTGCCTTAGTACCCCCTTTAGCAGGAAGTCACCAGAAATAAGTGGTCACAACTACTTGTCTCTTCTTCCTCTGATCCTTACTGGATGATAAGTCTTCTGATGATACCCATGGATTCACATAATTTTTCCCCGAAGCACAAGGAGTTGCTTCCTCCTCAGGTCAAGTATATGAAAGACAGAGTTTCATATATATTAGATATTATATATTCTGTTATATTTTATATATATGTTATAACTACAAGTAGTCAGTAAGCCTTCTTTTTCCCTTTTCCTTTTTTTCTTCAAACTTTCCCTTTTTTATTATTATGGACTTGTTTTTCTTTTGTGTCACATTCTTCTACCTTTTAACTGCCTGACATAGATAAAATTCTCCTTTGCCTTTTATTATCCTTTTTCTTCTTTGTTTTTACCTTGAAGATTTTCTTTCATTAAAAAAAGTTTTATTAATACATTTAGATTTTTGCATTATATTCATTTCCCTATACAAGAATTGCAACTGACAGAGTATGTAACAACATACATCCATGGTCCCCAGTCTCTCTATCCAGAAGAAAGTAATGTGCTTCAACACAATTATTCATTGCATTTGCTCTAAATTCCTACTGTTTTCATTTATATTATTTTAGTCATATCTATTGTTCTCCCGGTTTCGCTTATATTGTTCTTCATCAATTCACACAAATCTTCCCATGTTTCTCCAGCCTTTGATACTGTTGATCACCTTCTTCTCCTTGTTGATATTCTCACCAGATTCTTGGGACACCACTGTCTCCTGGTTTTCTTCCTACTTATCCGGATGCTCCTTCTCGGTCTCCTTTGCTGGATCCTCATCCAGCACTCCGACCCTACATGTCCCAGAGGGTTCTGTCCTGAGCCTCTTCTCTATGAGATTTCACTCAGTGATCTCCTCAGCCCCCATGGATTTAATTACCATCTAATGATTCTCAAATCTATCTATCCTGCCTAAACCTCTCTGCTGATTTCCAATCTCACAACTCCAACTGCCTCTCAGACACCTTGAAATAGATGTCCAATAGACATCTTAAACTCAACATCTTCAAAAGATAACCCATTATCTTTCCCCCTAAACACTCCCCACCTCCTACTTTCCCTATTGCTTTAGAGGGCAACATTATCCTCCCAGTCCCTCAGGCTCAGAATCCAGGAGTCATACTTGTCTCCTCACTATCTCTCACCTTCTATATCTACTCTGTTGCCAAAGTCTGTCAATTTCATCTTTGCAATATCTCTCAACTACACCCCCACACCCCTTTCTCTCCTTTGACACTGCCATTATTCAACTGCAGGCCCCCATCACCTCAGTGTTGTGATTCAGTCGTGTCAACTCTTTGTGACCCCATTTGGAGTTTTTTTTGGCAAAGACACTGGAGTGGTTTGCCCTTTCCTTCTCTAGCTCATTTTGCAGATGAGAAACCAAAGCAAACAGGGTTAAATTACTTGCCCAAGGTCACACACCCAGTAAGTATCTGAGGCCAGATTTGAGCTCAGGAAGATGAGTCTTCTTGACTCTAGGCCCAGTGCTCTATCCACTTTGCTACCTAGCTTCCTCATCACTTCAGGGGTCTGCCTTCCTCAGATCTTTCCCTATTCCAATCCATTCTCCATTCAGCCACCAAAGGGAGTTTCCTAAAGCAGAGATCTGACTTTGTCACCTCGCTACTCAATGAACTCCAGTGGCTCCCTATGGCCTCCAAGATCAAATACAAAATACTCTATTTTGTCATTAAAGTCCTTCATAACCTAATCCCCTCCTACCTTTCCAGTCTTCTTACACCTTATTCCTCAACACATATTCTCAGATCCAGTGATACTGACCTCATGGCTAATTCATGAACAAAACATTCCATCTCTCCACTTGAGACATTTTCTCTAGCTATCCCCCATGCCTGGAACACTCTTCTTCCACTCCAGTTACCGACATCCCTGGCTTCCTTCAAGTTGCAACTTAAATCTCATCTTCTACAGGAAATCTCTTCCAACCTTTCAATTCTGGTACCTTCCCTCTCTTAATTATTTCCTATTTACCCTGTATATAGTTTGTTTGTACATTTTTATTTGCTTATTGTCCCTCACATTAGATTGTGAGCTCCTTAAGGGAAGTGACTGTCTTTGACCTGTTTCTGTATCCCCAGTGCTTAGCACAGGGCCTGGCATGTTGTAAGTACTTAATAAATGTTTATTGACTAAGTGGCTGAATACATTCCTCATATTTAATATGCCAAAATTTGTTCAGACATTCCTCAATTTATGAGCATAGACTTTGTTTTCAGTTTTTTGCTACTACAAAAGGTACTACCGCGAATATTTAGGTATACATTAGACCTTTCTATCATTAATATCTGAGGGTATGTGCCCAGTAAAAATTGCTAGATAAAAGGATATGAATGGCTAAGTTATTTTTCTTAAATAAACCTAATTTTTTTCCAGAATGATAGGATCATTTCTTATTTTTAACAATAATATAGTAGCACTCCTATCTTCCTGCAGCTCTTCCAATATTACCTATTTTCGTGTTCTATCATCTTTGTCAATTTGATAGGTGTGAAATAATACCACAGAATTGTTTTCTTTCATATTTCTCATGTGTTCAGAATATTTTTGGAATATATGTACACAGTATATTTAGGAAAATGCATTTGAAGCATTTTAAACGATTGCTGATACAGACTTTGTTTCATTTTTTAAATTTTTATATCATATAACCATTTATCTGCTGAGGAATGTCTTTAGGTTTATGTCTGTGTCAATTTCTTATGTATCTGGATATCAAATTTTTATCAAAGATGTTTGATACAAAGATTTTTTTTCCAATGTTGCAATTCTCTTTCTTGACATTCAATAACTGCATGGGTTTTTAATGTGCAAAAGCTTTTAGATTTTTTCTATAATCAAAATTATTTAGTTTTTTGCAGTATCCTTTATGTGGAAGCTAGGTGGCAAAGTGGATAGAGTGCTGGGCTTGGAGTTCGGAAGACTCATCTCCCTGAGTTCAAATCTGGCCTCAGACACTTACTAACTGTGTAACCCTGAGCAAATCACTTAACCTTGTTTGCCTCAGTTTCCTCATCCGTAAAATGAGCTGGAGGATATGGGAAACCACTCCAGGAACTTTGCCAAGAAAGCCTCAAATGGGGTCACAAAGAGTTGGGCATAACTAAAACAACTGAATAACAACAACAAAAAATGTCTTTCATCCCTTCATTGATTATGAGTTCTTGCTTTAACCATAGTAACAAATGGCATCTCCTATTCTCCTCTTTTTTCCTTATGATGTGACCTTTTATATTTTATTCACTTTTGCATGTGTAATTTAGTGATACATGCTGTAAGATGTATTAAATCTATTTTTCTGCAAAGTAGCTTACCTGTTTTTCAAGTCATTCTTGTCAATGGAGAAGACTTCTAGTAGTTTTTGTTCTCTCTTGTGTTTATTGAACACAGAGTTCATTTGTTTCTAGTTCTTTTTTATCTAGGCTGATCAACTTTTCTACTTTAGCCAATAACAAATAATTTTTATTATGTTTCCTTTAAAATATAGTTTCATATCTGATCATGCTAGGACCCCTTAATTGTCATTTTGTTTTTAATTATTTCCCTCAAAATTCTTGACCTTTTGCTTCTCCAGACAAATTTTGTTATCATTTTGTCTAATTCAATAAACTAAATCCCTTGGCAGTTTTATTAATATAATATTAAATCTATAACATTTAGATAATATTATCATTTTTATTATATTGGTGTGGCCCAGCTGTGCATAGTGAATATCTCTTCCATTACTCAAGTCTTCTTTAGTTCTATAAACAGTGTTTAATACTTGTGACTTCCAAGTTGAATTTATCTTGATAAGTTAATTGCCTATTTTTTGTGTTTGGAAGTTATTTGGAATGAATTTTTTATACCTTTTTCTCCTTGATTTTGTTAGTAATATAAAGAAATGTTTGTGATTTTTGTGCATTTATTTTATATCTTGCTGCTTTTTTTTGCTGTAATTATTAATCATCTTGGTGGTTTTTTCTGATTCTTCTGATTCTCTGAGATTTTCTAAAGAAGCCATCATCTGCATATCATCTGCAAATAGGGATAACTTTGCTTCCTCTTTGCCAGTGTTTAATCTTTTCCTGACTTTCTCTTGTCTTATTGCTATAGCTAGCCTTTCTAGTACCAAATCATATAATAGTGAAGGGAACGGGCATCTTTATTTTATTCTGAACTTCCCAGAAAAGTTTCCAACATTTTTCCATTGAAAATAATGCTAGCTCTTGGTTTTGAAACCATACTTTTAATCATTTTTAAAGAAGGGCCTTTCTAGCTCTATGGGTTTTTTTTTTAATTTTGAACAAAAATAAATGATGTTTTTGTCAGATATCTTTTCTGTATCTATTAATATAATCAACACCACCAGGTCCTGCTTATAGTTATTTAATGCAATCTACAAACTTGATGAATATGACATCTATGACTTTATCCGATTCATCTTCCCAGCTGCCACTAGCTCCAAACCACCATTGTGCCATTGGCCCTGAATCAACAACTGCCCCAACTCCTTTACCTCAACCTAGCCACCACCCCAACCACTGATCACCTATTCCAGGACTAGCGACCCACCATCCATTATGACCACCAATCCCAAAATCAAGAGAGATGTTGTCATGCCTTCTTTCTCCACTCCCTCTTGTGGTTGGGATGCCAAGAGTTCTCAAAAATTATTACCCATGTTCAGAGAACAGAAGCTGAACTCCCTCAGGAATAAGCCACTCCTTGGCATGATAATATTCAACCACAAGTAGCTTACAGGAATGCAGAACATGGCACAATAAAGATAAAGGGCAGCACACTCTAGAAATTGGATTTCAAGGCCTTCAAACATCACAAGTGAGTTCCTTCCCAGCTTTGGCCCACCCCAGTTCATTATCATATCTGGGCTCATGGTATCTCTCTAGGTTCCTACCTGTCTGCCTTCCACCCACTGCTTTGCCCCAGGTGTCAGAATTTCTAGCTATAACTCTGATCCTGTTTAGTCCTTAGTTGCATAAAAACATCGATCTCATTGCTTAGTCTTTTCTTCCTAAGTTTGCCTGCTTGTTTTTCTATTTTTCTTTTGTTTTGTTCTTCTTGTTTCACATGTGAAATTTCCTGTTCACCTCCGAATTGTTTTGAAGGACTGATTTTAATTCCTCCATTTTTCTGAAAGTCCATCTTTTTATATTAATAACTAAATTAGTTTGGTAAAATTATGTTGTTTTGGGTTCCAAACTAATTTCATTTGCTTTTTGGAAAAAATACATTCCAATCTTTTCTTTCTTTCTTTCTTTCTTTTTTTTGGCAACTGAGAAGTAATACTCATGGTTCAAACTGATTTTTTATAAGTGAAGTGCTTTTCCTTGGCCTTCTGACACATTTATTGTTTAATATTGTATTAAATTCTAAAATTTGATCAAGCAAAACTTGGAATTTCTCTCTGTTGGTTCTTCTGGATTCTATGGAGCTGAATTTTTCTCTTTTTATAATATTTCTGGCCAACTTTCCTGCAATATTTCCTAATGTGTGGTATGTATGGTAATGTATGGTAATATATGTATTTGTTTCATCATATTTCTCTTGAAGACCTATAAATCTTAGATTATCTCTTCATATCCTAATTTTAAGTAATGTTGGCTAGTAGAATCTCAAGTGTCTAATCAATTAATCCATGAGCATTTATTAAGTTCCTACTTTGTGCCAGAAACTATTCTAAGGACTGATGAAATGAAGCAAAAAATAAAATAAAATAAATGAAACAATTCCTGGTCTCAAAGAATTTATATTGGGGAGGGGGGGATAGAGAGAATGTATAACATATAAATATACGCAGAATAAGTGCAAAATAAATGTGAGGTAATTTGAAGAGGGGGGACATTAGGACTAGAGAATTAAGAAAGACTTCATACAAAAAGTGACATTTGAGCTGAGTCTTAAAGGAAACAAAGGATTCTCAAAGGTGGAAGGGAGTAGGGAATGCATTCCAGGCATGTGGGACAGCCTTGGAAAAACATGGAGATGGCAGATGGAGTATCATATGGGAGGAACAGCAAGAAGACCAGTTTGTCTTGACAGTAGAGTATGGGAAAGGTAGTAATGTAAAATCAGACTGAAAAGGTAGGTTGAAGCCAGATTGTGAAGTGTTTTAAGAGGAATTTATTTTTTTCCTAGAGGCAATAGGGAACTGCTCCAATTTATTTAATAGAGGAGTTACATGGTTAGATTTGCACTTTAGGAATATCACTTTGGCACCTAAGTGGAGGATCGATTGGAGAAAGGGGAAGACCTAAAGCAGAAAGACCAATTAGGAGAACCTGGTTATGTGACCAACCATGACTCCAGAGAAACAATGAAAAAACATGCTACCAGCCTCCTGCAGAGATGTACATGGATACTTGATGCAGAATTAGATGTACATTTTTAGACATGGTTAATGGAAGGATTTGACTATGCTTATTTCTCAAAAGGGAGGTTTCTTACTTTGCTTTGTTCTGAGTTTTTTAATTCGAGGAAGTGAGATTTGAAAGAAGGAAGTGACAGATAGTGATGTAAAAAAGAAATAAGGGGAATCGCAGGCAGCTGTGGCAGTTTCCAGACTTCTCAATCCCTCAATGCCAAAGACAACTTAGAAGGTCAGTGGGAAAAGTCTGTGACTGCATTGAGAGAGGAGCTAGGTCTCAGCCGCAAATCTCGAGTGCGAGCGTGCCCGGGGCAGCGGCTTTTTCTTGAGCTTCCGGCCCACAGACTGAGGGGGAATCAAGTGGCTGATCAGAGGGGGATTGCAAGGATCTCTTTGCCAGTGCTGAGGCAGGAATCTCTTGCTTTACTGGTGCTTGGATCTGGGTCACAGTTCTGAGGGGCAGTCCTGGGGCAAGAAGGAACACTGGTGTGGTGGAGCTTGTTGTAGTGGAGAGAAAACACCTTGCCCCTTATCATAGCACCTTGGAAGAACTGAAAATTTATAGGTCCCTAGAAGTATCTCTGAAAACAGCTGTACAAACCCCTGAAGCTTGGGACAGTACACTCTTCACATTGGAAGCAGACTTTTACCTTAACAAAGAGTTTAAAACTCAAGTAATTGGCCGAGATCATGAGTAAGCAATGCAAAAAGAGTCAGACTATATTATCTTAGTTTGGTGACAAAGAAGATCAAAACATACAACCAGAAGAAAACAAAGTCAAAGCTCCTGCATTCAAAGCCTCCAAGAAAAATATGAATCAGTCCCAGGCCTTGGAAGAGCTCAAAAGGGATTTTGAGAAGCAAGTAAGAGAAGTAGAGGAAAAACTGAGAGTGATGCAAGAAAATCATGAAAAACAAGTCAACAGCTTGCTAAAGGAGACCCAAAAAAATACTGAAAAAATAACACCTTAAAAAATAGCCTAACCCAAATGGCAAAAGAGGTCCAAAAAGCCAATGAGGAGAAGAATGCTCTAAAAAGCAAAATTGACCAAATGGAAAAGGAAGTCCAAAAGCTTACTGAAGAAAATACTTCCTTAAAAATTAGAATAGAGCAATTGGAAGCTAGTGACTTTATGAGAAATCAAGATGCTGTAAAACAAATCCAAAAGAATGAAAAATTAGAAAACAATTGTGAAATATCTCGTTGGAAAAACAACTGACCTGGAAAATAGATCCAGGAAAGAGAATTTAAAAATTATTGGACTATCTGAAAGCCATGATAAAAAAAAGAGCCTAGACATCATCTTTCAAGAAATTATCAAGGAAAACTGCCCTGATATTTTAGAACCAGAGGGCAACATAGAAATTGAAAGAATCCACCAATCTCCTCCTGAAAGAGATCCCCAAAGGAAAACTCCTAGGAATATTGTAGCCACATTCCAGAGTTCCCAGGTCAAGGAGAAAATATCACAAGCAGCCAGAAAGAAACAATTCAAGTATTGTGGAAACACAATCAGAATAACACAAGATTTAGCTGCTTCTACATTAAGGGTCCGCAGGGCATGGAATATAATATTCTGGAGAGCAAAGGGGATAGGATTACAACCAAGAATCACCTACCCAGCAAAACTGAGTATAATCCTTCAGGGGAAAAAATGGTAATTCAGTGAAATAGAAGACTTTCAAGCATTCTTGATGAAAAGACCAGAGCTGAATAGAAAATTTGATTTTCAAATATAAGACTCGAGTGGAACATGAAGAGGTAAACAGGAAAGAGAAAATCATAAGAGACTTATTCAGGTTGAACTGTTTACATTCCTGCATGGAAAGATGATATTTGTAACTCATGAGACCTTTGTCAGTATTAGGGTAGATGGAGGGAAAAAAATTATATGTACGTATATATAGATATAGATAGATAGATAGATAGATAGATAGATAGATAGATAGATAGATAGATAGATAGAGGGCACAGGGTGAGTTGAAAATGAAGGGATCATATCTGGAGAATAAAATTAAGGGGTGAGAGAGGAATATACTAGAAGAAGGAGAAAGGGAGAGGTAGAACGGGGTAAATCATCCCACAAAAAAAAAAACAGAAAAGAAAAGGCTCTTACAGTGGAGGGGAAACAGGGAAGGTGAGAGGGAATGAGTGAGTCTTATTCTCATAGGATTTGCCTTAAGGAGGGAATAACATACACACTCAGTTGGGTGTGGAAATCTGTTTTACGCTACAGGAAAATAGAAGGGGAAGGGGATAAGAGAGTAGGGGAATGATAGAGAGGAGGGCAGATTGGGAAAAGGAGTAATCAGAAGCAAATCCTTCTGAGGAGGGACAGGGTCAAAAGAAAGAATAGAATAAATGGGTGGGCAGGATAGGATTAAGGGAAATAGAGTTAGTTTTTCATAGCATGTCTACTATGGAAGTGTTTTGCATAACTGCACATATATAACCTATATTTAGTTGCTTGCCTTATCAATGAGGGTGGGTGGGGAGGGAGGAAGGGAGAAAATTTGGAACCCAAAGTTTTAAAAACACATGTTTAAAAAAAAATGTTTTCACATGCAACTGGGAAATGAGAAATACAGGAAATGGGGTACAGAAATTCATCCAAAAGAAAAAAAGAAAAAAAATCACTCTAACAACTGAATTAAGAATATGGGCGAGGGGGGGATTTAGATGATAGCTTTTGTATATTTAAAAGGAATAGCAAGTTGTGCATGGTAGATTTGCAGTTTCATATGCAATCATCTATTTTTATTATACTATGTTATGGAAATGCTTGTTTTATTCCTTAAATTAAAAATAAAATAAATTTTAAAAAAAACAAAAAAAAGAAAAATTAAAAAATTAAAAAAGAAAAAAGAAATAAAGAAAAAAGTCATTAAAGCATTAAAAACCCATAAAGAAGAGTACAGAAGGAGATTCAGAGGGAGAACAGACCAACTGGACAGTTTTAAAGTTAAAATGTTGAATTTATGATATACTTTTTTTAAAAGGTTGGGACAAGCTTCACAATTTTGTGTCATTCTCTTTTTTGTTCTTTGAATATGGAAATGATTGTGTTAATTAGTGTTTGTCAAGTACAAAAGTTTTTAAAATAAAATTTTTTTAAAGTTTATTTTAATAGTCCAGGTAAGAGGTTATGAGAGCCTGAAAAAAGAGTGATGACCATTTGAGTAGAGAGAATGGGATAGATGCAAAAGAGGTTACAGAGATAGAAATGACAAGATTTGACAACTGAAAAGCTATGTGGAGTACAGGAGAGTGAAGGGTCAGGGATAAAGCCAAGATTATGGACCTAAGAGATTAAAATGATGGCCATGCCCTCAAAAGAAACAGAAAAGTTTGGAATAGAAGGGGTTTGGAGGGAAAGATATAGAGTTCCATGGATATGTTGAATTTTAATGTCTATGCATTATCCAGTTAGAAATGTCCAGTAGGCAGCAGGGGATGTGGGAGTGAAGTCCAGGAGAAAGACTAGGGTTGCATATACTGATCTGTGAGTCATCTGCAGAAATGATAATTAAACCCAATACTGTTCCCCTGGAAATGTTCAGCAGGCTGTCAGAAGTCCAGGTCTGTAGAACAGGAGATACACTAAGGCAAGAGATATCAATCTGAGAATCATCAGAACAGAGAGGAAGAAAGACAAGGCCAAGAATAAATCCTTTGCAAGGGAAGGTCCCTTGAAAAAGTTAAGTGATAGGAGGAGGATTAGAAGCCAGTAGTGGTCAGTCAGAAATGGAGTCTCCACATTTAACTCAAATCAAGTTGAAGAAGGAAGAAAAATGTTTTGGAATGGCCATAGGTAAGGACTAGAAATTACCCATTGTGGTTGGAAACAAATGAATTTTGCTCTGCCTCTAGCTGTTTGATTTTGAGTGAGTTCCTTCACCCCTCTGAGTCTTGGTTTCCTCTTCTATAAAATGTAAATAACAATACTTGCACTACACAGAGCTACTTTACAGAAGTGTTGTAAGGAAAATGAAGGCCCCACTGGTGACCCAGTTGGCCAGTTCCAGTTGGACAACACAGCCACTTCCTTCCTTCCTTCCTCTCCCTCTGTTCACATAGGGTATCATACTCTTACCTGAGGGTTCTCTACTCAAAGGAATGTAAATCCTAATCGCTGAAACCTCACAAAATATCTTGAGATTTATGGGCTAGATTTCTTTCTTAAGGACCAGGCCTTAAACCAAATCACTGTTTCTCATAGATTGGCCAATAAAAGGTCCTAGTCCAAGCTTCACTTGGTCATTGTTTGGGCCCTGATGACTCAAGAGTGAGCATAAATAGCAATTGTTTCTGTTTTGGCCAGAAATCTTGAGGGTCTTTCCCTCCCAGACTAATTTTTTTTTGACTATGTAAAAGAGGCCATTCTTTGCCTCATCTCTTATGTATTCTTAATCACTAGATGGGCATTGCCTCAATCAAACTGAGACCTGTGAAAGACTGAACTTAACACTAACCAAGGTCTCCCACTGCATCTGAGGCCATCTCCAGTCATCCTAATCTCTAAGTCTTGCCACTGGACCCAGATGGCTCTGGAGAAGAAAGTGAGGCACAGCCCTCCCTCACTTAAGTCCAATTCACTTGCAAGTGATGACATCACCTTCCTCACATCATGGTCCTGGTTCTCTTCCAGAACAAAGGACAAACAACAACAACAAGGAAAGTGGCTTTGTAAACATAGCCTTGGAATTCTGGTAAAGTTCTTTAACCTCTCTGAGCCTCAGTTTCCTCATCTGTAAAATAGTGACTAATAGGACTATTATGAAGACCAAATGAAATATGAGTAAAGTTATTGAAACCACAAAGTCCCCTGTAGATATATGTTATCATCATCATTAATAATAATAATAATAATAATACTGTGGCATCATTACTCGGGCTTTAGCTGTTCCAGCCCCAGGGTTCAGGAGCAAATGACACCCTACGGATTGTAGAAGAGTTAAGACAGGGAACCCCTGAGGAATGAGAAGTGAACAGAGAAGGCTGACTTTGGCTGAGTTTTAGAAAGGCCATGGGAGTTTAGATTTGGTGACACCAGGGATAAATGAAAGCAAAAGAGACACAAGGTTCCACATCCCTCACCTCTACCAGTTCATTCCCCCTAAAGGTGGATTCAAGGGGCTTTCCCTCCTGCTCTCAGCCTCAGTGACCTCCAATAACCCTTCTGCCTCCTCTCCTCCTATTCCGGTTCCTCACCCAACTCAGAGCCCTCTTCCCTTATATAAAGACACTCTCATATGATCTAGATATCTCTCCTCCAAAACACACACACACACACACACACACACACACACACACACACACACTCTAGGGTCCTTTCTCCAAAGATCCACATATATATAGGATGTATAAATACACAAACACAGATATTAGGCATAGAAAAGATCATAGATCATTTGGTTCAACCTTTTATTTTACAAATGAGGAAACTGAGACCCTAGGAAGTGAATCTACTTGCCCAAGGTCACACAGTGAGAAAAGTGGGGATTCTGATACTACTACTCTTTTTTTTTTTGGCAATTGGGGTTGTGACTTGCCCATATGCTTGCCCTATATTGTACTTGTCCAGTTCAAGTTTAGAAAAACAAGACAGGAGAATAATTTATACTGTAATAATAACACTGTGAAAAGGAACACTTTTGAAAGACTTACAACACTGATCAGCTCCATTATCAATCATGATTCCAGATGACCGATGATGAAGAATGCTCCCCACTTACTGACAGGTAGGTGAGGGACTAAATATACAGAATGAGAGACCCATTTTCGGACATGACCGATACAGATATTTATCTTGCTTGACTATGTATGTGCATCGCGAGGGCTCTGTTTTTCTTTTCTTTTTTTTCCCCCTAATAGAGGCAGGAGAGGTTGGTGGGAGGAAAAAAAAATGACTATTGAATAAAAGAAAATTTAATTTAAAATTTTTTTAAAGAACCAAAAGGCCCTGATCCTAGTCTTGCTTTCAAGGAGCTCATAGTCTAATCGAGGAGATGCCCTAAATTCAGGACCAATGAGGTGGAACTCTTTAGGAAAAAGTCTCAAAAAAGGAAGATTTCCTTAGGTTTTAGATGGTAGTGGAGATGTGACTTGGTTTTGGAGGGGGAGGGGAGAAGGTTCAGAAAGCTTTTGTTGCATGTCGGAAAGGAAGGTTTGAGGCAGGGAACAGAGAAGGCTAATTGGGAAGCTCTTAAACTGGATAAGGCCTGAGACAACTAGGGCCTGTCATTGGAGGGGTGGGGGGGGAAGCTGTGGGGATGGAGAGGATAATACCAGAGAGACTCCAGAGGTCTCACTATTGAGGCACACACCTAGCTCCAGCACTGAATTTGGAGGACGAGGAGATGGGTTCAGGAACTTAGTCATTAAGTGAACCTTGAGTAAGTCACCTCCTCACTTTAAGCCTCAGTGTCTTCCTCTGTAGAACAGGATAATAATACTCCACCTACCTCCCAGGGATATTGTAAGGATCAAGTAAAATCATGATTGTAAAGTGCTTTTTAAACTGTACAACCCTATATAAATATCAGCTATTTTTTATTATTATTAGTCTCATTCTTCTCATTTTTTTAATTCATATGGAGACAGTCCTAGGACAAACCTTTATCACTCTGTTTTTCTTTTGCATGTGATGTTCTGGGGTAGCTAGGTGGCACAGTGGATAGAGTACAGGGCCTGGAGTCAGGAAGATTCATCTTCCTGAGTTCAAATCCAGCCTCAAACACTTACTAGCTGTGTGACCCTGGGCACGTCACGTAACCTTGTTTGCCTCAGTTTCATCTATAAAATGAGCTGGAGAAGGAAATGGCAAACCACTCTAGTATCTTTGCCAAGAAAATCCCAAATGGGGTCATGAAGACTGAATAGCAACAGTAAATATAATATTCTGCAGTGTTGCAAAGTGGATAAGCTTTTTGTTATTAAATAAAAGTATCAGAATGTAAGCTCATCTTCTGGAAGCCCAATGGAAGCTTACAAAAGAACTACAATAATAGGATGATGGGAATATGTACTTCATCTTGTTCCAGCAGGGTTTTTTATTTTTCCCACTAATTTTTTCTATTTTGAAAGCTTTTCATTCATTCCAAAGAGAGTGGGGATGGTGATTATTTGATATGGTAACATCTATTAAAAACATTGTTTTTAAATTTAAGGATCAAAGCCCAATCCATTAGACCTGCTGTGGGACTGGGGAGATAGGATGACCTATAGTGGAGACTTTATGTTCCCTAAGATGACTACAATACCTGTAAAGAAGCCTGCTGGGAGCCCTGAAATGCTGGCAATTGGCATTCTGGTGAAACTGCTAGGGGATGACGATCATGTCGGTGCTGACCATGACAACAACAATGACGGCAGAGATGATGATGATTTCCTGGACTTGGACTTAGACAGCAGGGATTTGAATCCTGATTCTGCCATTAAGTAGCAGTGTGACTTTGGGCAAGATACAACCCCTCTGGCCTCAATTTCCTCATCAATAAAGTGTTGGAGGTGGAGTTGGGGGAGGTAGAGTTAAACTAGATCATCCCTTCCAGCTCTAAATCCTATGATCTTAATACTATTGCCATCTCAGATCACTGATAAAGGCCCTGAAGCTTGTATTTCTGGGCTCTGAGAATGCTATTACCAGAAACTTAGTGTTATTCTTTAGATATTTTCAATTGTGTCCAATTCTTCATGACCCTTTTGGGGGTTTTCTTGGCAAAGATACTGTAGTGGTTTGCCATTTCCTTCTCCAGCTCATTTTACAGATGAGGAAACTGAGGCAAGCATGGTTAAGCAATTTGCCCAGGGTCATACAGCTACTATAAGTATCTGGGACCAAATTTGAACTCAGATCTTTCTGTTTCCAGACCCAGGACTCTATTTACTACACCACCAAACTTTACACTGAGGATTAACCTTCTCTACCCCCATGTGAAAAGCAGATAACTGCCCCTCATCCTTTTCCTTATGCAAGCCTAAACTCACTGAATTTAAAGCTAAGAGGAATTTCGGGAATCACATATAATCTAACCTACTTTTTATCTAACTATTTTTCAAAAATCATTCATCAAATCTAACTCGTTTTTAAAGGGAAGAGCAGAGAGGGTGAATGAGTTGCATGCATCTAATCAGTAGTAAAGTCAGGATTTGAACCCAAGTCTTCCAACTCAAATCCAGTGCTCTTTCCACTACACTAGGCTAGAATGCCTGATTCTGGAATTCTGAGATCATAAGGTCCTGAGAACTAGAAGAACCTGAGATAGCATCTAGTCCCACACCCTCATTTTACAGAGGAAAAAATTGAGGCCCCTTCCTGTTGTTCTAATCCTTCCTATTCCAGGCCAAAGGTGATACTTTCTTTTTTAATGTAGATTTCTTCCTTCTCCCAAACCCCCATTATGGGATTTATCTCTGGTGCTTCTATTCAGTCTCAGTTTTTCCCTCTGTAAAATGGGAACAGTAAGAATAACTCCCATTTGCGTAATATTTTAAAGTTAATATTGTTCACAAAAGCTTCACAGTCTAAGTAGCACAAGTATTATTATCTACATTTTGAAGAAGAAAAAAATAAAGATGTAGAGGGGTGGGAAGTAATTTGCCCAAAGTTACACAGCTAGTAAGTGTTGAAACAAAGACTAAAACCCAGGTGTCCTGACTCCAAGTCCATTACGCTTTCCAAAACACCACAATGCCTTCTTTTGAGTCACATACCACTCAGGCCAAGGCCCAACAGAATCTAATAGCAGTAAGTAATCACAGAAAGATAACTAGAGGGGCAGCTAGGTGGCACAGTGGATAGAGCACTGGCCCTGAAGTCAGGAGGACCTGAGTTCAAATCAGGCCTCAGACCAAACACTTGACACTTCCTAGCTGTGTGACCCTGGGGAAGTCACTTAACCCCAGCTGCCTAAAAACAAACAAACCCCCCCCCCAAAAAAAAGAAAGAAAGATAACTAGACTCGGATTGGAACCCCATCCAAATATTTACTAGTTCTATGACTTTGAGCAAGTGACCTCTCTGAGCTCTAGTTCTACTCTTCTCACAGGGCTGATAGGAGGAAAAGCAACATAGGTAATTTCTATTATTCTCATTACTATTATTCACCTTCCCCCAGATTGTAGGAGTTTCCTTCAGTCTCCTTAGCTCAGTATCTCCATACACATTTAATAACAGGCTGTCAGGGTCCCCCTGGGGACAAACTAATGAAGCTGCCTGCCTCCCTCCCCCTCAACTGGGGCCCAGGATTCCTGGGCCCCTCCTTTCCCTGCCTCCTCCCACCCCTCCTGTCCCTCCTTCTAGCCCCCACCTCAGTGACTCTCATTAAAAGATTTTTTTTACCAGTTTTACCACTGTCTCCTCTATTTTTAATGATAGAAGAGAAATTTGAGGCCAGCACTGATGGTGAGCTGAGGGGAGGGGGCACTGACTCCAAAGCCATCACAGCCATCACAAGGAGAAAACATCTAGGAGTCCTGCAACTATCTTACTAATTAACATTGAGCAAAACCTTTCCCATCTATGGGCCTCAGAGTCAACACCTGCAGTCAAGAAAACTTGAGCTCAAATCTGGCTTCAGACACTAGCTTTATGATCCCAGACAAGTCACCTTAACCTCTCTCTGCCTCAGTTTCCTCACCTGTAAGATGCCAATACCTATTCTAATAGTAGCGCCTACCTCCCAGGGTTGTGGTGAGTCTCAAATGAGATGACGTTTGTAAAAAGCGTTTCACAAACCTTAAAGTTCCATGTAAATGCTAGCTATATCTATTATTTCCCCCATATATAAAGTGAAGGGAAGAGATGAAATAGTTGTGAAGTCCCTTCTACCTCTGACATGAGAACGGTGGAAAGAAATTTGGTCTAGGAGTCAGGAAAGACCTGGATTTAAATCTTAGGTCCAACACTTCCTAGTTGTGTGACCCTGGGCAATAAACCTTATAGAGTCATGATCTCCTCTTATGTGAAGTGAGGATAAAAACATTTGTACTGCACCATTATTGCTTTGTAAATCTTAAAGCCCTATATAAAGACATGAGCTACTAACAGCTGGGAAGATGATTTTAATGCTGGTAATTTCAGAAGAAAATACTTAACAGCCAATTGTCATAGGATTTAGAAGTGGAAGGGAACTTTGAGATTACCAATTATAATTTCTTCTTTTTATAGAGGAGGAAACTGAGTCTGAGAAAGAGCAAATAACTTGCCCAAAGTCACACTGCTAGTAAGTACTGGAGCCGAAATTCTAATGCTTTTTACAACATAATAATAATAACAAATAATTATATCACACAATATACCAGGCACTATGCTAAGTATTTTACAATTACTATCTCATTTGGTCCTCACAACATTTCTGGGAGGTAGATGCTATTTTATCCCCATTTTACAGATGAGGAAACTGAGACAAACAGAGGATAAATTACTTGCCTGGGGTCACACAGCTAGTAAGTGTCTGCAGCCAGATTTAAACTCAGGTCTTTGTGACCGCAGGTCCAGCACTCTATCCACTGTGTCACCTCATTAACCACTAGTTTTCCCACTAAACCAAAATGAATTGTCAGTATCATTCCATCTGCCCTTGCTCTCTACTATTCAGAGAGACAGAGCTTTGGCACAATGGGAGAGCAAGAAAGGAAATGATCACAGGAAATGAAATGAGTAACTATGGCAAAGGAATAGCATTGCAGCAGGTACCTCCTTGTCAGAGACAGGCATTGGATACATAGAGCCTGCTCCACAAGCCATTAATTAGCTCCACCCAAAAGAGGGTGGAGGTCCCTGTTAGGAAAAGCACAGCCAAGATCAAGAAAAGCACCAGCTACAAGAGCTACTTTATCCCATTGAGTCTTCCTAATTCCATCTCCCTTTGCTATGAGTTCTTGGTCCAGAGTTTCTTCATCCAGCTCTATTGGATATATGAATCAAGCATCAGGTCTTAAAGCAAGTTGTATGGCCTATACCCCTTTTTCCACTTAAAGGAAGGTTGATCTGAGTCCTATATGCTTCATAGCACAGAGAATATCAAAGCTAGTACGGATCTTAGAGCATAAAACCTAGACTATTAGAACTGGAAGGAAGCTTGGGACTCATTTGGTTCAACCTGTCATTTTAGAGACTAGAAAACAGAGGCCCAAAAAGCAGAAGAGAATCACATAAGATCATGGAGTAAATTGTGCATTTACACAGAAGACAGAGAGAAAGAACGCTGTTAATAAATGCTACCGACTTCACTCTCCTGGCACCATGTATTGTAAAAAAGAGTTCTGGAGACCTGGGTTCATACACAAAGTCTACCACTTACTAGTTGTGTTGTTATTGCTGAATCATTTTAGTTGTGTCCAGCTCTCGATGACCCCATTTGGGGTTTTCTTGGCAAAGATACTGGAGTAATTTGCCATCTCCTTCTCCAGTTTATTTTACAAGGTTTTTATTTATAAGGTTAAGTTACTTGCCCAGGGTCACACAGCTAGTAAGCGTCTAAGGCTGGATTTGAACTCAGGTCTTCCTGACTCTAGGCCCAGCACTCTATCCACTATGTGACCTAGCACTAGTTGTACACTCCTCTCTAAATTACTTTAAGCCTCAGTTTCTTCATCTTTAAAATGAGGGAAATTATTGCTGAGCTTTTGGAATGCAGTGAAATAAGGAATGGAAATCTACTTTTTGCTCAACCTGCCTTTGAAAGTGAGGTTCGTGGGATTCCTGTTCCCCCTCCCATTTCGTATAAATTTGAATACATTCATCTTATGTGCTCTTATTATACTGTTCAGTCATTCAGTCATGTCTGACTCTTTGTGACCCCTGAACCATAGCACAATCTCTTGAAGTCTGTCCAAGTTCATGTCCATCGCTTCCATGACACTATCTGTCCATTTCATCCTCCTCCATCCCCTTTTCCTTTTGCCTTCAATCTTTCCCAACATCAGGGTCTTTTCTAATAACTCCTCTCTTCTCACTGTGTGTCCAAAATATTTAAGCTTCAGCTTCACTATTTGACCTTCCAGTGAATAGCCTGAATTAATTTCTTTAAGTAATTAAGTAAATTATTTCTTTAAGCTCTTGATATATGAGATAGTATATTTCCTCCCCTTCCTCCTTGTTTCCTCTCCCTCATTGGAATATAAACAACGTGCCATCATGTAGTCCCTTCCAAATGATCAAATAAATTTACCTTTTTATGTTTCTCTTGACTCCCAAATTTGCATTTCAAACCTTGCATTCTCAGTGTGGAAATAACATTCAGTGATATAGATTGACAATTCAACTATAAACTTACAATCTTTAAGAGTTACCTGGGGGGGGCGGGGCGCAGCTAGGTGGCACACTGGATAAAGCACCGGCCCGGGAGTCAGGAGGACTGAGTTCAAATCCAACCTCAGACACTTGCCACTTACTAGCTGTGTAACCCTGGGCAAGTCACTTAACCCCACTGCCTAACCAAAATTTAAAAAAAAAAAAAGAGTTACCAAGGAACAGTGAAAGGTTAGCTAGTATCTGTTAGCATCAGAACTTAAATCCAGGTCTTCCTGACTCCTGCACCAGGCCTCTATCCATTACACCATGCTGCCTATCTTATCTTACAATATTGTGTATTATAGTTACTTGTATTTGTGTCTATTAACTGTAAGCTCTGTGAGATGACAGCTAAATTTTATCTCAGAAACCCACTGAACTACAGAATCTCAAAGTTGCAAGGGACTTCAGGTGGTCATCTATTCTGATCCATTCATAAATTCCCTCTGGAACATAGAATTGAATGGAAAAGCACTAATTAAGCACTCAGTATATTCCAGGCACCATGTTATGAGCTGGAGACACAAACAGAAAATCGATACAATCCCTGCCCTCGAGGAGCTCACATTCTAATGGGGAGAGACAATAACATATCAGAGTTCAGGTTCGTGCCCAGTTCATGACAGATGGAAGAGCCAGGTAAAAATAATAGCTTGCATTTATATAATGCTTTAAGGTTTGCAAAGCACTTTACAAATATCATCTCATGCTATTATCTCCATTTTACGGATGAGGAAGCTGAAGCACAGTGACACAGCTAGTAGGTCTCTGAGGCTGTATTTGAACTTACATCCAGTGTTTGAAGTCCACTGAGCCACCTAGCTCCCTGTTGGCAAGGAAATTAAGTACTTAGGCAAAGAAAAAATCAGAGCAGATGGCCAGGTTCAGAGACGCTTGGGGATTGATGGCTGGGCAAATGGTCTGTCTCCTACCATGAGGATAGGGAGTTTCAGGGCTAAAGTAGTGTGGGGCTCTAGATTATCTCCATCAGAAGTTGAGATCTGGGGGTCAGTATCCAGCTGGCAGCTGGCACTGGGTAAGAAACGGGCAGTTGAACAATGAGGAATGGCTGGGGAAGGGAAAGATCCATGGCTCCCCTCAGTGGCAACAGGTATTACTGATCTGTCTTCCTTCTTCTCATTGGTGGGTTGCAGAGGGAGGGAACAGGAGAGGAAAGATTCCCTGTTCTTCATCCTGGGGTCTGTGAAGGCAGCTCGTCCCACGTTTTTGATCCAGCAGTTGACAAAGTAAAACAGAAAAAGAGAAATTCCCCAGCTCCACGTTGAGATAGAGGGTTGAAGTGGCTAGTCTCTGACACTTGGCCATCCAGTCTTTGCTTGAAGATTTCTAATGATGGGGAACCTGCTGCTTTCCTGAAGTAGTCCATTAGTTCACTTTGGAAGAATTCTAGTTCTAATTCTACATTTTTCTTGTTATTTAATTGAGATCTACTCTTTTTGCAAATTCCCCCGCCTCCACCCTATTGCTCCTTATTCTAACTTCTAGAATAAGGAAAGCAAGCACAGTTCCTCTTCCACATAAGGAGCCTTCAAATACTTGAAGACAACTTCCTTGTTTCTCCTAAATATTTTCTGTAGGTTAAACATCCCCCGTTGCTTAAACAATCCTAATCCAGCATGGTCTCTAAATCTCTCTCAGCATCAAGAATAGTGCTATGTATTCAGTAGTAGTTTAATACATGTTTGAGGAATGAAGGAATATTGTAGTCTCAGGAGGAAATTGTCAAGTTCAGAACCTTAGGAATGGAAGAGGAGGTCTAAGACTTGGCATTCATTGCTAGAGGAGAGGTAAAGATGACAGAATTGGTGATATTGAGAAACCCTGAAAGACTCACCTCCATGAATGATGAAGTTCATGAAATTATGAAGGATTATGACAAAAGAGAGAGTGGGGAAGATTGTGAGCCATTTGCTAAATTCTTCAAGAGATTAAATTGAATTTATTCCAACAAACATTTACTAAGCAACCACAGCAGGAAGGCACTATGCTCAACATGGGATATATAAAGTTAAATAGGATAACAGACCCTGTGCTAAAGCTATTTACAATACAAAAAAGAAAGAAGGAAATAAGCACACCTACTGTGTGCCAGGCACAGTGCTAAGCACTTTACAAAAATAATCTTATTCTATCCTTCCAAAACCCTGGTAAGTAGGCACTATTATTATTTCCATCTTACAGTTGAGGCAGACAGAGGGTTAAGTTACTGGCCCAAGGTCCCACAGCTAATAAGTATCTGAAGCTGAATTTGAACTGAGGTTCCTGTACAGACACTATGCCTTCTAGCTGCCTCTAAAGGGAAAAGACCAGTACACAAATAATTGGTAAAGAAAAGAGTTCTAAGCAAAAGCCCTACCCTGGCCCTCCCAAACCCCTTCCAGTAACACTTCACTTGTGTCCCAGGGTCTCTAGTTTTGCCCCTACACAGTGGTACCCCATTACACTACCTAACTCTCAAGACAGAGTATCTTGAAGGCCTCCTAAGCCAGGCACAATTTGTGCTATTTTCTCCAGACACAAAAATCCCTCATTTGGGCTCTGATGTCAAAGGGCACTCTCTGAAAGCCAAGGGAAGTGACTTGCCTCAGATGACATGGCTAGAAGTGGAAGAGTTGGCCCTCCAACCCAGGGCTCCTGATTCTAAGTGCTATGCTTTTTCTACTACAACACATTGCTTGTACTACAGAACAGAGATTCTAAGGAGTTCCATGAAGCCGGCAGGAAAGGGAGGCAGCTAAAGGTAGAACAGGATTGAGTAGGGTTAGGGCCAGAAAAAGGAAAGTAAAAGAAAGTAGGTGGAGTGGAATCTGCTCCAAAACCTGTGATAAGGTCATAAGGTTGTAGGATTGGAGCCGGAAGAGACCCTAGAAATTATCTAGTCTAAATCTCTCCCATTACAGAGAGGGAAACTGAAGCCCAGAGAGTGGAACGGAGTCGTCCAAGGCTAACCCAGGCTGTAATTATCAGAGCTGGAATTCAGACCCAAGTCATCTTCCTATGGATCCAAGGCTGCCTCCCAGTCTTGGATCCAATCAGCATGGTCCATTGAAGAGGGGCTCCCAGCTCAGCTGCCCGCCTGCCAGGGCGGAGGAGGGAAACTGGAACATCTCCTTTTGACAAATGCTTTTTGTTTACCGACGACATGCCAAACAAACGCTCCGTGGCGGGCGGCTAACGGCCTAAAAATACCTCTACATATGCTCAATTGGAGGAGGCTGTCCTCTGCTAACGAGCTGCTCAAGGGGACTCATGGCAAGGCGATGACGGCCTGTGAACAACAACAAAGGAGGTGCGATCTGGGGGTCCCTCTCGTTCCTCCCCCTCACTCAGTTCCTGCTCCCCACTCCACCCCACCCCAAACCAAAGACTGAGTCTGCAATGAGGGGGAGGGAGAAAGGAGCCCAGAAGGGCCATCCATGGACTTCGGAATCAGAAGAAACGTTAAAACTACATATGTAATCATATCTACATAATCTCATGTCTATAGTGCTTTAAGATTTATAAAGCCTGCTCTACATAATAACCATGTTAGGAAGATAACACAAATGTGATTGCAGTGAGGAATCTGTCCTCACTCTCCCAGAGTACCCCTAGAGTACCCCTCAGAATTCTAGGGTACACCCAAGGGGCAATGCGGTGACTCCTCTCTAATCCTATCAGCCTAAATCCTCATTCTGATGTGTTCACACACACATGCACACACACACACACACACACACACACACACACACACAGAGCTGCCAGTGATTAGTGCTTCATTCATCAAATACCTTTTTAGAGGTACCTAGGTGGTACTGTGGATAGAGTGCTAGGCCTGAAGTCAGGAAAACCTGGATTCAAATCTACCCTCAGATCCTTACTGGCTATGTGACCTTGGACATGTCATTTGACTTCTATTTTACCTCAGTTTCCTCAGCTGCAAATTGGGGATAATAATAGTACCTACTTCACAGAGTTGTTATGACAATCAAATAGGATAATATTTTTAAAGCATTTAGCAGAGTGCCTGGCATATAGTAGATGTTATATAAATGCTTATTCTTTCCCACCTTGTACAAAGGGATATTTACCGTGGAGATATAGGAAAAACAGAAGTACAAATACTCTCTCCCATGCTGTCGTGGTACCTGGGGAAAGTAGGCTCAGACAACGGAGTTTCTACATAGCATTAGTCCCACCAAAGTTACATTGAAATGCAACACGGCTTCTGGATGAGTCCTCTCAGCTATCACTGGACTGGGTTCCAAAGGTCATTCCTTGAGACCTCAGTGCTGGACTGACTGACTATAAAACCAATATAAAGGCTACTTCCAGACTGCTTGGCTTACTCTCTTGACCTTGGAAAGCTCACAGGGTCATAGCCATCTCTAATCTCCTTTACCTGGAACAAGAAAGGATAAATGAAAAGAAGCAAAAACAAAAAACCAAGGCCTGTACTCATGGACTCATGTCAGCCTTGGGATGGGGGGGGGGGGGCCTGAGCCCTCTTCTCTTACATCATTGTCTCTCTCACCCAAACAGCAGCCAGGCTAATAGAAACAAAGCAAAGCAAGGGCTGGGCCCTGGCTGACCAATGCCTCTAAATGCACTCCAGTGCCAGCTATGCAATTAACTGTCATACCCCTCATCATACAGTCAGCAAATTAGAAACAGTAATATAACGTCTGCACATGTGGCAAAGTCTGCACAAGGATTGCAGCAGCAGAGTTCTCTACATTTGTTCATAAGACTGGGCTCATTGACCAGCCTCCTATTACATGATTATCCCCCTAACTGACTTGCCCAGGATCAGCAGAGAGCAGATTCAGCAGGATTCAAACTCAGATCTCCTGCTCTCCAGTCCTGTGCTCTCTTCACTACATCATGATGCCTCTCTTACATTTAACTTGGGTTTAAGTCCCAACTCTAAACCTTCTAGTTCTAGGCAAGCCACTTGGCCTGTTTGAAACTGTTTCCTCCTCTGTAAAATGGGGACAGTAATATTAGAATTACCTCCTTCCTTTCCCTCCACCCAGGGATGCCATAGGAAAACTGCTCTGAAAAATCATAAACTGTAAGGAGTGTGGTACAATGCTATAGAAAAAGATTACAGCTCTGAAGTTAGATGGTCTGTGTTCAAATGTGAACTCTGTCATTTATTAGCTGTGTGACCTTAGACAAGTCTCTTAATCAATCTAGGCTTCAGTTTCCTCACCTGTAAAATGAAAGGGTTATATTAGATTACTTCTAAGGCCTATTCCAGCTCCAATTTTTTTTTTTATTTTTGAGGCAGTTGGGGTTAAGTGACTTGCCCAGGGTCACACAGCTAATAGGTGTCTGAGGTTGAATTTGAACTCTGGTCCTCTGGATTTCAGGGCTGGTACTCTATCCACTGCATCACCTACCTCCCCCTCCCCCACTCCAGCTCTATTAAGCACACTGTCATTGTGACTTTAACATACTGACTATACAAATGGGAGTTCTTATTATCACAGTCATTATCTAGGGGCGACACAGGAAAAGGGGAGGAAATGAATTCACTCATGCCAGAAAAGGCCAATGCTACACCTACAATTATTTCTGGGACCCAAGGGGTGTATTTGGCTCTATCATCCCTAGTGACAAGAAAAGACAGAGCTTAGCATCAGCAGCCAAATAGACTGGAGTGATTTAAAATAACCTCCAAGGAGACGGTTGGTGAAGAGAGGTAAATTTGACTATGAATTTCTCCCTTCTGTTGCCCTACCATTTAAAAAAAGGAAGGAGAGAAGTAAGATCTGACAGAAACTTCCATCACCTCATCTCCACCTGATGCCTCCTACCACCCCCACACCTCCAAGGACACAAGGACCGAGCTAATTGCCTTTTCTCAATCCTCACCCTCCTTGAGCCCTGCAGCCTTTGACGCCATTGACCACCTCCTCTCCACTTCCTTGTCTTCCCACAACTGTGCTCTCTCTTATTATTTTCCTAACTGACTGTTCCTTCTTAGGATACTTCACTGGTTTGCTGTTCCCCTCCTGCCCCCTTAAAATTAGGCATCCTCCCAAGGCCCAGTGGTCAGCCCTCTGCTCTGTCTCTTGACAAGCTAATCTTTTCCCATGGCTTCAATTATCACCTCTATGTGAATAGCTCCCAAATCTGTATATCCAGCCTCGATCTTATCACTGAGCTCTAGTCCTCCAATTACCACTGCCTGCTGGACATCTCCTCCTGGACAGCCTTAAATACAAGATGTCCAAAACTGACATTCATCATTATCTTATCCCCTTTAAATTTGTCCCTCCTAATGTCATTTTTCTGTTAATGGCACCAACATCCTCCCAGACTCATCATCAACATTTCATTCCCCGCACCCAGTTAGTTACCAAAGCCTGCCCCATTCTTCCTCTCAACATCTATTACATCAGTCCCCTCTTCTCTGTTTCCACGGTCCTTCCACCTCCAGTTCAGGTTCTCATCACTCCACTTCTAGGCTATTTAATAGCCTCCCAATTGATTATTCTGACTCTGGTTCTCTCCTCTCTAATCCATCTTCACACCACTGCCAAAGTAATTTTTCTAATGCACATTGGTGGGGGTGATCAAGAGAATAGTCTAATCAACTTGATGAGTTTACAGACTGGCAAGCTTCTATTTGGGACTTTTGATTTTATCGCCCTATGCAGGGATACACACACATCCCTCAGCATCTCATGGAGGGTCAATCAACAAACATTTGTTAAGGCTAGATAATCAACACAATCAAGCCCTGATTTGTATTATTTGTCAATTTCTAGGTATGTAAATGCTCACCCTGAAAACTGAGGTGTTTTCAGCATATTCCTTGGAGTTTCCCAAATTATTAATATTGCCATTCTTAGTCAGTCACTTGTGTTTAAAGATGACTCAGCATGTACTCCGTGCCCATCAGGAATTTCCTTTCACATCTACTTATCAATTAAACCCTTCTCCTTCTCCTAGAGAGTAGGAACTGTCTTTCACCTTACTTTGTAAAGTTCTCAGCACAGTGCCTAGCACATAGTAAATGCTCAATAAATATTTATTGACTGATTATAGATACATATGTCAGACACAAGATATGAACCCATGTCTTCCTGCCTCTGAGGCAGTCTCTTTATCCAGTGCGCCACAAATGACTCTCAGCCTATCCCTCTAGATGCATTCATTTCCCCCCAAGTCTTATATATTTTACCTTCAGGGTCTCTTATATTCAGGTCCTTATCACCTCTTACCTGAACTACTGAAAGAAGTCATTGATCTTCCTAATTCCAGTTTCTCCCCTCTTCAATCCATCCTCCACATAGCAGCCCCAATAATCTTCCTAGAGTGGAAGTCTAACCAAAAAGCCCACCACAGTCTGCTTCAACTGACTTTCCCAGTCATATCTTATTCTACTCCCTCTCATAAATTCTATATTCTAACTAAATTGACCTCCTAGTCTTTTCTTCAACTTCAATATTCCATCTTCTACCCTTAATTGCTTATGCTCTCTTTGTCGTCAGTTTTTCTTGTACCATCCTTATGTAACCTCCTAGAAGAGAATCTGGAACCATTTCCTCTTTCCAAAGTGGAAGCTAGAAGCTAGAAGTAGGCTCCCAAGCTCTCACCAACTCCACCCCTCACACAGGCACAGAGTAATCAGTCTTCAGCAGGGTTGTATGCTGGAGAGTTGTATGAAAATTCACTTGAGTCCCAAGCTACACTTATATTTGTATTGTATATATTGTACACCAACTGGTTTTTTCTCCATTGCCTTCAAACAGACCCAAGTATTTCCCATCCTTAAAAGACTTCCTGGGATGGAGCCAAAATGGAGGAGAAAAGAAAGGGACTTGCTTGGGGTCTCCCAAATTTCCCCTCAAACGACTTTAAATAACATTTCAAAACAAATTCTCAAATGGCAGAATGCACAAAAGGACAAGGTGAAACAATTTTCCAGCCCAAGACACTTAGAAGGTCAGCAGGAAAGATCTGTTGCACTGGAGTGAACATGGAGCTCAGTGCAGTGCAGGCTGAACCCCAGAAAAACAGCAGTAGGCCTTGGGGTAGGGCGACTGAATCAGTGGCAGCAGTGGTGATTTCCAGACCTCTCAGCCTACAGATGGCAAGGGGGAAGGGCCAGACAACTGATCAGAAGGAGATTACAAGGATTCTTTTGCTGGCACAAGGGGCAGGATTTTGTTACATTGTCCATACTTGGATCTGGATCACAGTCTTGGGTCTCAGTCCCAGGGCAAGGAGTAGTACTAGGTACTAGCACATCTGAGCTTATGGCCTCAGCAAAGCTGGGAATCTGGTCACAGTTCCAGGGTGGAAAAGAGTGTTTATGATTGTTCACAGCCTAAAGCATAAGCCAGGAGAAAAGTAAACACATCCATCCCTAGATTACACCACCTTAGAAGAACTACAAACTTACAGGTCCCTGGAATTATCTCTAAAGACAGCTGCACAAAAACCCCAAAGCTTAGGACAGTGCCTACTCCACTCCAGAAGCAGAGTCCTACTAGACTTAAAAGTCAAGAAATAGGCTGGGGGAAAAAAAGCAAAGAACAGAAAACAATTCTGACTATAGAAAAGTAACTATGGTGACAGGGAAGATCAAAACACAAACTCAGAAGAAGACAACAAAGTCAAAATTCCTACATCCAAAGCCTCAAAGACAAATGTGAATTGGTCTCAAGTCATAGAAGAGCTCAAAAAGGATTTTTAAAATCAAGTAAGAGAGGAAGAGGGAAAATTGGGAAGAGAAATGAGAGTGATGAAAGAAAATCATGAAAAAAGAGTCAACAGCTTGGTAAAGGAAGCACTAAAAAATACGGAAGAAAACAACACCTCAAAAAACAGAATCGGCCAAATGGTTAAAAAAGGAGGGGGGCATAAAAATCTAAGGGAGAAGAATGCCTTGAAAAGTGGAATTGGCCAAATGGAAAAAGATATACAAAAATTCACTGAAGAAAAGAACTCCTTAAAATGGCCAAATGGAAAAGGAGGTATAAAAGTTCACTGAAGAAAATAATTCCTTAAAAGTTAGAATTGGGCAAGTGGAAGCTAATGACTTTATGAGACATCATAAAACAATAAAGTAAAATCAAAAGAAGAAAAAAAAGAAGAAAATGTGAAATATCTCATTGGAAAAACAACTGACCTGAAAAATAGATCCAGGAGAGATAATTTAAAAATTACTGGACTATCTGAAAGCCATGACCAAAAAGAGAACCTAGACATCATCTTTCAAGAAATTATCAAGGTGAGTTTCAAGTGAGATCTACCATCTTTTATCTTTGGGAAGGAATACAGCTTGCAACCTTACTAGGTTATGTATGTAAGTTGTAGGGATACTTTTTAAAAAATGAATAAACCCTTTAAGGCTGAAGCTGCAAAAAAAAAAAAATTATCAAGGAAAACTGCCCTGATATTCTAAAACCAGAGGGTAACATAGAAATTGAAAGAATCCACTGATCATCTCATGAAAGAGATCCCAAAATGAAAACTCCCAGGAATATTATAGCCAAATTCCACACTTCCCAGATCAAGGAGAAAATACTGCGAGTAGCCAAAAAGAAACAACTCAAATATTATGGAGCCACAGTCAGAATAACACAAGATTTTGCACCTTCTACATTAAAGAATCAGAGTGCTTGGAATATGATATTCTGGAGGGCAAAAAAAGCTTGGATTACAACCAAGAATCACCTACTCAGAAAAACCAAGTATAATCCTTCAAGGAGGAAAATGGACACTCAGTGAAACAGAGGATTTTTAAGCATTCCTGATGAAAAGACCAAAGGTGAATAGAAAAATTGACTTTCAAATACAAGACTCAAGAGAAGTATAAAAAGGTAAATGGGAAAGAGAAATCATAACAGATTCAATAAGGTTAAACAGTTTATATTCCTACATGGGAAAATGATATTTATAACTCCTAAAAACTTTCTCATTATTAGGGCTGTTAGAAGGAGTACCATAGACAGAGGGTACAGGTGAGTTGAATATGAGGGGATGATTATCTAAAAAAATTAAAATAAGGAATAAGAAAAAGGAATGCATTGAGAGAAGGGGAAAGGGAGAGGTAGAACGGGAGAAATTATCTCACATAAAAGAACTTTTACAGTGGTGGGGAAGATGAGGGAGGTGGAAGGAGAGGAATGCATGACCCTTACTCTCATCAGAATTGACTCAAAGAGGGAATAACATACACACTCAGTTGAGTATAGAAATCTATCTTATCCTACAGGAAATAGGAGGGGAAAGGGATAAAAGAAGGGGGTTTGCTGATAGAAGGGAGGGTAGATTGGGGTAGGTAAAAGTCAGAAGCAAAACACTTTTGAGACTGGACAGGGAAAAAGGAGAAAGAGAGAGTAGGATAAACAGAGAGAAAATAGGATGAAGGGAAATACATTAGTGTGAAAAAAATTTATAGCAACTTTCTCTGATAAAGACCTCATTTCTCAGATATGTAGAGAACTGAGTTAAATTTATAGAAATAAGAGCCATTCCTCAATTGATAAATGGTCAAAGCATATGAACAGGAAGTTTTCAGACAAAGTAATCAAAGCTATCTATAGTCATATGAAAAAAAATGTTCTAAATCACTATTGATTAGAGAAAAACAAATTTTAAAAACTCTGAGCTACCACCCCACATTTTATCTAATTAGCTAATCTGATTATCAGATCATCAGATTAACTAATATGACAGAAAAGGAAAATGACAAATGTTGGAGGGGATGTGGGAAAACTAAGACACTAATACACTGCTAATGAAGTGGTATGCTGATTCAACCATTCTGTAGAACAATTTGGAACTATGTCCAAAAGGCTATAACACCATGTATAAAACCCTTCAGATAGATAGATAGATATAGATATATAAAATCCTTTGACCAAGCAATACCACTACTAGGTATGTATCCCAAAGAGATGTAAAAAAAAAAAAGGAAAAGTACATATATGTACAAAAATATTTATAGCAGCTCTTTTAGTGATGGCAAAGAATTAGAAATTGAGGAGATGCCCATCTATTGGGGAATGGTTAAACAAGTTGTATATGATTGTGATGGAATACTATTATGTTATAAGAAATGATGAACAAGATTCTTTCAGGAAAACCTTAAAAGACTTGCATGAACTGATGCAAAGTGAAATGAGCAGAAGAACCTGGAGAACATTCTGGAGTAACAGAAATATTATATGATGATCAACTGTGAATGATTTATTCTCAGCAACACAAATGATCAAAAAAAAAAAAATACAAATGATCCAAGATAGTTATGAAGGACATGATGAAAAATGCTTTCCAACTCCAGAGAAAGAACTGATAGAGTTTGAATGCTGATCAAAGCATACTTTTTCTTTACTTTCTTTATTTTTCTTGGGTTTTTTGTCTGTGTTTTCATTCACAACATAACATGGAAATATGTTTTGCATTGCAAATGTATAACCTCTTATCAAGTTGCTAGCCTTCTCAAGAAGGGGTGAGAATTTGGAACTTAAAAAATTTTTTAAACAAATGCTAAAAATTGTTTTTACATGTAATTGGAGAAAAATAAAATATTAAATTTTTTAAAAAGTAAAAGACAAAAAAGACTTCTACTAGTTTTATCACTCCCTTAAGCCCTACATCTCTCCTCCTTTAGCCAAACTCCTAGAAAAAAGCTTTCTTATCATTGTTTCCTCTACTTCCTTTCCTCTCATTTACCTTTCAACCCTTTGCAATCTGGCTTTCTGAGAGGACAGAAACCATTCCCCCAAAGGTGCCACTGGTCTCTTCATTGCCAAATCTGCTGGTCTTTTTCAATCCTCAACCTCCTCCCACCAATCTGTTGCCTTTGACACTGGTGACACCCTCTCCTAATCAAATGTGCCAAGCTCTGTGCTAAGTGATAGAGACACAAAGAAAAAAAAATAAACAATTCCTACCCTCCTAGGAGCTTTCCACTGAGGGAAACCAAGTTTACATATATAAGTATATACAAAGTACACAAAATGTCACTAGCAACTAGAGAATCAGGAAACAGCTTGTAGAAGAAGTGAAATGGGCTGAGACTTGAAAGAAACCTGGGGATTGATTCTAAGTGGCAGGGATGAGAATGCATTCCAGGTATGGAGAACAACGTGTGCAAAGGCACATAGAAGGTAGAATGCCATATGTAAGGAATATCAAAAAGGATAATTTGGTTGGATTGTAGAGCATGTAATGAGAAGTAATGTCCAATAAGCCTAGAAAAGTAAGCTGGAGCCATGTTATGAAGACATGTCAAACCAAGGAGTATATATTTGATCCTGGATGTAATAGGGGGCCACTAGACTCTATTGTGCACTGGAGTGACATGGTCAGGCCAGTACTTTAGCAAAATCACTTTGATAACTGAATAGAGGATTAATTGGAAAGAGAAGAGGCTTGAGGCAGGGAGGCTTTTTCAACAATCTAAGAACAAAGTGATGAGCAGTCCAAATTACAGAGATTGTGAAATGGGTGGAGAGAAGGGGAGAGATGCAAGAGATTTTGTGGTAGAATCAACTAGATCTGACAACTGGATTTGTTGAGTGAGTGAGAAGAATGACACTGAGGTAGTTAGAATGACAGTGGACTCAAAACAAACAGGAATATTGGATCATTTGTATTGCTGAGAATAACTACGTCATTCACAGTTGATCATCATATAATATTTCTGTTATTCTATACAGTGTTTTCCAGGTTCTTCTGCTCATTTCACTTTGCATCAGTTCATGTAAGTCTTTTCAGGTTTTTCTAAGAGGTTGGATTTGGGGGGAAAGATAATGAGTTCATTTCTTGGACATGTTGAGTTTGAGGTGCCTACAGGATATCCAATTTGAAATGTCAAATAAGCTGTTAGAGATGCAAGGTTGAAGTATTGGCATCTCAGTGATTAGGGAAAGATTAGTTGAGACTATGATGGGATAGACTATTGTAGAATGAACTGCCCCTTTATATTGATCTACTAAAGGGAGTCTTCATCACAGACTTGGCCTTTTGCCCTTTCCCCCTGTCTGACCACAAGTCAGAGTTCAGAGACCTAACAGTGGACTTTGGTCTCTTGGTGACCCTTAGTAATTGATGTAGGCCTTCATGGGGTGGTTACCCTTTTGGCCCTAGACCTGACAGAAGTCAGGGTGGTAGTGGAGTATCAAGAGTTCCTAGGTCAAGTTCCTGGATGCTGAGGGCCCAGCCCCAGCCATAGAATGGTAGCATACATACTCTCCACTATATTTCATCTGTGGAAAATTGAAACACATGGTCCAAATGGTGGGAATTCTTGAACCACAGCTTTCTGAAGGAATGCTGGGTACTCCTGAAGCCCCAGCCTCCTAGGTAGAGGAGGGGGCAGTTTGTGGGCAACATGATCCCAGAATCCAGCCTTCTTAAGAAGGGTGAATTCCTCGGTATCACTAGCTTCAAGGTTGCCATTGCATGCCCAAACCATCTAAAATGGCATCATCTGCATGGGAGATGCTTGGAACCTGCTCTTGGTAGAAAAGAGAACTAAATATTCTACATTAGCCTACCACGGGATTCGGAGCAGCCTTTTTTCATTGGCTGCACAGCTGGAACTATTTGCTTCTTTAAATCTACCTGACTATAAGCACAATCACTCTTTTTTCAGAATTCATGTCTAGGGGTGCAGGGATTCATTCATTCACAGTAAATTATACGTGGTAAAAGAGGAGCTCCCATCACCTTAGACCATGTGACCCCAAGAAATGAGCTTGGAATTTTAGTCTTGTTTGACTTGTCCTTTTCAGTTTGTAGTGCAAAGAATGAACTCCCTAGGGAGTTTGGGAACTCAAACCATTAAGATTTTGGAGCTTAGGATGCTAGGCCAGATATTGCAGTCAATCCAGCAGAGAAGCCATGAGAAGACAGAATCCCCAGATGCTGACCGAATGGGGCTTTGAACTTGATTTTGGTGGGACTAGTGCTATGTAAGAACCAAACCTAATCTCAATCCTCTTCTAAGAGACGGAGGTGATATAAGGGCAATTATGACCCTGAAGTGTTGAGGGAAAATGCTTATATATTTGTTCCTGCTATTCTTTTGAAGTAAATATTCCTATTCTTTTGAAGTAAATATTCTTCTGTAAAAGCTAATCCGATATTGTGGTTGAATGGAGCCAAGGTGCTAATTCTGGCTTGGTTAAAATTGAGGAGAACACAGTTAGTGAGGGCTCTAGCCAATGGTGAAGAAAGATACCCTCACCACAACCTTCTCAGGGTAGTAGAGAACCCAGGGTTACACGTGAAATGTAATACACTATCCCTCAGAGAGTGGGGCCAGAGCGAATCCATATCACACTAGCAACTCCGAATTTGAGAGTTCCAGAACCCAGCTTTCTGAAGAGGATCAGAGTTTCTGGCCAGTGTCAGTCTCTTGGAGAGAAAAGATAATTGCTCATCTGTCACCCAAAGGTGGCGAAGAAGTATAGGAGAGAATAAGCCATGACATGGAAAAGCAAAAGACCTTCTGCACTAATCTTTTAAAAAATGTGGTTTTGGTCATGTGGCTCTATGATTCAAAAACATCAGATGACTCCAGATGTCCCAATCAAATCAGGCCTAAAAACCTTAGCCTACTATAGCACTAAAAGTCCTGTATCATTTAGTCCCTGCCTACCATGTTATCCTTAATACCCCACTACTCCTTTTTTTTAAACACCTCCATGCCAAACATAAAACAATCAGTCAAAGGCCTGGAGTTCAAGTTCTTGGTGTTCAAGTCCTGACTCTGACAGTTACAAACTGGCTTCAATTCTATTCAATTCAAGTGAACAAACATTTATTAAGCACCTACTGTGTAGAAGACACTGCTAGCTTTTATACATACAAAGATTTTTTAAATGGCAGTGCCTGACCTCAAGAAGCTTACCTTCCACCAAAGAGGGAAAGGAGGAGGCAACATGAACACTCTACACAATTAGAGTCTGATGAGAAAAAAAAAAAAACAGATCCAGACAAAGTACCCTAGGAAAATCTGAAGAGGAAGAGAATACTTACTTGATGAGGGGACAGGGAAGGAAGAAGGAAGAGCACTTGGGTTAAATCTCAAGGAAAGAAACATCTTGAAAGGAAATGAGAAGGAAGGACAATTCACTCCAGTCCATTATCTTCCACTCAGCTATCAAAATGATCTTCCTAAAGGTCAGGTCTGACCATATCATCCATCTATTCAATAAACTCCAGTGGCTCTCTATAACCACCAAGATCCAATATAAGATCCTCTATTTGGCTTCTAAAGTCCTTCCTATCTTTCTGGTCTTATTAAAGTTGATTTTCCTCCATATACAAGATGATCCAGTGACATTGGTCTTCTTGCCATTCCTCACATATGACAGACACTCCATCTTCTGACTCTAAACATTTTCACTGGCTGTCCCCCATGCCCAAATTCTCTCCCTCCTGGGATCTATCTATTGCCTTTCCTGACTTCCTTCAAGTCTCAGATAAAATCTCACCTTCTGCAAGAAGCCCTTCCAATCTCCCTTAGTAAGGAGTATTAACAACTGGCTCTCCAAAACAAACAAACTATGTTTGCAAGACACACCTGAGAGTACCTTAATCTGCATCATTAACATTTTATTACTTTTTTAATCCCAGACAATCAACAGAAAAATATATCAAGCCCTGATTTGTACTCTTTGCTGATTTCCAACGAGAAAATACTCATGCTTAAAAATTTAACAATGACTTTTACAAGCCAGCACACCCCTGCCCTTGATGCTAGTGCTTTCCCTCTGTGCTTATCCAATTTATCCTTTCTATAACTTATTTGAACATAGTTATTTGGATGTTAGATTGTGAGACCCTCAAGGACAGGGACTATCTTTTGCTTTTCTTTGTATCTCCAGAGTTTATCACAGTGCCGGGCACATAGTAGGCACTTAATAAATGCTTCTTGATGGCTTCTTGCATAGGGTCAGGCTGTATGAATTCCTAGAGGAAGGAGAAGGCAGAACATCCAGGAAAGAATTCAGTTCAACTGGAACATAAAGCATGTGAAGTCATGTGAAGTAAGACTGAAAAAACAGTTTGGAACCAGATTTTGGAGGGTTATCAGCACTGAGCAGACTTTATCTTAGAAGCAACAAGGAGCCAATGGAGGTTTCCAAGTGAAAGAATGTCATGGTCAGACTCATTCATAGTAACGTTATTTTGGCATATATGTGAAGAGTGGATTGAAGAGGTGAGACTAGAAGCTTGGAGAGCACTTCAGTGGCTATGAAAATAATCCAGTCATGGGGAAATCAAAGATGTTTGATGGTTGTATTATGAAGAGAAGGGACAGAATGTCTGTTACCTCACTTTTTGGGGAGGAGTTGAAGAGCAGGCTTGGAGGTGTATGATCAGAAGTATGTGATCTAGTTGAACATGAGTGCGAAGGTATTCTCATTCCCACACCTTTGCCCATGCTGTTTCCTTTGCCTAGCATGCCCTTCCCCTCTTCTTTACTTTTTAAAGTCCTACCCACCCTTTGAGGTCAGGTTCAAACCCCATCCTTCCATGAAGCCTTCTGGGTGAGGGCAAGGTATTATTAACAATAAGGCCTTCTTCAGTCTAACTCCAACCTCCCTTCCCAGTCTTACTTCATGCCACTTGCCTTCATGTGCTTTTTATTTCAGCTAAAATAACTATTCTCCAATTACATTCTTTTTTTTTTCTTTCCCATGTTTGTGCATTCATTTACACAGGCAGTCCTCCATGCCTAGAAGGTACTCTCTCTCCACATCTCTGCCTCATAAAAATCCATCTCTTCCTTTGAAGGCCATTTCAAGTGACCTCTCCTTTACAAATTTTTCCCCGATCCCATAAACCAAAAGTAATTCTTCTTCTAATATTCTCTAATAGCCCACATCTTGCTTATGTCATACTGATTTATATGTACATGACAACTCCATTATTAGCCTCCCTGAGGCTTGACTGGTACACTAGGAAGGCCAACACAAAGAAAGTAAAGCTTTAGTCAACTGAATCATTCAATCAAGCTTTTGGTCAGCTGCATCCTTTCAATAAATCAATGAACATTTATGAAGTGCCTACTATGTGCCAGGCATTGTGCTAAGTGCTAGAGATACAAAAAGAGACAAAAGACAGGAGCTTACTCTAATGGGGAGACAACATGCAAACAAATATATACAAAGCAAGCCATATATCAGATTAATGGGAGATATATAACAGAGAGAAGGCACTGGAATTAAGAAGGGATAGAGTTGGGTAAACTTCCTCTTGTTAACTGCTAGATGTTTTACGAGTGTTTTAGTTTGTTCCATCCCAAATCTGAATCACTGTACTAGCCTGAATCCAGACCTCAACTGCAACATTTGGCTTTAGTGGGCAGGATTGGAACAGAATGATCTTGTTGAATTTGGAGAAGGGGAATGTAGAAGAAGGGGAGCCTTGGGTGATCACAGGCCTTGTTATGAAAATTCTCCACTCTGTGATCCCATTGCTTCTGGCAGTGATTCTGGCCACATATCAAGAGGGGCCTCCCACTAACAGGGTAGAATTAGAAAGTAAATTGTCTGTGAACATTCAGCAACTAGAGACAGGTCTGAATGTGCTCTGCATCTTTAAGAACCATGTTCTGAAGAGGATAAATTTGGTAAACAGTCATTTGTTTATTTGCATAACTTTTCTATTTGGGTATGATAGTGATCTCTAGACCTACCAACTGCGGTAATCTTCCTTACAGACTGAAATATTAATATTATTTAAGAACAGTGCTCAATGAATTGCTTGGGACTTTTTAGGACATTTGAGAGGTCACTGGGAACTGTGCCATGTTAACTTTGCTGGGACTCTTCAGTGCAAGGTAGTTGGTGAGGCACTTTAAAAGACAACACTAAATCCCCTCTAGCATCCTATAGACCCTTCTAGAATTGGAGATAGGGACAAATATGCAGCTGATCTGCTGAAGACAAGGGAGACTGCATTCATTTAAAAGAGGGGGGGGGCAGCTAGGTGGCACAGTGGATAGAGCACCAGCCCTGGATTCAGGAGGACCTGAGTTCAAATCCGACCTCAGACACATAACACTAGCTGTGTGACCCTGGGCAAGTCACTTAACCCCATTGCCTAGCCAAAAAAAAATAAAAGAAGAGATGGCTTCCATTCTAGCTCTATGAACTGTAGCTTTCTCTCTCACTAGGACTTCCAGGGAAGGTAGATGAGGGATATCTATAGATTGGGCCCCAGCACAATCCTGAATACTCTCCCCCACCACAGCAGAAGTGACACTGCTCACACATGATAGCATGATAGCTGGAACACATGTACTCACCTAGCTGAATCACTATTCACCACTTTTTTCTCTGTCCCTTTCCTCAAACACAGGCAAGAGAATCTGAGACAGACATTCCTAGCCTTACCTCCAGCCTTGTGAGTTTGAGACATCAAGAACTCCATGACCTCTCAGGTGAAGATGAGTTGGTTCTCACAAGTACAACCTGTGAGACTGAGAGCAACAGGAGGAATTTTCTGCAATGAAGACAATGACCATTGACAAGAGGAGTCCTAGCCCTGGCCTACTTGGCCAGATGTCTTGGAATTGTCTGAGATATCCTGTGTGGCCATTCCTGACCTTGTCAATATGTTGGTCCAGTCAGGAGCAATGATATCCTGGCCTGTTGCCCCAGCAGCACAGAGCACAGTCCTGATAAAGGGAGGCATCACTAAGCCCCAGAATATAAAGGCAGGGCTCAGGCCTCAGCAATGACAGTGCTCGTGACAGCACAAAGGCCTGAACATAGGACAGGCTTGAGCACAGGGGGACCTAGAGGTTCCAGTACAGTGGGCTCTAGGAACTGCAAGCAACATCAAGCTTCCTAGAGGAAGTACAGCAGCCCCACTCCAGTAGCAGCAGAGTAGGTAGTGATGACATCCCAGGCAGGTCACGGGCTGTAGGGCAGACAGGCCCACTATAGCCCTTTGCTAATCTAGAACTAATAAAACTCTTCCACATTGCTGCCTATATAGGTCCCTGTATTTAATGGACAAGTCCTTCTCAGGAAAGGGTTGGAGGATCGAGGGATGGGGTTGTTGGAAGGTGCCTTGATTTCTGGTGGCAGGGGAAAATGAAACTGTCTACCCAGTCCACACAGAACAAAGGAAACAGGCCCTCAGCAGGGAGCTCTAAAGGGGCAAAGATTTGGTATTCTCTCTACCCCTATCCCCATACCTCAGCCATGGAAGGGAAGATCTTGACTGGTGCACCAGAGAACACTGAAAAGATGATGGTATAGAGAAGTTCTTGGTATTAACCCTAGCACTAGGACAGGCTGCATTCAGGAGACTAATGACCTCTTAGCTACCTTACTACAAATGACCTCATTCTGTTATGAGGATCTGTGACTGCCAGAAGTGCCATCATCTGTAAAGTGGCCCTGATGTTCCTGGTGCTACTCCTGCTTATCATACTCACTCTACATCTAGGAAGACAGGAAAGAAAGCCTGGGATTTATGATGTTCATTCTCCTCAATATTTTCTTATTCCTTCAGGGACCATTGCAATGCTTGCGTTTCTTTTTTTAATAATTCTTCTGTTTTAATGTTTCTTTTCCTCTTCTCACACTGTCTTTGCCAAGTTTCTCATATCCCTAACATTGAGACTGTCCGGCAACAGTCTTAAGGCCTTTTAAGTGTCTGAAGGTCCTCTAGAAGACCTTGAGGACCTTGCTACCAAGGAGTGGGCAGTGGCTGGAGGGTGATATCTGCTGGAGTCCCTGCCACATAAAGTAGTCTAGTTTTTATGTAATCATCTGCAACACTTGATTTGTCCACAACATCTCATACATATCAAGAAAAATTCAAAATGGGTACATGATTTAAATATAAGCAAATTAGGGGAAGCATTTATGACCAAACAGCAGATAAAGAGTTTAATAGGAGATAAAGTGGATAATTTTAATTACAAAAAATTTCAAAGTTTTTGCACAAACAAAACCAATGCAATCAAAATTAGAAGAAAAGCAGGAAATTGGGGAAAACATTTACAGATGACATGTAGGAAAACAGGTATACTAATGCATTGCTGATGAAGCTGTGAACTAGTCCAACCATTCTGGGGAACCGTTTGGAACTATGCTAAAAAAGCTATAAAACTATGCATACCCTTTGACCTAGCAATACTGCTACTAAATCTATACTCCTAAGGAGATCAAAAATAAAGGAAAAGGACCCATATGTACAAAAATATTCACAGCAGCTCTTTTTGTAGTGGCAAAAAATTGAAAACTAAGGTGATATCCATAAATTGGGTAATGCTATATGAACATGATGGAATACTGTTGTGCTATGTGATGAAGGGGATGATTTCAGAAAAATATAGGAAGATTTATATGAACTGATGCAAAGTGAAGTGAGCAGAACCAGGAAAACAATCTACACAGTAACAACAATATTATAAAGACAATCAACTATAAAAGACTTAGAAACTCTATTCAATTCAATGATCCACTACAACTCCAAAGAACTCATAATGTAAAAATCCTATCCACCTCCAGATGGAGAACTGATAGGTGCAGAGTAAAACATATTTTTCATTTCTTTATTTTTTTCAATTTTTTTGGAACATGGCTAACATGGACATATGTTTAGCGTGATTTCATATGTCTAATAGGTATTGTATTTCTTGACTTCCCAAGGGATGAGGAACATGGTAGAGGAAATTTGGAACTAAGATAAAAATAAATTTTTTTTTAAAAACTTAACTAGTTCAGGGGATAAACCTTGAACCACTGGCATTGTGCAAGAAGGAAGAATGAAGGGAGAGAAAAGAGCAATGAAAGACAGGGAAAAACAGAAAGAAGGAAAATGAAAAAAAGAAAGGAGGATGGAGGGAAAGATGCAGAAGAAAGGAAAGGGAAAAGGTGTTAGGAGGAGAAAGAGGATAGAAGAAGGAAGAAGAAAAAAGTGAGAGAGAAGGGGGGGCCTCCTCTCTTTAAAGAAGCTGATTTGATGAACTACAGAATGGAAAATACCTGCTCTGTAGAGTTGTGAGGTGCAGTCTAGTCTATTTTTTACGTAACCATTCTCAAGACTTAATTGGTCCAGGAGATTAAGCTTCAACCATTGACATAGCTTCCTGGTGGTCTAAGTGCAAAAGTTATCACACAAGGATGGCCAACACAGAGGCAGGGAAAACTGCTCAATTGAATCAATGCTATATGGTTTAGTTAGTATCTCTTTTTGTAGATCGGCTATATGAGTCTCATATTATTTTAATCCCAAACCAGCAGATCAACCTAAGTCAGGCCTGGCCTATGAGAGTGTCCCATAACCTCGGGCCACACCTAAGGAACTAGTGCTGTCAAAGATGCAGCAATGAAAGAGTTTATCATATAGCAGCATAGGTACCCAAGACCTTAGGTGCATGTCGTACCTTAAGACCTCCAGCAGGTTGTAGTACAGACCTCTCTATATAAGACACTCCTCAGGGACACGCACACAAAATACAGAAGAACACAAACAAAGACATACAGGGAAAGCTTCCCAGGTAACCAGACTCCCCAGAGCTGTGAAGCACTACAATGCTCCAGCTCTCTTGTTCTCCCTCCTGACAACATCATTAGTGCTTTGATCTAGAGACCATAGCTAGCTCTGTCTTTATAGGCTGGCTACTAGCAGAGGAGGAGAGGGGCTGGTGCCCTCAGCAGGAGGATAGACAATAGCTGCTGCCTTCCTACACAGACCAACTGACCTCCCTTCCTGATTGTGGCTACAGAGGAATCCCTCCAAAAACCCAGAAACAAGAAGCAAAAGGCAAGAGCTAGGATGAAAAGCCAGTCACTCATCACAATGCACTTACTACTTTCCACTTCACCACCTGATAGAGTGGAGAGTCTAGTACTTGGAGGCAGAATTCCTGAATTCCTATGATCTTTGGTGCTATGGATCCAGTCCTGACTCTGCCAAGTACAAGCTGTGTGACTATGAACAAGTCACTTCCCCTCTATGAGCCTCAGCTTCCCCATCTATGAAATCTGGATAATAATGATAATCTGGTCCCTACTTGTTGTGAGGAAAGTGTCAAGTAATTTGTCCAGAGCTATGGAAATATGAGCTATTATTATTCACGGGGTTTGTGTCTTATTTAAACTATAGCTCTGCTGGCCCCTAGGAGAGTGTTCTGCACATGTTAGGAATTTAATAAATCTTTGCTGAATGGAGTTATTATCATTATTTGGCCCCTAGGCTGGTACTTCACCCAAAGAGGTCAGGCTCCGAGCAAGATAATGGGGAATTTCATGGAAGCCCAGAACTCAGACAGCTCCCATCTGTCCCCAAGGATGCCTCCTACTATTTCTCCCTGGTGTTACCTGAGGAGATCTTGCTAAATGATGAAGGATAAATCTACTTCTGGCCCCAGCAGAGGAGGTCAAACTCTAATCTCTTCTGCTTCCCAAAGAGGCTTATGTAGGGGCTGCATGAGAGACTGGCAAGCAGTCAAACAGACACAGATAGCCCCCTTCTCAGCCTTGGGGTTCCATTCTCCATGACTATGTACTGTACTCTCTGGTGCTCCCCTCATAGGAAAGGCGCTGGCCAAAGAACTACTAGCCTTTGTTGAGACCTACTGTGACATTCTAGGAACACGCAAGAAACCATTCTTGCCAGTGCTGAAAAAGGGCTAACACAAAAGGAATCCAGCCCTTTATTTCATGGATGAAACAAAGGGAAAGAAGGGAAGAAAGGAGAGGAGAGAGGGACAGTCCAAGGAAAGCGTGATGATGGGACTATCCCCACTTAGATCTCCTGCTCATCTTTGATTCTTCCTGTCCATCATCCTTCCTTAAGCCTGTTCCCACAAAAGCCTATGAAATAAAGCTGGGAATGATTAACCAAGAGCCTTCATAGACCTGAGCAATTCATCTCTTCCCAGGCAGACCATAACTGCTGCACCTCACAACCCTGGGAAGCAGGTGTCTTCCATCCTACATTGATCAAGCCAACATCTTCAAAGGGAGGAAGGACCCTTCTCTCTCATTTCCTTCTTCCTCTTTCTATCCACTATCCCCCTCTTAACACCCTTTCCCTTTCCTCTCTTCTTCCTTTACCTTTCCCTCCATCCTCCTTTCTCCATTTCCTCCCCTCTCTCATTTCTCCTTTCTCTGTCTTTTTCCCTCTTTTCATTCCTCCCTCCCTCTTTCTTTGCTCATCTCCTCCCTTCTCTCTCTCCCTCTACTTTCTTCCTTCTCCCCTCTCCTTCCCTCCATTTCCTCCTTCTTCCCTTCTCTCCCCCTCTCCTTCCAAGTCCTCTTTCCCTTCTACCTTGCTGCCTCCCCTATTCCTTCCCCTCTCCTTTCCTCCTCCCTTTTTTCCTCCCCTTCTTTCTTCCCTCCTTCCTCCTGCCTCCTCCGACACAAAATGACACTGAAAAACAGCTTAATACCAAATCCATTCAAGCATCTTCTAGACCAAAAAGGAACCACACAGGGAGGGTTGAATACAAGCAGCCTTCTACATGGCACAGCCCAGGAGCCACTCAGCCGGCACTGAGCAAATAGGACGGTGTTCAGACAGGGAGCTCCCCTCAGCCCTCAGCTGCTGAGATAAATGTCTGCCCACAGACTAATCTTCCCCTTAATGATGTGTTTGGGCTACAGCCAGGCAGGTCTCACTCACACTCCAGAGCCCAAGGTCCAAAGCAAGAGAGAAGCAAAGAGGTCTCCAAAAAGGAGAAGGCAAGCTTGGGCCCCCTGCCTCAGAAAGAACACAGCTCTCTTCCCATACTGTACCCTTCTGTAGCTCCTTCCCAGAGTCCAGCCTTTCCTAACATGGAAACCTATGAAGCAGAAATTGCAGCTGACAACAAATACTGATGAGAGAGAGATAGTGCATTTCTTATTCACAGCCAGCAGATCCAGAGAATCTGCAGGTCTGACCACTAGACAGAAAGAACACCAGCTCTGGTTACTATGAAAGACCAATGAGGGGCTACATCCTCCATGTGTCCTGGAGGGAGGGTGTTCTCTCCATAGAGAAAAACTCAACCTAGACTCAATTACCAGTTTTGTCCCTGATTCACCATAAGCCCTGAGGAAAGAGTTTTCTCCACTTGTAAAACAAAAATACCTGTTCTTTAGGGGAAAGAACCCTGGCTGAGGAGTCTTGCCTCCTAAGGTTTAGTCCCTCTTCTACTACTGAATCTCTCTGTACCATGGGCAAATCACCACACCTTTCTGGGCCTCCATTTTTGTAAGTCTGCAAGTCTCTGTTGTTCAGTAGTTTCAGTTATGTCCCACTCTTCATGATCCTGTATGGGGTTTTCTTGGCAAAGATACTGGAGTGGTTTGCCATTTCCTTCTCCAGCTCATTTACAGATGAAGAAACTGAGGCAAAAAGGATTAAGTGATTTGCCCATGGTCACGCAGCTAATAAGTTTCTGAAGTCAAATTTGAACTCAGGTCTTCTTGACTTCAGGTCTGGCCCTCTATCCACTGTGCCACCTAACTGCCCTGCAAATGTCTCTAACATTCTATTATTCTATGATGATTCTTTAATTTTTTACTAGTCCTAATGTAGGCCAATCCTGCAATCATAACTGTGTTCTAGAATAGGTTGAATTCTGGATTCTATGTCTGATCTACCCCTCTTTCCCTCCCCGAACTTGTCCAAGCCCCACTCCTTACCATCACATACTTCACCCAATCCATCTCTCAATCAAGCAGGATGATAAATAAATCACTACCTGCTATACAGTTACAGTGGTGTTGAAATTAAGACGGAAAGGTGAAATAATTAATTTTATTGACAAGAAATCTTATACATTTTTACAAATTTAAAGAATTTATATATGCTCTATCTTTTTGCTCCAATCACTTTTTTTACATTATTTAGCATTGAGTTCACAAGATTTGACACATATTCTTTAATTTTCATCATGAAACCACACTTCTGTTACATTTGATATTAAATAAACTTTTGATCAATCCATATTTCTGAGTCTAGTCTTGATTATAGCCCATAGTTTTCAGTGGGGTTTAAATCAGGTAAAATCCTAGGCCATTAAAGAATGCTTATCTTGATCTCTTGGATAAATTTCCTAACTTTTCACAATGTAGGATATGGTGTCATTTCCATCTGGGAATTCCTGTAATTCTGGAACAATTAAGTTTCTCATTATATCATTATATTTATAAGAATTTGTCATTTCCTAAATGGGGACAAAGCCTTCAGGCCCAGTGGAAATAAAACATCCCCCAAACATTTTTTGAGTGAATGATTTATGGTCTGATGAAAATGTCCAACCTCACCAGCACTTCTTCTAACAATATTTTAGTATAGTGTTGAAGGAAAAAAATAAGCTTCATCAGTCATTACTTTTTCCAGTCTTCAATATTTTTTGTCTTTGAACTGTCTTGCCAATGACAAGCATCTTTTTCTGCATAGCAATGGTAGGGGACCAACTATCTTCTCTGCCATTACTCCCCAAGGTCCTTTAGGCCTTACCATCTGCCCTGATACTTTTCCTGCCTAATTACTAACTGGCTTTTCCATCTGCCATGTAACAACATAAATATGAATGCTCCTTTATATGTGGTCTCCCCCAAATAGAATATAAGCTTGAGAGCAAGAACCTATCTCGATTTTCTAATTAAATTCCCAGCACTGAGCACAATGTCTCAAATATACTAAGTGCTTAAGAAATGCTTTTTCATTCCATAATCTGCATCCACATTTTTACTGGACTTCTCACTGTTCTTCTAACTTCAAGACTTGATTCTTTGGTTATAGCAACTGATTAAACTGTCTACTCAAGAATCAAGAGAATTGCAAGCTGCATATTGAAAAAAATGTTCACATGGATGAAAACAGGGATTTTTTTTAATATTAATTTATTCCCTTACATAGCATTATAAGATTTCAAGTTGGAAGAGGCCTAAGAGATCTTCTTGTCACAGAATAACAGAATCTGAGAGGTGGAAGGGACCTCTGATCATCTTGTCCAACCCATACCAAAAAGGAATCTCTACTCTAACATACCTGACAAATGCTCATCCAGTCTCTGCCTGAAGAGTTCCAGTAAGGAAGAGGAACCCACCAGCTCCTAAGGCAGTCCATTAGACTTTTAGACAGCCATAATTATTTGGAAGCTTTTCCTGACTTCAAGTCTAAATTGGTAAAACATCTACCCATTGCTTCTGATTCTGCCCACTAGGGCCAAACAGAACAAATCTAATTCCCCTGCCACACGACAGCCCCTCAAATGCTTGAATACAGCTATCCTGTTGCCCTGAATCTTCTCTTCTCCAAGCTCAGCATTACCACCATTACCACTACCACCACCACTCAAACACACTCACACACCTTCAACCCATCCTAGGACATTCCACTCCTTTTACAACCGAAGATATTGAGGTCCAGAGAACTTTCCCAACGTCACAAAGTAAGTAACAAAAGTAGAATTCCAGTCCTAGTTTTCTGATTCCAGATTCAGAGTTCTTTCCACCAAATCACACTCTGCCCTACCTGTGCACAACATTTTACACACTACGTTGTGTTTTCCATATCTGTGATTTCATTCATCTGATTGGTAAATTTAAATGGCAGGCAGGACATATTATGTTTTGTTATTATATGTTACTCCCATAGAACAGATAAGAAAACCAAGAACTAGGAAGATTGAGTGACCTGTCTATAATTACACAGCAAATTAGTAACAGAGCTGAGGCTGGAACTCATATCTCAATACTCATATTAATACTACCAGGATCTGTGATTTCATCCATATGGGTAATCAGATGTTCAACTTAGTTTTAAAAAAAAAAAAACCTTCCTCACAATTAGAGCTCTCTGAAATTGGAATGGTCTTCCTTGAAAAGCAGTGGGTTCCACAAGACTGGAAGTCAGCAAGCAAAGGCTAAATGATCCCTTGTCAGGAATTCTTATTCAGGTAAAGGACCAGACAAGATGCCCTCTGAGATCCCTTTTGGCTCTAAGCTTCTGTGATTCTTATTCCCTCCACTGATACAGATCACAAACCCTCTATGTGTTAGTCAGTACTCAGTAAGCATTCAAAACTATTAATTGATTCATTAAAAATATTAATTGATTCATTTAAAGTATTGTGATGATCTGTTGGCAAAGGGTCACTCTAATTTCAGAGAAAGTCACCACCAGGTTGGCTTTGGGGAGATGAATGTTTTAGTCTGTGAAACTCTCAAACAGCTACAAAATTAATGAGGTAATATAATCCACAAGTGGATAGAATGCCCACCCTGATGAAATTACAGAACCTTAAAGTACTGGTTGATTGGTTCATAATTAGAAGAATATCTGATAAAGGCACCCACATGAGAGATTCTTCTTGTAACTACATACAGAACATTTGTGCATAGCCATTATTTTCTATTTAGTCTCTCTCTCCCAATTTATGTGTATTGTAATCACATCTTCTTTATGATATAAAATGCCTTTTCCTCTCTCTCCCCAAAAAACTTTTAAACATGCTTATATGATATGGAAATTGTGACTTCTGAAGGGGCTAAAAGGTCATTAACCTTTAAAGTCTCTCCCTTGCTTGCCCCTTTGAGAGCGAGTCTGAATCCCACCCTCTTTCCAAGGATTTGTTCGCTTTCCCTGTCCCCAATCTCCTTCTATTGGGGAGACATCTCTCAAGGACAAAGCCTGGGCCATGCCTGCAAACAGCCCCCACTAGTGCAAGGCAGAGCACACACCACCCACTTCCCTCTCCCTCCAAACCCGCCTGTCATCTGCACTGCCCACCCAATCAAGCTGTCTCCTTAACACCTCACCTACTCACTGCTCCTAGCTCTCTCCAATTCACTCTCCCCCCACCACCTCTTTTTTAATGAAGGGGGAGGGGAAGGAGAGAGGACCATTTTAAAAGGGCTATGAGGTGAGCTTGAAAGAACAGAGTAGATAGGGTCTATGCCAGCTTCCCTCCCCCTTTACTCCCCACTCAATGCCCCTGCCCAGCTCTGTCACTGCTCAGCACTTGGCCACAACCCCCTTCCCACACAGCCCTCAAGCCCACATTCTTCCTCCTGGGTCTTGTCCCCCGCGCACGCGTGCACACACACACGTACACACATTCCAACCAGGCCATGGTTGTAACTCTCCTTTACTACAGAGATAGACCACAAGCCATTTGAAGGGACAGACCTAAAACTCTGCAGCCATTTAAAATCTCATTCGTACTGCTATCCTGATGTTCTGATGTATTGTCTCAGAAAATGTGTTTCCACTATGCCTCAGTTTTTCTCTGTGAATCAAAGGTGGCCTTAAAGATTATCCAATCCAACCACCTCCTATTAATAGAAGAAACATGCCCAGAGAGGTTAAAGCAAAAGACTTAAATTCACATGGCTACACCAAGTCCCATAAGTCATCAATTTGCCCACTTTACAAGAACTAGATTATTGCTTCTAGACTCCAGATAGCTCAGTTGGGAGAGCCTTAATAGCTAGCATTTATATAGTGCTTTAAGGTTTGCAAAGTGCCTTACAAATATCTCATTTGATCTTCACAATACCCCTGATAGGTAGATGCTATTATTATCTTCATTTTACAGATGAGGAAAACAGAGATTAAGTGACTTGCCCAAGGTCACAGAACTGATAAGTGTCAAAGTCTAGATGTGAACTCAGGTAATCCAGATTCCAGATCCAGCTCTCTATCCACAATGCCACTTAGCTGCGTAGGAAAGGACACAGGATTCAATTCCATAAACATCTACTAAGCACCTACTGTGTGCAGAGCACTTTGCTCAGCTCAGCTAAGGTACATACAAAAATTAGATGGGATATGATCTCTGCTCTCACAAAGCTTACAGTTTCGTAGGAGGATATGACACATTCACAGATTACTATACCAAATAACAAATTATGCAGAATAACATCATCAGAGAGGTACAAAGCAAAATGTTTTATGTGACTGAAAGTGAGAAAAGTCATTACTTTTTTTTTTAAATATTGACTAAGGCTTCCTGAAGGATGTGTATCTGAATTTTACTTTACAAGATGGGCAGGAATTCAACAAGGAGGAAAGATATTCTAGGTAGAGGGGAAAGTATGAGCCAAGGCATAGAGAGAAGAAAGCGCAGAAACTATGGAGAGAGAAGAAAGCGCAGAAACTATGGGGAGAGAAGAGTGATGTTCACAGGTAGAGAGTAAGCCAGCAGTACAGGTTGTCTGGTACGTAGAACTCGTATATAGGAGTAATATAAAATAAAGTTGAAAAAATAGAATGGCACCAGGGTGTAGTCAGCCCTGAAAGCCAGGATAAGAAATTTGAACTTGACTCAGGCAATTAGGAAACCACAGTGGATGTTTGAGATTACATGACTAGATCTATGGATAAGAAAACTAAACTGGTAATATCTGAAGGGTGGATTGGTGGGAGAGAACTGGAAGCAGGAAGAAGGAGAGAGAGAAACCTTGCCTCAAGCATCTTACATGCTAATAATGGAAGACAATATAAAGGGGAGTGGTGATAATAAGGTTTTATTCTCAGAAGGTGAAAATAGGGACAGATGGTGAGATAGTCTAGTTGGATGGCTGAATAGAACGGAAAATTGAAATATGGCTGGGTTTCTAAGACAAGCCAGTGGATATATTGGGCTAGATGGATTAATTTGCATACAGTCACCAATCAATTGGGTAGGAACCTAGTGTGGTAGTCCAAAAATGTGTGAATTATTTTGAGGCCCAAGGACATCTATTCTGGAAGACCCATTGTTGGGACTGAGTGTGGAAAGTGCTGGCCTAGATGAGGAGGAGCAGGACAGTAGCAGCAGGCAAAGGATGAGATGGCCTGGGCAGATGGCTGGTAGCTAGATGGATGTGAAGCTGAAACGGGCTGGGAAAAGGGAAAGTTACAGATATTCCCAAGGTTTTAAAGACTGGGGGCAAAGTGAATGTTTGGACCACAGACAGAAACAGTGAAGTCATAAGGAGAAAATTTAGGGAGAAAGGTCAGATTTTAAGTCGTTGAGTCTGAAGTGCTAAGGGTGGGGCATCCAGGTAAACATCCTATAAACAGTTCAAGAAGCAGGTCTCAAGTTCAGAAAAAGGGGTCAGGGCTGAATATATGGACTTTAGATTCACCCATGTAGAGATAAGTCAAGTCACAGAAAAGTTCTGGTACAAACTTGCCAGTGGGAGACAGCATATAACAGAGAAAGGCTGCTACTAGGAGTTCAAAAACCCAGCTTGAAGACCTGGCTCTTCAACCATGAGTTAGTTGCTACCATTCACTGAGCCTTAGCTTCCTCATCTGTATACAAGCAAGCAGGGATAGATGATTTTTAAGCCTAGCACACAATAAGCATTCACTCCTTTAACACATTTGTTAAGTGCCTACTGTATACAAAGCAATGTGCTAAGTGCTGGGGCAGGTGCAAAATTTAGCTAAGATATGACCTTGAAGAGCTTGTAGTCTAGTGATGGCCATAATTGAGTTGAATTAAACTGATTTAAGGATCCTTTCCAGTTCTAAGATGGTATGATACTAAGCTTAGAAACTCTACTGCATATCCAAATACAGGGTGAGGGTGAGGCTGGGATGGGAGTGTCTGTGCTGGGAAGAAGTCCATGTTTACTTACAACTTGTCCTAAGCCAGAGCTAAGCCTTAGCTCTTTGCCAGCAACAGGGAACAGTTAACATGGAAAAAAACAATATTCTGTTCAAACATTCTGGCTTAAATCCTTATTGTGGTGAAGAAAAGCAGGCTGGTTGTAAAGTTCGAAGGATAATTAATGGAAAAAGATGAAACTTCAAAGCGGCTTCACCTGAGACGGAGGCAGTTAGTAACCTGAGCCAGGAGCAAC
>NW_020954640.1:24378-24600 GCF_900497805.2 Vombatus ursinus | reverse complement strand
GAAAAAAAAAAGGCCCAAAAAGAATTCCTGGTAGGATCAAGAAGGATGTTCAAAATCAAATAAGCGAGGTAGAAGGAAAAATGGGTAAAAATGACAGTGATGAAAGGAAATCATGAAAAACAAGTCAACATCTTGGTAAAGGAAACATAAAGAAAAAACTGAAGAATGCAACACCTAGCAGAACCACAATAGACCAAATGGTAAAAGAGGTAAAAAAAAAAA
>NW_020954640.1:24081-24364 GCF_900497805.2 Vombatus ursinus | reverse complement strand
AGATCAAGGAGAGATAATCTAAGAATTATTGGATTCTATGACAGCCACAATCCAAAGAAGAACCTAGACAATTTTTCAAGAAATGATTAAGGAGAAAAAATTATGTCCAGCAGCCTATATCCTGGAGTAAGCAGTAACTCTTCCAGACTCAACTCCAAAAAAACCATAAAACAGATTGCCTAAACAAATACAGGAAGAGCAGCACCAGCCAAAAAGAAACCCAAGATACATTAAGGAACTGAAAGAAATGTCCATCTCACTTGTGTGAAAAGGCAGCACTGCC
>NW_020954640.1:23740-24044 GCF_900497805.2 Vombatus ursinus | reverse complement strand
AAGGACTGGAAGTATCCCAGTAAGGGATAACAGTACCACCTTAGCAAACCAGAGGGAGATGTCAAGCCTATATGGTCAAGCACATAAATGTCAAGACCAGGACGCCCAACTTGTATGAGCATAGTCAGACTGGCAGATTACAACCAACAGATTTTTATAGAGAAGGGTTTTCTGCATAGGATTTCATAAACGTGAAGCCTCTTTCCTTGGACTGAGGTATGACACAGCCCTTTCTTTGATCCTAGTTGAAATGGACTCCTTTTTGAGAACAGAATTTGTAATTTTCATATTAATGGATGTGATT
>NW_020954640.1:23475-23708 GCF_900497805.2 Vombatus ursinus | reverse complement strand
TATGTAATGAATATACAAATGATTTTGTTTTCTCAAGAGCTGCATCTCTGACTTGGCAGTATGAGCTCACCAGGATTAAATGAAACTCTGACAATGGTCACAATCCCTGGACCTTACGNTATGTAATGAATATACAATTGATTTTGTTTTCTCAAGAGCTGCATCTCTGACTTGGCAGTACGAGCTCACCAGGATTAAATGAAACTCTGACAACGGTCACAATCCCTGGACCT
>NW_020954640.1:21464-23421 GCF_900497805.2 Vombatus ursinus | reverse complement strand
AGAATTACTTGTATTCCATCTTCCCCCTTCTCTTCCTCCTTGTGATTTTTGTATATAATCTCTGTCTTCACTTCAGCAAGGTGGAATTGTGATCAGGAGAATTTCTGATTTGCAAATCTGTTCCTCATAATGAAACTGATTAAATGGCTACCTGATTACTGTCTCTGGCCTGCTGTTTCATCATTCTCAGATTAGAGACTGACTCAATAAACTCCTTTTGACATTAATTGGTATCAGAAGTTTTTAATGCTGTACAGAGGGTGAAGCGTTTGAGCTCTCCAGTACAAGGGAGAAGGGACTTTTTTTCAGAGTTTTGACTCACACCTGACCTGGCAGGTTTGAAGCTCCTACACTCACTCTGCTGTGGGCTCAGCCTTTTCATCAAGACCACTTTTCATTTTGAGGAATGTTCTAGGGACCTTTTCTTGGCCCACTTTACTTTGGTAAGGCCAGTTGCACCTGGATTTGGCTTTGCTTCCATCTTTTCTTTTGTAATGTAGGGATGACTATGGCATGACATTTTTCTCTTCTCTCTTGTATAAATGCACTTGTAGCTATGGACTGTGGGATTTTATTGGCATGTGGTAAAATGTCTTGTGTAAGAGTTGCTTGTGCAGTTGGTTTTATGTGCAGTTAAACCAGTTGAAATTAACATCTTACATGCCTGCTTGGTTAGAATGGTCAAATATTTACTGCTACAATTCAAGTAAATTGCTAGCACAGTGTGGATTACTTGTATCTGTGTACTTGTATTTTGTGTATTTGTGTTATTACATCCCCTACAGTGTATTTGTATATTGTGTGTACTAGTTAAGTGGTGTCATTTTGAGTGTACATCTTTAAAATGGGACAGATGTATTAGGAAGCCATGGAGAAGATACAGCAGTTTGTATTAACAAACCCCCAAAACAAACATGTCTTTCAAATGTATAAGAAATATGGCCTTGACTGTACATCAAACACCCAAGACGGGGTTGATTTGAGTAGTGATGATTTTAAACTTTGCTGGCCCCTTTGGGGCAGCTTTGATAAGAGCAAATTAGGGTCTTTAAAGCAAAAAGTGATGNAAAAACCTTCTTAACAACCCCCAAACTACCCAACTACCTAAAGTATACTCATCTTCACCAAAGGACTCCATCAGTTCCCCAGTTTCTATGTTGCCTTTCAAGGTGCAAGCCAAAGTTCTCCCAGGAGAAAACTCTGAGGACAATGAAACCTGTGGTTTCAAGCGGAGAACTCCAGGATGTTGCCAAGGAGTATCCTCACCTGAGGGAGGGCCCATAGGCTTCAAATGTAAAATATCTCATTGGAAAATAATTGACCTGAAAAAGAGATCTAGGAGAGATGATTTCAGAATTATTGGTCTATCTGAATGCCATGATTAAGTAAAAAGATCTTGGACAGCATTTTTTGAGAAATTAGCAGAGAAAATTGCCCTGAAGTCCTAGAACCAGAGGGTGAAGAAGTCATTGAAAGAGTCCACCAGTTACCTCCTGAAAGAGATCCTAAAGGAAAATACCAAAGAATATTGTACCCAAATTCCATAATTATCAGGTCAAGGAGAAAATACTTCTAGCAGCCAGAAAGAAACAATTTAAATATCAAGGAACCATAGTCAGAGAGGTCTTGGAATATGATATTCCAGAATGCAAAGGAGCTTGGATTACATTCAAAAATCCATTACCCAGCAAATTTAAATATAATCTTTCAGGGGAGGAAATGAAATAAGGGACTTCTAAACTTTCCTGATGAAAAAACTAGAGCTGAACAGAACATTTGAAATACAAATACAAAACTCAAGAAAAGCATCAAAATGTAACTACAAAAAAAAAAAAAAAAAAAACATGTTATTAAGTGAGGTAAAGTAAGTAAGGTTAAAATGTTTTTATCCCTATGTGGAAAGATGATGCTTGTAACATTTGAGAACTTTATCTTTATTAAGGAATTAAGAAAGAGT
>NW_020954640.1:20768-21391 GCF_900497805.2 Vombatus ursinus | reverse complement strand
ATACATAGACAGAAGGTGTGGATATAATTTGACTTTGATGTAATGAAGAAAAATAACTAATTAAGGAGTGAAAAAAGAATTGTACTGGGCTGTTCTACAGAATCAAATGATATCAATCTTGTCATAAATCTGAAGGTGATCCTGGGGGGAGGAGAACAGGAATGGACACAGGAACACTCTTTGAATTTCTTTAGTGGCCTGGAATTGGGTTTGGATGCTTTTCTTACCAGACTTCACTTTCATGGAGGTGAAATATCAAACTTGGTCACAAAGACGGGGTTATATGCCCATCATTCANCTCCCCATATCTCCCTTCCAAAGACTTAGCCTCCCCTTTTGATCTTATTCAGATGCACCTTCCTCCCTGCCCCAGGAAAGAACCTGGCTCCCATTTGTCTAAGATTCCCAGAAAAACCTTAAACTTTTAGATTCCTTATAAACTGCCTTTATCTCCCTTTGAAAGCAAATTTCCTCCTTCCAGTTCCCTTCATTATCTATTCCCATTGTCTGTTCAATCTCTCAAACCTTCCAAATGGAATTCTCACCAAGACCCTTTTTTCAACCATCCCCCCACCCAGTTCCTCTGGCCACCCAAAGTTACTTTAAGTGTATAAAAGATCCAT
>NW_020954640.1:18213-20570 GCF_900497805.2 Vombatus ursinus | reverse complement strand
AAGCTAGAGTTCCTGCCACTATGGCAGACAATAAATACTGAGAAGAACAAAAGCAGACGTCTGCATGAATAAGTGTCAGAAGTTACCCTAACAACAATGAAAATTAGAAGCAGTTTCATTGAACATGTTATGGAAATCTCAATTTTAGAGGAAGAATTGTGGGAAATTCTCACTTTGAAAGGGAATGAAGATGGCAAAAAAACTGCCTTCAGAGAAAGCCAGTTTCAATAGGGAATTGAAAGACCATGTAATCCTTGATTCAACAGGTAAGATGTGCTTTCTCATGACCTAGCAAGGAAAAGGGAAGAATTTGAGCTCTCCTGGATTGTTCATCCTTTCAGCTGCACCCACTCAAAAAATAGGGATTGATCTTGAGTGGGGTATAGCCTTTGTGAAGATTTCTCAGTGTGGTGATAAAGGTCTTGAAACTGGAGGCAGGCTCAGAAAACAAAAACNTGCACCCACTCAAAAAATAGGGATTGATCTTGAGTGGGGTATAGCCTTTGTGAAGATTTCTTAGTGTGGTGATAAAGGTCTTGAAACTGGAGGCAGGCTCAGAAAACAAAAACAAAAAAAAACAAAACAATAACCAGCAGGCCTAAGTTTTGGTTTCCTGGAAATTACTCAACCTGTGGAATCTGGCCCTCCCCTTGATTGCCATACAATTGCCACATCAGCACTAAGTTTGCCAAAGATGGACATAAACATTTTGACTGGCTATACCCCTTTTCCTTGCTCTTTGTCTCCTGGGGAAGATTTTTGCTCCTAGAATGTAAGCTCTGCCTCCCAGTCAATGGGATTAAGGGACAGTGATGGGTGGGAGTTTCTTGTGTGCATTAGGATATATAACCTTGCCTTCTCCTCTGTGCCTCTCCTCTCTCCTGCTGCGANACCTTGAGAAGTCTCTGAATTTAATTGTGTTAAAATTGCTGTACCACACAGCTTTGGAGGATTCAATGATATTTGTCCACCTCTGAATGAGACACCTGTCTGGACTCTGGGGGCCAGCATGCCACCAGAGACTTCTATGATAGCCCTCCCAGACTTGGGGTGCTTTTGCTCCAATTGGGTGACAGCTCAAAGAGAGAACTCAGGGAAACAAGAGTGAAAGAAAGTGAAACTCAGGGCAGCAACAAGATTTTATGAAGTTGGCCAGCCTCAGGCAGTGATTAAGGTGCATTGGATCAGTCATGTAAGTTACACGAGTACAGCCCAGAGATAAGTGGCTCTCATGTCTTGTTATTAGTAGGTCTCTGACCTGGAGGGAAGGCCACAACCCTTGACTAAATTCACTAATTAGTGAGTCCCTGACTTGGGGTTTGAGGCAACTCTGCCTGATTAAATTCTGGTGACATTGAGGGAGCACTTGGGTGACTGAGGGGAGAGGGTTACCTCCTCTGGTGATTAATTGTTGAGTCTCTGACTTGGGGATGAGAGTGATCTCTCCCGACCAAATTCATTTGTGTATTGCTGATAGGTAAGAGAATCATGGGCAAGGAACAGTCTATGTTAGCAAATCATCAACTGCCCTTTGATATTTTGGAAGATAGCCCCTTAAGGGCTAGGTTTAGCTATCGTGATGAATTATCAAAAATATAGGGAAGAGATTGAGTAATTAAGTGCACCATCAAAACNAGGTTTAGCTATCGTGATGAATTATCAAAAATATAGGGAAGAGATTGAGTAATTAAGTGCAAAAAAAAAAAAAAAAGGACAAGAAAATATAAATGGGATTTGTTTCATGACTTTGTTTCTGTCTGTCATTTGTCTATGTGTCTGTGTATCTGAATCCCTGTAAGGTGTAAGAATGCAGCTGGATTTTTTGCTTGGAAAATGTTTTCGTTCTTTCTTTCCCCCTCTCCCTCCCTAATTACAGCAGCCTCAGAGGAGCGGGTTGATGGAAGGGAGAAGGGGGGNGTGTCAGGTCAGAATTAGAAAGAAATAAAATATGTGCAGTTGTAAAGAGACTTTAATCAAAGTCCATCAGAAGGAAAGGCAACAAAGTTTAAGCATGTAAGAATGAAAGAAGTCTGGGTAGAAAGAAAAGTATAAGCTACTTACACAAACAGTGTGAACAGAGAGTTTGAGAGAAAAAGGTTTGGAAGCTCTTGGAAAATTGTTGGGAAAAAAAATTCTCTCTCTCTCTCTTTACATTCTAACTCTGGCCAAGTTTGGAATGGCAAGAGAAAGACAAGAAAGAAAAAGGGAGAATGCTTTTCTCTGGATTTGCAATTCTTATGTCCTTTCAGAATTCAAAGCTGCCCTAGCCNTCTGGGTGACTTCAAGGGGTTTTAAAAATGTGAGGAAGCTTGACTCTGCTTTGCGTAGAAGAATTGAAAATGAAAATTTTGCAGCTC
>NW_020954640.1:18010-18080 GCF_900497805.2 Vombatus ursinus | reverse complement strand
ATTTAGAGCAGGAATTGTCACCATATGTCTTTTTAAGGGCATCCATAAATTTGTGGAAAATATTTCCTTT
>NW_020954640.1:17878-18004 GCF_900497805.2 Vombatus ursinus | reverse complement strand
AAATTCAGATCTGATTGGATTTAAGTTTACTGTTCTATTAAAACAATAACAATGATGGTTGTTATGAGATGTGGCATCATTAGTTAATGTTAAAAAGCTAAAAGTGTAATAAGAGTGATAAGAGCA
>NW_020954640.1:16840-17807 GCF_900497805.2 Vombatus ursinus | reverse complement strand
GGGTCTTTTAGTGATAAAGATGAGATAATTTTAAAATTGTTAAATACCTAGTGAGGTATATTTGGTTATAAGACTCTGATAACAGATTTTTATTTAAAATCTTAACTATTATAAAAACACATGGTGGTTTAAAGTTATAGTTTCAACATATTAATGATGAGATGACTGATTCTCTATGCAAAATGTCTTGGGAGTGCATTCATCTGAATTGATAATGGGTTGTTTCAAAGTTTATTACAATTGTGGAAATAATTCTGTAATGTGTGCCCTGTGGTATGAACATATTTTACTGTGAAAAATTTATTGATATGTATTTATTTGGAATTAATGAAACATTCCCTTATATATCAAGGCCTTAATTAGAAATTTAAAAATAAAATTTAACCCAGGCCTTCTTTAGGCTAAAGACTGAGTTTGTTGAGGGTGGGCCATATGGGCCAGGTTCTTCAGGTGGGACTGGCAAGCCTGGGAAACCAAGGGCTTCCTCATCCACCAGATTCCTTGATTGGGAGTGTCTTTGAATTAGAATCTGGATGTGGTCCAAAGCTATCAGACCAGGAAAAAGACAATGATGGGCTAGCGTAGATTATGAAGGGGGGGGCAGTCTATGGGGGTGGGAATGGCCACTGGAGGTTGTTGGACCTGGTGAAAGGGTTCAGAAAGAAAGAAAGACTTTTATTGAGTCTGCTTTAGGTTTTTAACATACTGCTTACTTGTTTCTGAGTTTTCTTATATGATGTAATCTAGTAAGCAATTGTATTAGTTATGTTGGTGGAAGGACAATTTCTTTTATCATCTAGAATGTTGTTAAATTAAGTGTGCCTTCAGAGAAAAAAGAAAAAGGAATGCATCGAGGCTGTTGGGGCATTCTATATGGTCCTGTTTTGTAACATTTCCTTTTACGTATTGTAGTTTAAAAAATGAGAACTTCCAAGTTTTGTCTATGTTTAAAGGGAAGTTTTAGCTT
>NW_020954640.1:16029-16697 GCF_900497805.2 Vombatus ursinus | reverse complement strand
ATTGCAAGCTGCTTTTGGGAAAGGGAGATGCTTTTTAAAAAATTTTTTTTTGCTTTGATAAAATCTTTGATATTCTTTTAGACTGCCTACTAAATTTCTATTTGCAAGAAAATTATGTCCAAACCTACTAGGAACTTAGAGTTTCATTTCTGGGTTTGTTGTGTCCTTGGACTGGACTTAACTGGGTGCTTTTAGAGACATAGTTCTCAATGGAAGCAGCATCAGAGATCTAAGGCTAGTGATTAATACTAAAGCACATANNNNAGGAATAAATAAGCTTGAGAAACAGGCAAATTTATTTAGAATAGCAGCTTATGATCTTAATGGAAAGTTTGTTTTACTCAGGTTATTAGGAGTCAGAACATGTGTAGGAAATTATGCAAACTACTTAGAGTTCACTTTGGAGAAGTTCCCTAATTAATGTGAAACTATAGTCACACCTTAAGCTCTGGTAAGGGGAATTTGCTATCTCAGACCTTGGAAACTGTTAATGGACTGTTATTCTGAGTCTAACTCCAGGTATGGTTAACAAGGAACTGATTGAGCTACTAACCTATGATGTCAGCACCTTGCAAAGAGGTTTGTGAGCTGCATCTATGAGCTGCAAGAGGATGCTTTCATGGGAAGGGCGAGAGAATGACTTTTCTGCATGGCTGAAGTAGGATTCT
>NW_020954640.1:15876-16001 GCF_900497805.2 Vombatus ursinus | reverse complement strand
TATGTTCTTTCATGGCAAATTCCTACAATCATAAATTTGTAAACATAAATATGGAATCTATTAAACAATAGATTGATGTGGGAACATCTGAGATTATTATACTAACATGCAAGTATAAGATTGAG
>NW_020954640.1:15257-15847 GCF_900497805.2 Vombatus ursinus | reverse complement strand
CCTGAAGAAGGTCTGGAGATAAAGCATATAGGCCAGGTGGCACCTATAGGGACAAGTGGGCAGGAGAAAGTCTCACCATTTCTAGGGTGGATCTTACATACACTGGGGTAACTTTGAGTGACCAGAGGAGGCACTGGGAAAAGGGTGTAGGAGAGAATTCTGATTGGNTCTGAATAATACCAAAAGGTGGGGTTAGGGCTTTCAAAGGAAGATAGGGAGTTGGGGCACATGGAAGGATGGGAGCCAGATTCTTTCTGGGGCCAGGAGCAAAGGTCTCGGCTTGGATCCATACCTCATCATTAGGGAATAATTAGCCAAGAGATTGTGGGAGTAGGATATTATTCTGTTACTTAGCTAATACTTAGTTAATGTTTAAGTTGTTTCAGTTTGTTACAAATGAATGTTAAAAGATGAATAGCTTGTNGTATTTGATATGTACTGGTTTTAAATTAACTACTATATATTGGAGTGTTAGTAATTTCTTAGTGGAATCTCATTCTCCTGATAGGGAATATGAACAGGAATGAATAATGAACATATAATGCAGGGTATAAAACGAGAAGTAATGCAGAATGTAAGTCTAGGTTCTA
>NW_020954640.1:14997-15233 GCF_900497805.2 Vombatus ursinus | reverse complement strand
GTTAACTTTCATTATTTGCCTGGTAATTTGCAAGATAATTTAAAATTGTGTTAAGATCAATCTTGTAGGAGACAGAGGACACAAGAAGGAGGATCTCTGCAGGAGGAGAGTCTGCTGGACACTGTTTGAATGGCACTTGGACCAGAGGACTTCACCAGATGATGTCCAGAATGTCAGACAGCTGTATGAGAAGAGGCCTCTGAAGCTTTAAATGGACAATTTATTGTTACTTTTGG
>NW_020954640.1:14241-14838 GCF_900497805.2 Vombatus ursinus | reverse complement strand
CAGTAGAACCCACAGTGGGAGTTCAGAGGGCAGCTCTGGCAATATCAAGATGATGATTGAAAGTACCAGTGAAACTTTCCACAGTGGGCTTATTCTGAATCTGTTAAATTAAGGGTTTTAAGGGAGCAGGTTTCATCAAATCTGGGAAATATTGATAGGGAAACAAGGATTATGAAAATGGAGGTGTGGTATGATAGTATAAAAGAAGGTAACAAGCTGGTTAATGAACTATATCGACAATGGTGTGAGAAGTCTTCAAACAGTATGAAATAAGAGAGGAGGATTGAGTGGGGTATAGCCTTTGTGAAGAATCTTCAGGATGGTAATAAAAAGACTGTCTCGAAACTGGAGGCAGGCTCCAAAAACAAAAAACAAACAAAAAGCCAATGGGCCCAAGTTTCAGTTTCCTGGAAATTACTCAACCTGTGGAATCTGGTCCTCCCCTTGATTGCCATACAACTGCCACATCAGCACTAAGTTTGCCAAAGAAGGACATATATATTTTGACAGGCTATACCCTTTTTTTTTTTNACATCAGCACTAAGTTTGCCAAAGAAGGACATATATATTTTGACAGGCTATACCCTTTTTCCTTGC
>NW_020954640.1:14075-14203 GCF_900497805.2 Vombatus ursinus | reverse complement strand
TCTTTGTCTCCTGGGGAAGATTTTTGCATCTAGAATTTAAGCCCTGCCTCCCAGCCAATGGGATTAAGGGACAATGGTGGGTTGGAGTTGCTTGTGTGCATTAGGACATACAACCTTGCTTTGTCCTC
>NW_020954640.1:13479-14061 GCF_900497805.2 Vombatus ursinus | reverse complement strand
CACCTTGAGAAGTCTCTGAATTTAATTGTGTTAGAGTCACTGTACCACACAATCTGCAAGGGGAAGACTCTGGGATTCTTCTGAATGAAACCTATTTATGCAGGTGAAATTTCCCTCCAAATCCTCAAAAATGCATGCTTTGAGAGCAATCCTTTCTAATAGTGAGAGAAGAAAACATCCAAACAAAATCAAAATCAAGGATGTCAAGAGCACTTCCAACACTATTTACAGGACTGCTACTGATGAGGGTTAGAGGTTGAGGGGTTTGCTGGATCCCCAAGATCATAACACATGGTAGGTGCTGCTCAAAAAAATTTGACTGAAATCTTCTATCAGTCAGAGACAGAGTTTTATTGGGGATGGGCCATACAGGTCAGACTCCTAAGGAATCTGAATGTCAGTGAGGCCACAGAGATGAGTGAGCATGAGGAAGTCTCAGAGTTTAAACTGGGGCCAGAGTGGATCTCAGTTTGGAGGAAGGGCTGGGAGAAAGANGTTTTATTGGGGATGGGCCATACAGGTCAGACTCCTAAGGAATCTGAATGTCAGTGAGGCCCACAAAGATGAGTGGGCATGAGGAAG
>NW_020954640.1:13230-13380 GCF_900497805.2 Vombatus ursinus | reverse complement strand
ATACAAGGGTCTAATGAAAACCTAATGTAAGGTTTTCAAAGGGAGATAGGGAGAGTCTATAAGGAAAAGCCATTGAGTGTAATATAGCCTCAGGTAACTGTTTGAGACAAGGGTGAATTTAGCAGTTTTCTGGGGTGCATAGAAAAATGG
>NW_020954640.1:12589-13201 GCF_900497805.2 Vombatus ursinus | reverse complement strand
GCCCAAATTCTTTTTGGGGCAAGGGGCAAAGGTCTTGACTTGGGCCTATACCCCATCACTACCTTCAGTCACAGGTAAAGTGGTGCAAGATGATTGAAGAAAAAAGACAGGAGTGAAATGGCACAGAAAGCAAGGGCAGACAGGCCAACAATGTCAAACACACACACACACACACACACACACCACACACACACACACACACACACACACACTCAGCATCATGCAAGCAAGGAAGCACAACACACAATCAGTCCCCAATTTTCTCCTCTAAAGGACAAAGAATGGGACACTTCCACCACCCTCACCAGCCACTATTGTTTTCAGGTTTCATTCCAAGNCAATTTTCTCCTCTAAAGGACAAAGAATGGGACACTTCCACCACCCTCACCAGCCACTATTTTTTCAGGTTTCATTCCAAAAGAGTGCTCAGCTTTTGCCTCGGGAAGGGGGTGGGAACAGCCACACCCCGGGCCTAGCCTGCCAGAGGGCAGAGAGGGGTAGGACGACTGGGGGAGGTGTCGGCCTCTGGCTCCAAGGTGGCTGGTCCCCAGACCTTTGGGCAGAGATGGGGTGGGGGAGGCAAGGGAGAGGCCTCAGTGACCTTCCCACCCC
>NW_020954640.1:11828-12576 GCF_900497805.2 Vombatus ursinus | reverse complement strand
CCCCTCACTCCTAGCCAGGGCCTGGGAAGCACTTATGGTGCCTGAGATGGGTCTGACCTCATTTAGCTGGGCAGGGTTTCCAGCAGAGTGGCAGGGGCTGCTCTAGGAGTCTAGTCTAGGCTGTTTGGGTGTGGCTTCTAAGGGATGTGAGGGTGGGGACCAGGGTCCTTTTCCTCAGACCCAGGCATCTTGGAATACCCCTGAGAAACCTGAGGTAGGGCTAACAGAGAGGAGGAGTTCACAGAAGTGTACTGGTTAACTCTATGTTGATGGCTCAGAAATAGTGTAAATAGTGTATGGGGGGGCAGGGGGAGGGGTGTCCCTAATCCACTGGGACCCTGAATATCCCGAGTCAGCCCAGCCACCTCCAAAAAGAATGCGGCACTTCCACCACCTTCTGGCCTGCAGACATGATGGCATGATGGAGAGGTCTGGTGAAATTCAGAGTCCCATTAAGTGACATCCCCCCCGGGCTCTTGTTCCTGTCTCTACTTATGCCTCCATCTCCCTCTGACTCTCTCCTCCACACCTCCTCCCCTAGGGTCTGGGACAGAACCGCAAGAGAGTGTTTAGCCTCTGCATTCCTAACTCTCAAATTCTATTTAAAATGTTTAAAAGTAGGTGAGGTGGACTGAGTTGTCACAAAAACAACCCCCCTCCCACCCTAGCCTGACCTCCTGAGTTTCTACTTCAAAGGATTGCTAATCCACAATTGTAAATTCTCCTACCCCAAAGGATCGCTAATCCA
>NW_020954640.1:8585-11776 GCF_900497805.2 Vombatus ursinus | reverse complement strand
GCGTGTGTCTGGTTACTCTCGGCCCGTCCATTTCAGTAGGAATCTTCCTAACAATCTGAAACTAAGAATCAAGGTGGACTTTGACCCAGCAATACCCCTTCTAGACCTGTATCCCAAAGAGATCATACAAACAGGAAAATGATCCAAGTGTATAAAAATATTTAAAACAGCTTTTTTTGTAGTGGCCAAGAATTGGAAATGGAGGGGATACCCATCCATTGGGGAATGACTGAACAAGTTGTGGTGCATGAATGTAATGGAACACTTTTGTGCTGTGAGAAATGATGAACAGGTGAACTTCAGAAAACCCTAGAGATACGTATATGGACTGACACTGAGTGAAGTGAGTAAAACCAGGAGAACATTGTACACAGTAATAGTCACATTATGTGTTGACAAATCACATTGATAGACTTATCTCTTCTTAGCAATGCAAGGAAAATGATGTCCACATCCAGAAAAAGAACTATGGAGTCTGAATGCAGTGAAGCGCATTATTTCCTCTCTCTCTCTCTCTCTCTCTCTCTCCCCCCTCTTCTTCTTTCCTCTCTCTCATGGTTTCTCCTCTTTGTTCTAATTCTTCTTTACAACATGACTGATGTGAAAATAGTTTTAATATGAATATATGTTTCTTCAAGTATCACAGGTAGCTTTCACATCACAACCCTTTTAGAAGCAAAGTTCATTGAAATGTGGAAAAAAATATAGCACAACTTGACTTAACATAGGATCCTCAGTCCTCTTCAGAGTCATTGTGAATGACACTTGTTCAAAAATGGTCTCCTTTGCAGGATTCCATTAGTATCCTGTGACAATTGTTTCCTAAAAATTAGGTGTGAGATAGCCTTTTCTCTGATCACTCTTCAGATGGACTTGAGCCCCAAAAGGATCTAAGGTAGAAACCATGAAATGATCCAACAGCACTATGTAACTAGGTGAGGTAGACTTGACTGAGCTTGCCTTCTTGGCTCTCCTTTCTTCCTTCCTCATTCAGGCAGATGCAATATAGAGTTTGGATCGAAAGTCAAATTTATTTTCCCAGTTGTGCATTTTTAATTGAGCAAAGTTCTTTTGAGAAATTCCTGATATAGTCTACTGTAAAGGGATTTATGATTTTCATGTTAATTGATGTGATATGTGTAAGGACTGTACTAGTAATTTAGAGTTTAAGAACTACCATTTCTTATTCTAGCTTGGAAGTCAGAGAGTCACAATGCAGCTTAGAGTTATCAACTCTGATAGTGCTTTCATTCCTCTGCTTATGTACATTAAGTGAAGCAAATCAAAGATTATAAAACCTGTTCCCCCCTACAGAATTCTGATTCTGAGCCCACCTAGTCATCATGATCCCCAAGGTTTGAAAATTGTCCCCACAGGACTCAAGAACATCTGTATTGTCCTACACAAATGGAGTTCCCATAAGAAACTGCTCAAGCCCTAGAAATAATTGTGTGGTAATTCACCTCTCTCCCTACTCTCCCACCTTTCCCCCAACCGATCCAGTCACGAATGCATTTAAAGTTCAATTAACACTACTACTTCTCAGGAAATCCAAAGAAAGAAGATAAAGCTCCCTGATATCTGAAGGCCCAAGGCAGAGGAGGATAAAGTTCGGCCAGATTTACATGATGTACTGGTAAGGACAGAGGCNTCATCCAAATGGCATTTTAGCAGACCTTTGACAGAAACAGGGTTTTTTTTTCCATGTCTGAACTTTCGTCAGCTCTGCCTTAGCAAAGTAAGATAGAAAACAAATGATCATCAGGATGGAATATCACCTAATGGGACCTGTACATGGTAGAAGGAGGCGGCTGTCTTAGATGGCAGTGTTCATTTGACATTTTTCTTGACATACTAAGGAAAATGCAATCATTTAGCTTCTCATGGAATATCTGCTNATAGGATTGTTTTTCTATCACAGGACAGTCCATATGCACACAAGTTCATGAAATGAAAAAAGAGGTTTAGTTGGAAGGGAACAAGTTATTTGTAAAGGGATTGCATGGAAGTACATGGAGTACTACTACATATCAAGGACACAAAAGATGTCCTGCAGCATAATGTGTCAAACCTCTTACATTTTCCCTCTGTAATAATCAGAGAAGTAACTTCAAAATGAGATAAACAGAGTATATACTGGTTAAAACAAGTACTCAAGTGTTGTTTTTGTGACCTGATTTCTGTCAGGGCCCCCCACTCAAAGACCGCTCTTCTTTTTGTTACTCTCTTTTCTTATTATTAGGAGATACCTCTTTTCCAAGGGTAAAATAGGGCAAGCAAGCTGTGCCCTGTGCCTTGCATAGCAACAATCCTATGTGCTCATTCTCTAGACGAACTGTTCTGCCCCTAAATCACAGGACTGACTGACTGGGCCAAGCTCAGGTAAGCACCAGTAATTACAACATTCCAGTCATGAAGCTCTGATGTAAAGGGACTTTTTGTCAATAGGAAACCTTGCCTCACTCTGGCTACACCACACTGCTTGACTCTTTGTCTAACCACAACTATGTATATAAATCAACTATAAAAACAACTATATATATCACTACTTTGGGCCTCCAAGTCATGCAGAAAACACTGGCATGCATATCTAGTTTGCCTCCTCCAGTGGGACAAAGAAGACTGTTTACCTATAACCTCTGTCAACTCTGGTATTCTATTTTATTTTTTAGAGTTGATAAATGTTGTATAACTTCTGTGAGCTCTTCGATGTGGTCACCATTAACATTTCAGATGAGAGAAGTCATAACAGCGCAGCTAATGGAGAAAGTTTTGAATTCACAACACTGGTTGAGTTCACAAACCTAGGAAGTTAAGTGAAATAAAAAAACAGAAGACTGGGTTGTGGGAAGCAAGAAGATGATCCAGATAGAGACAAGGCCAAAAAGGTTCTCTTTTACTTCTTTCATTATGGCCTTGAGTGATGTCTGTGTAATGAGTGCTCCACAGAAAAGAGATGTTCAAATACCAGTCTTCCTTCAAAAAGATGTACATGGCAGTCAAGTCATAGAGCAAATCTTTATGCTTTTCTGAAATCCAATGGCAGGCCATCTTGCCATGAGTCTGAATGAGCTTCTCATCCTCAAATNATGTACATGGCAGTCAAGTCATAGAGCAAATCTTTATGCTTTTCTGAAATCCAATGGCAGGTCATCTTGCCATGAGTCTGAATGAGCTTCTCATCCTCAAAC
>NW_020954640.1:8397-8508 GCF_900497805.2 Vombatus ursinus | reverse complement strand
ATACTTGTCTAATTTGAATTCCCTATGTTTTTCACCCTCGTTCCTCTTCTTTGATCGGTTACCCTTTAGTTTTTCATCTTCCATCAACTACCACCAACTTTTTAAAGGATT
>NW_020954640.1:130-8317 GCF_900497805.2 Vombatus ursinus | reverse complement strand
TCTATCTCTGCTTTCATCTCTTCTGCAAATTTCATTGGTTTTTCACAACAATGGAACACTTTGGAGTGCATGTATTTAATTCATGATTTTTACTTCTTAATCCATTCATCAAGCCTGCACCTTACCTAGTAACTACTGTGCAGAAAGGCCTTATGATTCTTTCTCTTGAAGGTTCTCTTTTCACCTGTCATTTCCATCTCCCTCTTCACCTGCATAAATAGGCTAATGAAGCCTAGAGAAGAATCCCAGAGGTCAGTCCTTGTTTTTGGATTGGGTGCAGCCAAAAGGAGAAATTTTCCTGAAGACCTCAAATTCTTCTCTTCCCCCTGCCAAGTTGTGAGAAAGGCCATCTTACCTGTTAAATGAAGGAGTACACACTGCATCATTCAATTCTCACTCAAATGGGGAGAAAACTAGTTTTCCCTGAAGGCAGTTTCTTTTCCCATCTTCCTTATTTTTTGAAGGCAGAGATTTCCACCTTTCTTCCTTTAATATTCTCACCCTAGTTCTTGCATATTTTTGCTTTTGGCATTCTCAGTAGTTGTTGTCTTCCATACTGAAAGGAACTTTAACTTCATCCTATGCCAGTGACACCCCTAAATGACAGGAGTCCCTTGCTTAGTCTCCTAGAACTTCCAGACCAGGTGTGACTAGCTAGAGACCTTTTTTTCAAAGTGCACATAGATTTCTGCACAACAGCTTCCACAGCCTTTTCCCTAACATATTGTGACCCAGTTTGATATTGCGCCACCATGAAAGTGAAATGTGTTTGAAAAGCCTCCAAATCCAATTGCAGGGCACCTGGGTAATTCAGAGAGCATCCCTCTGTCAGTTCCTGTTATCCCTCCACCCCAGGATCACCTTCAGACTTATGATGAGATTAACTGGCACTATTTTCATTTCATCTTGAATTTCTTCCTCTGATTCAGATAATGACAGTGGAAAAAGATAAACATTCTTCTGGTAAAACTCTTTAGTGTTTTAGATACACAGCAGTATTCCTGGTGCCATGAAATTAATTCAGAAATGACTTATTTTCTCCTGCTGAAGTTCTCTTCTGATTTCATCCTCTGCTAGAGTGACTGCCAGCTATGCTGCAGTCACAAGGAGGAACCCAACCTCAGAAGTTGCCAATCAGATGTTGTCAGCTCCCTTTGCTTAGAAATGGGCTGGTATAGATTATTAAAATAGGATAAAAACTGAAATGTCAAGGAAAGGTTAATGAAAGGTGTATAAGGAGAAAACTGCCCTTTTTTTCTCCAACCAAAGACAAAGTTTATTGGAACATTTATTGGCCAGACTCCTAAGGAATCTGAAGACTACTGAGCTATTGGCTAGATGATAAGAATCTGAGCATTTGGTTAGATTTTAAGAATCTGAGCAGATCAATGAAGACTAGGTGGACCTTATGTAAAGAAAGGCTGTAGGAGGGAACAAGGAGTGGCCANCCAGAGATCTGGACCATGTGGCTAAGGGGAAACAGAATGTAGATAGGATAGAGAATGGGAAGTGGTCAGGGCCAATTGGAAGGTTTTTGTTTTTGTTTTTTCAACAGAGGCTGACTTCAATTATCACTGAAATTCTCCTCCCCAAACCAAACTGAAGGTGTTTCTGATTTAATTTTTGTTGTTTGGGGATATCAAATGACTACACATTCAGGTCAAAACAGCAAGATCTCAAACACCTGTATTCATCTTTTACTGACCACTTGCTCCGATTATAGAAATTTGCTCTAAGAGGATAAAACAGGGGCTAGATTTAGGGCTCAGATAAGACAGGATAAAACATCTTTAGTTCTATTTGGATTCAGATAATTCAGTCTTCCAACCAGGCCGTATCAAATGCGCTTCACAGTCAGACTCAGGAATAGCAAGGTGGGTAACATTCCTTTTCAAAGGAACATAATGGTGAAACTGAGCCAGGAGCATCCCATCTTAACTGAGGTAAAAATTATCATCAAGAAATCCAAGCTGAATATCTTCTGAATTGTGGCTTGCCACACCCTTCCTTGCTTGGATTTCTTTCAGTAAATAGATGTGATGTGGCTCCCAGTCTAGCCTTNGGGTTTTTTTGGCCAAACCTATCATCTTGATTCCCCTGGAAGAGGAGCGGGTAGTTGCCTTTAAAAAACAATATGATAGTTACTTAGAAGAAATAAGCCAAAGAAGTCAATACTTAAAAACGTTTCTAGTCATTGATGGAAAGCTGTTGAAATCTTGGGAAAATGTTCCTGCATGTCTTCTCATTAGGTGTGGATGTTATTTCAGGCTTCCTGGGTGGCCTTACAGTCATTTCTCTTTCAGCAATAAAAACTATTGAAGTGAAACCCGGTTTTGAGAGCATTAGGACTTTCTATAAGATCCTGAGTCCTCAGCAGGGTGTCCATGACAGATAATTGTAAAGAATGGACTTCTATATAAGATTCCGTAAGTGGCCTGTGAAGCGGCTTTCCTTGGACTGAGGTGTGACATGATTCTTTTTTCTCATTCAAATTCATATGGACCTATTTCAAAGAAAGGTCTGTGAGAAAAGTTGTCAGATTGTATACAGTTATAGTCAAAGTTTCCAGAAGAATTATATGCAGATATAGATTACTGAATGTGGGCACACATTCAAAGAGTAATCAACTTTATAACAGTGCATGTGAAGTAAATTGTTTATAATAGCTTCACCTTCTAGCCATATTCAGATGAATAACCTGTAGTAAATTAGGATCTCCCTTTAAGTCATTTACAAGATAAACTACAAGCCATTCTTCTCTTGAAATACCAATTGTACTGCTATTCTTTTCATTACCAAAGTACCTAGATAGTTGTGATGTGAATCTCAGTAACAGAATTATATCCTGCTTTCACAAATTGTGGCATCATTAGAGCCTTGACTTTGTTGTCTTCTGAGTGTCTGTTTTGAATTTCACTTTCACCATAATAACTTTCTATCGTCAGAATTTTTCTCTGTTGTTTTCTCATTTTTCCAGTCTATTTTTTTTAGCCAAAGTAAGGTTCTGCTTCCTGGGTGGAAGGTGTGCTGTCCCAAGTATCAGAGGTTTTGTGTAGCCCTTTTCAGAGATAATTTTGGGGTCCTATAAGTTATCAGTTTTTCCAAGGTGGTATGATTTAGAGAGGAGTGTGTACTACTCTTCTGGCCTGTGTTTTGGTCTGTGAGAGACCACAAACNCTCTTTTCTGTCCCAGAACTGTGACAAGGTCTCTGTTATGGTGTATGATTGCTCTCCATCACTCTAGGACAGTCACCTAGGGCTATGACTGTTTCAATGGGAATAGAAAAGTTGTATTCTGTCAAAAGCCTTTTCTGTATCTATTGAGATAATCGGGTGGTGTCTGTTATTGATGTGATCAATGATACTGATAGTTTTCCTAACATTGAATCAGCCCTGTACTCCTGATATAAATCCTACTTGGTNTATATTCATTAGGGAAATTGTTCTATAATTTTCTTTCTCTGTTTTGACACTTTCTGGTTTAGGTGTCAGTTCTGTATTTGTATCATAGATTCTCTCTTCTCCTATTTTCCCAAATAATCTATATAGTATTGGAATTAATTGTTCTTTAAATGTTTAATAGAATTTGCTTGTAAACCCATTTGATTTTTTTCCAAGGTAGTTAATCAATGATTTGTTCAATTTCTTTTTCTGAGATGGGGTTATTTAAGTATTTTACTTCCTCTTCTCTTCATCTGGGCAATTTATATTTCTGTAAGTATTCATCCATTTCACTGAGACTGTCAAATTTATTGGCATTCAGTTGGGCAAAATAGTTCCTAAGTATTGTTTTAATTTCCTCTTCCTTGGTGGTGGATTCACCCTTTTCACTTTCATTACTAAAAGTTATCTTTCCGTGGCCCTTTATTATGTATAATTTTTATCTCATCATGATCTGAAAATTATGCATTTAATACTTCTGCCTTTCTGCACTGGATTGTGAAGATTTTATGCCCTAGTGCATGGTCAACTTTTGAGTATGTGCCATGTACCTCTGAGAAAAAGTTGTATTTCTTTCTATGCCCATTCAATTTTCTCCAGAGGTCTATCATACCTAACTTTTCTAATGTTCTTTTCACCTCCTTAATTTCTGTATTGTTTATTTTATGGTTAGACTTATCTAGTTCAGAGAAGGGGATGTTGAGGTCCCCTACTACTATAGTTTTGCTGTCTTATCCTTCCTGTAACTCCTCCGAGAATATGGAAGCTATACCATCTGGTGAATATATGTTTAGTAATGATATTACTTCATTGTCTATGGTGCCTTTGAGCAGGCTGCAGTTTCCTTCCTTATCTCTTTTGATCAGATCTATTTTTGCTTTTGCTTTGTCTGAGATCAGGATTGCTACCCCTGCTGTTTTTGTTTTTTTGTTTTTTTACTTCAGCTGAAGCATAATATATATGTAAACAGTTTTCCCTTATTAATAACATGTTGGGGTTATTTTCTGTCCCATTTACCTTTTTATGTCTTTCTTGAGGCTTGTGTTTGAAGATCAAATTTTCTGTTGAGGTCTAGTGTTTGCATCAGGAAGGTTTGGAAGTCTTCTATTTTGTTGAATATCCATCTCTTCCCCTGAAAGATTATGATCATTTTCTCTGGTAGTCGATCCTTAGTTGTAATCCAAGCTCCTTAAGCTCTCTTTTCTGCCTTGGAATTGTGAGGAGCATTTCCTCTCCACTTCTGGCACAAGCTGCACCATACCAGTACTCCTCCTCAGCCCAGGATCACCACCTAGGGCTGTGACCCAGATCCAAGCATGGGCAAAGCAAGAGAATCCTGCCTTAGCACCAGCAAAGAGATCTCTGCAATCCTTCTGTGACCAGCCACTTGATCCTCCCTAAATATGTGGGCTGAGAGCTCTGGAAGCAGCCACTGCCCTGGGGCTGAACCAGTACTGGAGTACTGGAGACCATGCTGCTCTCTCATTGAGATCCCACAGACCTTTCCCACTGACCTTCTAAGTTGTCAGGTGTTTGTGTACTGAGAAGTCTGGAAGCCACTAGAACTGCTAATGATTTAGTCCTCTGAGGCCTTCTCCAGGTTTGCTAAGATTTGATCTTTGCCTAGGTGACCCATGCTGAACTGTGCTCCTCTTTCAGCCTGGCATAACACACCTTTCCCATCAACCATCCATGTTGTCTTGGGCTGGAAATTTGCTTCACTCTGTCTTTTTTGTGGGTTCTGCTGTTCTAGAATTTCTTTAGAGCCATTTTTTGCAGGCATTTGGAGAGGTTTGGAGGAGACCTCAAGCAAGTCACTGCTTTTACTTTGCCATCTTGGCTCTGCCCCCAGGAATCTTACTCATTGGTTTTTATCCTGTCTGTTATCAAATGGGGAATGGCTTGCATTGAGGGCCTGCAATTCTCAGCAAAGAGGAGTTTTAGAACATGGATTCAGTTTGTACAGTTTGGTAAGTTCTCCTGGAGACCTATTTCCACAAAACAGGCCATTTTGGAAGAGGTGTCAATTTCTGTAGTGGCTAGACTCTTCACCACTTCTAATCAGTCAGAATTACTACATCAAGAAGGAATCTCCTTTCTGTTAAGTACATATTCACCATAGCTTTAGTGCCAACATTTCACCTCTCCCTTTTTATTAGAAAAAATGCCCCCAAAGAATATCACCTCCCCTTTTCTGGGAAGGAGTTCTCTGAAATATGACCAGTAAAGGCAAGTCTGCCTCAAGTAATGAGTGTGGAATACTTTGTGAACATTTTGTTTCATGTAGATTAAGCAGTGTTTTCTGAACATCTCATTTTAGTCATTGAGGATCACATCGATTCATCCTAATCTCTTTTAGGAGAATTTTTTTTTATTGGAGCTGAGAAAACCTGACGTAAAACCCGAGACATAGAAACCACATCAATTAAAATTAAAAGCCCAAAGAAGATGAAACCTGAAGCTTTGTAACAAGAAATTCATGTTTAGTTAGCCACACTAAGAGAGCCCATTTACTCTTAATCCCATCATGGCCCTAAAAAAGTTTGAGAGATATAGTTTCTGGGTGGTTTAATTATTTTAGTAATAAATTCTACATGTTTTTTAATGAAAGGGTGGTCATTTAAACACTTCTGAGACCAAAAATCCCCATAGCAATGAACTCAAGTTTACATGCACTTCAAAGAGTGACTACCCCACAGAGTCAACATCAGCTCTGATTGGTTAACAATTCCAGAGTGAATGAACTACAATTGCTACAATTGCTATAAAACAATGAGGGCCTTGTGATATGTGACATGGATCACCCAAATCTTGGTCAAAGAGACTTATCAATTTCTATATCACTTCTCTGACAAAAGGGAGGACCTAGATTTCACCAGACCTGTCTGAGCAAACACAGTAAGCAGAAATGTACTCATTTGTCCAAAATTAGAATTTCTTTTACTGTCTTTGATTAGATCTCAGCCAGCCTGGCTGTGTTAATGTTTTAGGAAGATTGCCCATACTGGTTGATTTCTGGATGAGGAAATAGAAAAGAGGAAAAACTTGGTCCTAATTTAGTAATTAATTATTAATACAAGAGAGAAAAAATAATTTCTCACAAGTCCACATTTGATTTTATGAAGAAGTAAAGCCTCCTTAACAAACCACTAACTGATATGATGAACACTTTATCAAGGGTTCTTAACTATGGGAAATGTGAGGGAAAACAATATGAGTGGAAGAAGGGAAAGAGATTGATCACATTGACCAAATCAAAGGAGGCACTGAGTCCATAGTCATTTGCAAACAGAAACTCATGCACTATCACTCCCTCCACTTTGGTCTATAGATGTATGGATATATTACTCAATGTGTGTGTAGGCACAAATACACAGACACACAAACACACACATTGAGTAGTAAGTTTCAAAGGTGCATATCAAGCAATTTTTTATAGTAAAATATCTTCAACTTCTAGCCAAATAAATAAGCTTTCTATCTAAAGAAAAGAAAATAAAATGAATAATAAAACAACAAACAAAATAAATAAAATAATAAAAATTTAAAAATAAAAATTAAATTAAAAAATGTGGATTTCATTTACAAGATAGACCACAAGCCATTCTTCTCTTCAGAAACCAATTTACTGCTCTTAATACCAGTACTGAGATGATTGTGATGCTAACCCCACTAAACAACAGAATTATATCCTGCTTTCACAAATCTTGGCATTATTTCCCTAATTGTTGAGAAATTAAAAGCCATTAACTTAGAGAGAAACATAGCTAGTAAGAGATGTCATGGCTAAATATTTAATTAGATAGTTGTTTGGAATATAAAAAGGACCAAAATTTTAGGCCAAATAGATCCAATTTTGTACTAGCATATTGAAAGTATGGGGGAACCTGTGACCATGAGGGCACATGTAGCGCTCTACGGCCTCAAATGCAGCCCTTTAACTGAATCCAAACTTCAGAGAACAAATCCCCTTAATAAAAGGATTCATTCTGTAAAACTTGGACTCAGTCAAAAGGCCACATCCAAGGACCTAGAAGGTCACATGTGGCCTTGAGGCTTCACATTCTCCACCCTTCCACTATAGTAACTCAAATGTAGTTCAGCATTTACCTACAGATCTATTTGGTTTCATTTATGCTGTTCCTGTTCTATGTAACATGTATCTCAGTCTTTCAGAATGATTTGAGTGTGCTTAGACAAACATAAAGAAACTTGTGAAACAAAGATGTGAATCTATTCAATTGTGAGGTTAGTCAGGAAATGCTTTTATTTATATTTTATATATATTATATATTGTCATATTATATTTATATATTATATGTTAATATATATTATATATATTCTATGAACACGTTAACATGTTCATAAAAATTTGCACAAAAGATGAATCAAGGACATAAAGAATAAGGTTTCCCTAACTTCATGTCAATTCCAGGCTGAAGTTATGTAGGAAGTCAATTGCATAAAGCCAGTCTTAAAGTCAGCTATTTGGGATATTTTCCATTTGAAAAGAAATGTCATACTGAGGAAATTGACTCAGGATAATCCTGTCTCAATACATGCCATGAGTTGTTCTCCCAGCTGTTCCCCTGAGAACTCCAGCATATATATAAACCTTATGGATTTAATAGCATTTGGTGGTGATCATATCTGGAGGCAGACTCAGAATACTATCAGTTATAGTCCTATTAGGTCTTAAATAGTAAATTGCAATAATCAGGATGGATTCATCTTCTAAGGATCACA
>NW_020954640.1:0-125 GCF_900497805.2 Vombatus ursinus | reverse complement strand
ATAATCAAAATCTATATTGATATCACTAGTACTCATGGCAAGTAGATGTTTTTTCATCCCTAGGTTCAACATCGCACAAGTGATTTTGCTTTCCAATGCTTCAAAACAAACCACAAAAGGCATGG
>NW_020954639.1:16685936-16746711 GCF_900497805.2 Vombatus ursinus | reverse complement strand
ACTGGATACTGAGAGGTTCAGTGAATTACCTAAAATCACAGAGGTAGCAGGTGGTAACTTTGGAGTTTGAACCCAAATCAACATCCTTTCCCCTGTGACACTATACCCCCAGATATTGAAGAGTCTGCATCCTAACAAAGATGGTATAAGTTACAAAAAACAATCCTTGTTCCACCTTTGATTGGTAATATCGAGGGAATCATCGAACAGAGAGATGTGTGCTTGCTAAAGGAGTTCAGCATTGTGAAGGAGGGTATACAATGCAATGCCCAGTGGAACAAAAGGATTTGGTCGTACTGATGGTGAGGGCCTCCAGATGCTCTGGTCTGAAGATGACACTGAGCTGGTTGGAATTTCCATGTGTTTACAGAAAACCTCCTAAGTGGTTCCTCTACTCTCTCCAAAAAGTAGGCCTAATACTCCACACAGGAAAAAGTAAGTCAAAGGAGTGGAGTGTCTACTGGTAGTCTAGAATATGCATTTGGATGGTTAACCTGCAGAACTAGTCAATCAGTATATTTATTTTGGACAAATGCTTTAAAAGGACAATGAGCTGATCCAGAATTGTTTTTGGCTAGGCAATGGGGTTAAGTGACTTGCCCAGGGACACACAGCTAGCTACATGTTAAGTGTCTGAGGCCGGATTTGTACTCAGGTCCTCCTGACTCCAGTGCCAGTACTCTATCCGCTGTACCACCTAGGTGCCCCATTGATCCCAGAATTTAACAGAAGCAGAGCCACCTGGATTGCCTTTGGAAAATTGAACAGTTTTTATTTAATAGCCTTAGGTTTTCCCCTAAAATTAAATCTCATCTTTTTTTTTTTTTTTTTGGTGAGGCGATTGGGGTTAAGTGACTTGCCCAGGGTCACACAGCTAGTAAGTGTTACGTGTCTGAGGTTGGATTTGAACTCAGGTCTTCCTGACTCCAAGGCCAGAGTTCTATTCACTGTGCCACCTAGCTGCCCCTGAAATAGCATTTTTTTAACGCCCATGTTAACATTAACACCAAGTACAATAATTTCATGGAGAAATGAAATCAAGGTAAATTAAACAGCCCAGCAGAAAGTATCTTAGTCAGCAAACATCTGCCTTAATAGTCAAAGTTGTTAAAGGCAGCACCAAGGTAGAGGGTAAACTCATTTGTAAAATCTTAAAAAAACAAAAGATGACGGATGATTATTAGCAGTTTTGTCTCATAAAACAAAGGAGAGTCCATAGGAAATAAAACCCGTCTAAAGAAAACTGTCAAGCAGCATCATCCCAAGGGCACACTAGGATGAAAATGGAAAAAAGGGCACAAACATAAAAATGGAAATGATTTCCAAAACATATTACAACAAACTATTTGATCCATCAAGGACACTGGGATCACCTCACCTGACCTTGACATCACAATCTCTAAGATACAGAAGAAGTATAAATGGTCTTAATGAGAACAAAGAAAGGTAAAGTAGTCCTACTGGGACAAATGTGTAATTAAAAGAGGATATTCATGGAGATGACATCAACTTATAAGGATTTTGGATGATGATTTATAAGGTATCTAAAGTGTGGGAAGATAACAAAGGTATGGTCAAAATTCTAGCTATATAAATAGAATACTTTCAGTGAAAAAGCTTTTTGAAGTGATATCTAGTATTAACCATTACTTAATTTCTCAAAATGATGCTATTATATAAAAGTCTAACCAGCATGTTAATAATTTTACACTAACAAAAGGGAAAAAATGAGCATTTTTAGTATTAAGTACATATAGTGAAAACATATACACTCCCCAAGCTCAGAATAATTCAAGTCAGTAAATTATTTCCCATCTTGCCTTATGTTGAGCTAATAATGCCTAAGAAAAGTGGTTATATTACATTTTGTAGATTTCATTTATCTCCCTATCTTATAAAGTTGTACCTACTAATTATAGTCATGCATTCTAAATTATTTTTTCAATAATTTATGGCATTATTTAGAAAGGTACTTTAAAAAACTTTATGATAATACACACATATATATACAAAACAGATTTAAAGTCTTTGTAGTTGTTTAGTCACGCCCAACTCTTCATGACCCCATTTGGGGTTTTCTTGGCAAAGACACTGGAGTGGTTTACCGTTTCCTCCTCCCGCTCATTTTACAGATAAGGAAACAGGCAAACAGAGCGAAGTGACTTGCCTGGGGTCACACAGCTAGCAAGTGTCTGAGGCCAAATTTGAACACTCAGGCCTTCCTGACTCCAGGCCCCGTACGCTATCTGCTGCAACCCCCTAGCTGCCTAGATTTAAAGTCACATTGAGAGAAATATCACCGGCAGTAGGGAGAACCATGGAAAGCCTCATGCAGAAGATAATGCTTAAACTAAGTGTTGCTCAGGATGCCAAGAGACTGAGGTGATGGGAGAATGCCTTCCATGACAGATAGATAAATATGACATTTATTAAGTACTTACTATGTCCCAAGCACTGTGCTAAGTGCTAGTTACACAAATACAAGCAAAAAAATAAACTCCTTACCCTAGAGGTAATGAGGGAAAACAACACAAAAATGGGAGCTGCAAAAGTGAAGTGAGAGTACCCACATGAGTACAGAAGCAGAGCCAGGAGAAAGGTGAGCATGGATGGACTGGACACTTCCTGAAATAGTGCTCCCAGTCAGGAATTCACCAATTAACAGCTAGGTGGCACAGCAGATAGAGCACTGGAGGTGGAGTCATGAAGATCTGAATTCAAATCTGGTCTCAGATATTAGCTGTGTGATCTTAAGTCATTTAACCTCTGTTTGCCTCAGTTTCGTCAACTGTAAAATGGGGATGAAAATAGCACCTACCCTCACAGGATGGTTGTGAGGATCAAATGAGATAATATTTGTATGTGCTTAGTAAAGTGCCTGGCACCTAGTAGATATTATAATAACTGTTTATTCCCTCACCTCAGTTGGAGGAGGGAGTTAAAGCCATCCCTGGAGTGAAAAGGTTGCTGAAGCAGAGGTAGAAAAGGCCAGAAGGAGAAGTGGAGCCTGGAGAGAAGTAAGGATAGATGGCCTGGTCTTTGGACAGTCGGGAATGGGATGTCATGTGTAAGGACTGAGCCCAGAAGCCAATTTGACCAGATCTTAGAATGTCTGCAGCTGCTTATGGCCCTTGGGCCACCTATGGTATGCCAAAGGATTTTGGGCAGCCCATGGAAAACATCCTTTGTACATAGACGAAATCCTTTGACAGGCTGAGGGCCCTTTGGCTGTAAGTTGTGCAGGCCTGTGTGGGAGGGACTGATAGAAATAAGAATAGAAATGTAAGCTGGGGCAACATAGCAAAAGACTTTAAATGCTAAGGGGTACAATCTATAATTAGTAGAAATTTCCATTCAAAAGAAAAAAGATTATTTTATTTTTATTTCTTTGTTTTTTTTTCCCTTCCCACCTCCCTCTCTAAGAAAGTGTGCAATCTCATCAGTCTAATTTGACTATGATAAGACATCAAAGTGATAAAATTAGAATTAGTATTCCAGTTGGACAATAAGGGAATTCCAGTTTCTTGTACACTATAGTATAGTATAGTATTTTCAAATTAGTGCCAGATCTGAAGTCAGGAAGAATTATCTTAGACATTTACTAGCTGTGTGAGCCTGGGCAAGTCTCCTAACCCTTTTTGCCTCAGTTTCCTCATGTGTAAAACGAGAAGGAAATGGCAAACCCCTCCAGTATCTTTGCCAAGAAAACAAGAGTTGGACACAACTGAACAACAATTTTCAAATCAATTAGCCTGTGTGGAAGGAAGCATATTTGTTGGACTAACATCCAACAAACCTTTATTAAAGGCTTACAGTGTGTGGAGTACTCATCCATGCAATGAGGAAGATGCAAAGTTGAGAAAGCAAAATGTCCCTCGGCATACTGTTCAGTAGAGGGATGAGAGCAGCACTATACAGGTATACAAAGGCCTCTCTTAAAAAAGTATACACAACAGGCTTTTAAGTTAATCTTCGTTATTAACATTTTGTCCACCAATTTCTTAAGTTTAGCCAATCAACAAAGAATAAATCAAACACCGATTGTATCATCTGCAGATTTACTAGGCGAAAAAGCTCACACTGAAAACTTAACAATTGGCTTTCAAGAGTGAGTTGGAGTCCACTTTAGGATATCACTCTAGACACAATACAGATATATATCTATTTCGGGATAAGCTCATTAGAAAATTTGCAAACAGTGCTTCATGAGTCTGAAGAAGAGAGTGGTTACCCTCCAAGGGATCAAGGATTAATGTAAGAGCTGTCTTTTATGTTAGCTTTTATTAAGAAATGGTACAATTCACAACACACCCATCAGATTGGCTAACACGACAAAACAGGAAAATGATAAATGTTGGAGAAGATGTGGGAAAATTGGAATACTAATGCATTGTTGGTGGTGTTGTGAATTGATCCAACCATTCTGGAGAACAATTTGGAACTATGCCCAGAGAGCTATAACAATGTGCATACCCTTGGACCCAGCAATAGCACTTCTAGGTCTGTATCCCAAAGAGATCATACAAATGGGAAAAGGATCCATGTGTACAAAAATATTTATAGCAGCTCTTTTTGTGGTGGCAAAGAAGTGAAAATTGAGGGGATGTTCATCAATTGGGGAATGGCTGAACAAGTTGTGGTATATGAATGTAATGGAAGACTACTGTGCTATAAGAAATGATGAGCAAGCAGACTTCAGAAAAACCTGGAAAGATTTGTATGGACTGATGCTGAGTGAAGTGAGAAGAATCAGGAGAATGTTGTACACAGTAACTGCCACGTTGTGTAATGACTAACTTTGATAGACTAAGCTCTTCTCAGAAATGCAAGGATCTATGAACATCTCCAAAAATCTCATGCTGGAAAATGCTATCCACATCCAGAGAAAGAACTACAGAGTCTGAATGCAGATCGAAGCATACTATTTCCTCTTTTTTTCTGTTTTGTTGTGTTTCTTCTTTCTCATGGTTCCTCCTATTGGTTCTAATTCTTCTTTACAACATGACTAATGTGAAAATATGTTTAATAGGAATGCATATGTACAGCCTATTTCAGATTTGCATGCCAATCTGATTTAATTTAATACTCCTATGGAAATGAATGTTGAAAACTGAAAAAAATTAATAAAATATAGGGTACAATTTCAACAGGCAAAGATGGGGATCTTTGGGGGCTAGAAAAAACATGCCTGTTCCTTCCTAATCACCTTTCCAACATAGTTCTTGGTGAGTTGGTCCAGGCGAAAGGAAATGCCCCAAGGTCTGAGAAGTCTCAAGAAAGCATTAGAAGCCCTGGAAACGGAGGGGACAAAGGTGCCAACTGCTGCCAACAACCCTGTTGTCATGGCAAAGGCCTGGGTTCCCGTTTCATGTCCTTGATTCCAGGGATCTAGGAGTTGATTCCCGTGGGAATTCTCTGTGACAATACAGATTGTGATCCTTTCAGGCTTTATCGATCATGCTCATGAGTTGCTGTGGCCAAAATAATGCTAGTCAGAGACTTTGGGTTTCTGCTGAGGAGCCTCTCTGACTTAACTAGTCTGGTTCTTGGACAATAGAATTGATCCATAATGGAAGCCTTCCCAGATTATTGCTCTTCTCCTCCTACCTGTTGGACTGATCCTTCTCATTTTCTCATTTTTTTTTGCAGGATTGTCATCTATGTCTTGCCCACCATGGTTGTGCTCCAGGGCTGTGTCTTCTTTCACTCTGTACACTATCTTGGTTCTCTTTATAGCTTTGGTGGGTGTAAGTACCATCCCAATGCAGACAACCTCCATATCCAGCCTCACATTTCAACTGAGCTGAGTCTTGCATCTTCAGCTACCTGCTGGACATCTGTACGTGGATGTCATCTCAAACTTGACATGGGCAAAACAAAACTTATTTTCCCCTCTAAACCAGATATGTCAAATTCTCAGCTCAGCAGAACCAGATTAAAATGTCACTGGGAAATATTTAACAAAATAATAAAAATACAATATAAACAATGTTAATTTGTGCTTTTCTAAGTCAGTATGCAGTCAGCATACAGGGGTCCCTTTCTATTTGAGTTTGACACCACTGCTCTAGGCGGATCTCAGCTTCTGACTTTGCTGATTCTTCCAAGAGCGTCACCATTCTGCTAGTCCCACCCAGGTTTGAAACCTAAGACTTATCCTTAACTCTTCATTATCACTCACCCACCCCCATACCAAATCAGTTGCTGAGACTTGTAAACTCCAGCTTCTCAACATCTTTCTCATCTGTCCTTCTTACTTATGTGAGAATTACCCTGGTTCAGGCCCCCGTTAACTCTTGCCTTGATTATTAGGATATTCTTCTAATTGGTCACCTTACAGTCATTCTCTCCTCTCTTCCACATAGTTGTCAAATGGATATTCCTAAAGCACAGATTCAAATTGATCTCCTTACCCTCAAGAAACGTCTGGTGGATTTCTATTGCCTTTAGGAAAATTTAGAGAAGAACAGAATTTTTTGTCATCTAAATCCTGTCCTGATCTGACTTAAGGTTAGCTAGTAAGTGTCAGGTCAGATTTGAACTCAGGTAGATGAGTCTTCCTGACTCCAGGCCCAGCACTGTATCCACTTTGACACCTAGCTGCCCAAGGTGGAACAAGAGGAGACATCCTTCCACTCCAGTGGAGGGATGCCTATTCTCTGCGGAGGGAAAACATCTTAGCTGTTAAGCACTAAAGGCTAAAACTGATTACTAAGGGATGGAAATCGTCCTTCAGGATGAATTCAAGAATAAGATAGGTGAGTATTCAATTCAACCCATTTGGGGTTCCTCTTCCTTCTCTCAGTCTCTCTGTTTGTAGGTATAACTCTCTAGACCTGATCTTCAGCCCTCTTCTTTTTTGATACCCCCTCCCTTAGTAATTTCATCTCATTGTTTCCATGACTCCTCTCCCTGTATCTCCAGTCTCTTCTGGAGCTTCTCTAAGTTCTGGTCCCATGTTTTCAGTTGCCTGATAAATGTTACCTCAAACTCCACATGTTCAAAACTGAGTTCATAATTTTCTCATTAAACTTTCCGCTTGTGGTGAGGGATTTTTTTTTTGTTTTTGTTGTTAAGAATTTAAAATTTTTATTTATATAATTTGTTTTCTTCTCACCTTTGTTTCCTGCTGAAGTCTCTCCCACCCCCTCCCAAAGAGCGATCTTCTATAATAAAGAATTTTTAAAAGTTCAGCAAAAGTAACCAACATATATATATATATATATATATGAAAAAGTTTGACATTATATATGCAGTGTTGTTTCACATCCATAATCTCCCACCTCTGCAAAGAATTAGGCAAGTTGTCATCTCGTATCTCCTTTGGTCTTGTAAGTTCATAGCATTTGGTTTCAATTTGTTATTGTCATTCTTTCCATTGTCACTGTCATTCTTTGTTGTGCTGGACCCAGATGGCTCTAGAAGAGAAGATGAGGTTGGTGACTTTGCACAGCCGTCCCTCACTAAAGTTCAATTCACTTGAATGTCATGGTATCACCTCCCAGATGTCATGTTCTTCTTCAAGAAAAAAGGCCAAAGGGGCAGCTAGGTGGCACAGTGAATAGAGCATCGGCCCTGGATTCAGGAGGACCTGAGTTCAAATCAGGTCTCAGACACATAACACTTACTAGCTGTGTGACCCTGGGCAAGTCACTTAACCCCATTGCCTAACCAAAAAAAAGAAAAAAAAAAGAATGAAGGACAAACAACCACAGTCATTATGTGTCCCCTTTTCCTGGTTTGGCTTATTTCACTGTGCATCAGTTTATATGTCTTTCCATGCTCCCCCATATTCATCACCTCCATCATTTTCTAAAGTGTGACAACATTCCATTACATTCATGTACCACAATGTGCTTAGCCATTCTCCAATTAATGAACATCTAATTTGTTTCCAGTTTTCTGCTACCACAAAAGTGCTTCTATGAATAGGATGTGCCTGCTTGGGAGACAAACCCTTGTACCTGCTCATGTTTCCTCCATGTCTGTCTCTGAAGGAAGTTAATGTGCATCTTTTGTGCCTCTAGAGGGCAGCTGGGGTCTGGAAATTCCTTGAAAACAGGGGTTCTCTTTTGCCGCTATTTGTGTCCTCAGCATTTAGCATAGTGCCTGACATATCTACCCTAGTCCATACCCTCCTCACCTTCACCTGATAGAATGTTGAGTTTGAATTGAAGATCAGCTCAGGTGCCACCTGCTAAAGTCCTATCTTCCTTTTGAAATGACTTTGTATTTCCTCCTCTGCAGATAGCATGCCCTGCCTCCTGCACCCTCCTAAGGAGACTAAGCTCATTGAGAACAGGGACTGTTTTTCACTTCTGTTTTTGCTACAGTAATAATGATAATCATAATAATAATGAAGTGATAGTTAACATTTATATAATGCTTACTATAACTTAGCCACTCTGCCATAATTGTCTAATTTGATTATCACAACAATGCTGGGAAGTAGGTGCTATTATTATCCCTATTTTACAGATGGGGAAACGGTGACAAATAGAGGTTAAATGACTTGCCTAGAGTCACACAGCTAGAAGTATCTGGGGCAGGATTTGAACTCGGGTCTTCCTGATTCCAGGCCTAAAATTCTATCTGTTGTACTACCTAGCTACAGCCCCAGAACCTAGCACAGAGCCTTTCATGTAGTGTAAGCTCTTAATTAATGTTTGTTGAATTGACACCTCCTGGTTGGTATTCCTGCTTTCAGCCTCACTTTTCGCTAACCCAGCCTTCACATCTATGAAGTTATCTTCTGGATATACACATTTTCTTATATTATACCCTTGCTTAAAAGTCTTTAGCTGTGTCCTACTGAAGAAAATCTAAGTTCTTTTTTCACTGTTATAATATTTATTTCTAATTACATGTAAAAGTAATTTTTTAACATTTGTTTTTATAAATTTTAGGTTCCAAAATCCATCCCTCCCTCTTAACCCCTTCTAAGACGGCAAGCAATTTGATATATCCATGATATATCCAATTTATCCATGTGTAGTCAAGTAAAACACATTTCCATATTAGTCATGTTGTGAAAGAAAACATAGACCAAAAAAAATCACATAAAAAATAAAGTGAAAAAAATAGTTTTGATCTGTACTCCACCTCCATCAGTCTTTTCTCTGCAGGTGGATAGCATTTTTGATCATGAGTCATTTGGAATTGTCTTCAATCACTGTATTGCTAAGAATGACTAAGTCATCTGCAGCTGCTCATCATACAAAATTGCTACTTTGTACAATGTTACCTTTCTTCTTACTTCAAAAAAATCCAAATTCTTTCACCTGGGATTGGAATCCACTCTTTCTCCAACTCGACTTCATTTTATGCCCCTTCAGGAATTGTGAATAGCAGTCAAACTTCTTTTCTCATCCTGCCCTCTCCCATCACTGTGCCTTCAGATTGATCCTGGCTGTGTGCCCTAGAATGGATTCCTTTCTTTCTATTCCCCTTTCTGCCACATGAAACTCCCTTTTCTCAAGGTCTCACTCAGGACTTGCCTTCTCCATGAAGTCTGGCTGTTAGATGGAACAGATGATAGGGTGCTAGGCTTGGAGTCCAGAAGACCTGAATTCAGGTTTGCTTCAGACACTTATTAGCTGTGTGCCCCATGGCACACTGGACCTTTTTTTCAGCCTCAGTTTCCTCATCTGGAAAATGGGATAGTAACAGAGTTGTTGTGATAGCATTTGCCAGCCTTAAAACACTATAGAAGTGCTAGCTATTAGTATTCATATAAGGCCTTCCAAGATCCCCTCCAATTATCACATTTTAATTTGTATGAAGTTATTTGCATAGAAGTCTTATCTTCTGGCCTCCCAGTATCTACAAATTATAAACTCCTTGGGGTAGGAACTGTGGCTTATTTTATCTTAGTAGATAAATACTAGTAGAATACTTTCCACTTAGTAGGTGTTAAATATATAAAGGGTGTCCCAAAAGTCTTAGTGCAGTTGAAAAGCTTTAATGACCAAAAAACAAAAACAACAACAACAAAAATACATTTCCCTTAAGACTTTGGGGAAGACCTGCATTTGATGAATTGAATTGCTTTCCTGATAAGATGATATAATTGTGGCCTTAAGATGGGGGTGGGGGTGGGCCAAGTGCAAAAATCAGTCACATGAGTAAGGAGTTAATCTTTTCTACTCATAATGACTCCTTTAGAAGAGGAGCAAAGGTTCTGAAGTTTTAGGGAATCCTAGTGATATAGAGGGAACTGGGCATTTTTGTCAACAAAGTCCTAGAAAAAGATCTTGAGTTGGAAGGGATCTTAGAGAGAATCCAATCCAAATCCTTCATTTTACAGATGAAGTAACTGAGACCCAGAGGGAGGAAGTTACTTGCCCCAGGTTGCAGAGGCATTAATTGATGCAGTCAGGCTGAGTCACTTTCTCTCCACTGTAAACCCAGTGCCAACCCTTCTACCCTGTGTCTGCCTTTCTTCTTCCTAATTGGTTCTAAACAGTCAGCTCCCCCCAAGCCTGCAGACAACGCAGCAGTTTATAAGCAGAGGTCTGTGTCCCAGTTTAGGAACTGTTTCCAGTCTCTGGGAGGGTGACCTCAGCCCCCTGCCATTGGTCACTGAAGCAGAGTTTGCCATTGTTCAGATGCTGGGCTTTCCCAATCCTGGTGGTATGGAGAGTGGCAGGACGAGAAAAGGAGTTTGACTGCTCTACACAATTCATGAAAGGGTACAAAATGAGATCAAGTTGGGAAAGAGTGGCTTCAAGTCCCAGGTGAAAGAATTTGGATTTTTTTTGAAGTAAGAAGAACTGTAACACTGTACAAAATAACAATATTGTATGATGAGCAACTGTGAATGACTTCAGCAATACGGTTATTGAAGACAATTCCGAATGACCCATGGTCAAAAATGCTATCCACATTGGGGAAAAAAAATCCCCTTCTCCCCCATATCTCCAGGTGGGATCATTTGAGAGATGCCAGAAAGGTCTGTATCTTTCCAGTGGAAAAGCACCATTGAAAGCTCAGAATATTTTTCAGCAGCCCAATCCTTTTTTTTTTTTTTTTTTTTGCAGTGTTCCTTGACTGGTTGCCACAGTAGCAGAATGTCCCGCTCTGGAGGATCTGCAAGGAAAGAGACCCGCTGGACTTGGCAGCCCCTTTTCCCCCTCTGATCAATGCCCTTGAAGTCTGGCTGCCAGAAAAAGGTGTGTTATATTAGGATACTTTCATGTTCTTAGTGGTGAATCAAAGCCATTCACAATGAAGTAACTTGAAATCTGGTCTCCACTAGACCTGGGGTCATGTTTGCCTTTTTAAAAAGTCTTTTTTTAAAAAATAAAATGTTCTTCTGATTCTTGGAATTAGTAGCACACCGTTTGGAAAAATGTGGGGAAAAAAAGCAAGCCAAGTGCTTAGTATCAGAACTCACTTAAATAATTGACAGATCCTTTGCCACATTCTGGAAGGACTGGGCAGGAATGTGAAAGGGTAAAAATAGCTCACACTTAAGTTTTTAAATGTTTTCCTCAAAATAATCCTGTAAGTAGTTTGAACATGGTTCTGCCCGTTTTAAAGATGATGAAACTGAGGCTCAGAGAGGTTTAGTGAGTTGCTCAGAGTCACACAACTGGTAAGTGTAGGGACTGGCACCCAAACCCATGGATTCTGATTACAAGTTACATATTCTTTCCAACATACTACACCAGTGGTATACCTATGTTTTAAAAATTGGACATTGGGCAGGTAAAGAAAGGAAAAAAAGGATTCTGGAGATATACACACACACACACCCCATTAGGCTTCCAAATTTGGAAAGATTATGGTGAAAAACATTCAGAAGAGAGGGAAAAAAATCACCAAAGTGGGGGCCACGCCCTGGCTGACCGGTGCCTTTTGTAAAAGCCTCCCAACTTGGACAGCACAGCCAATCGATTGCCTAATTCTCACCATGTGGTCAACAGACTGGAATCAGCTACAAAATATCTGCCTGTGCTCCTAAGAGGGGTGTAGGGCATTTTCATTACACATTATCAGGGCTTTTTGGTCTAATTCCCACATGGGGAATTATATCACACAGTTCATCCATCTCCCCTCACCACACTTCTTTGGCAGAAGAATAGGTATGATGCACAGAAGGGATGTGATATTAGCAAGTGTCTGCTTCGCAAACCCTGGGTTAATATGTACCTCTAGCAGGCAGGCAGCTTACAAACCATGTTAGGGATAGAGAAGCTGGGGAGGTGTCATGTACAGCAATGATGTCAAAATCAAATAAAAACTACCAAAAATTATTTTACAGAGCTAGAAAAAATAGCAAAATTCATCTGGAAGAACAAAAGGTCCAGAATATCAAGGGAATTTATGAAAAGAAATGCAAGGGAAGGTGGCCTAACCATAACAGATCTTAAATTGTATGATAAAGCAGCAAACATCAAAACTACTTGGTACTGGCTAAGAAATAGAGTGGTAGATCAATGGAATAGGTTAGGTATGTAAGACACAGCAGTCAATGACTATAGTAATCTACTGTTTGATAAACCCAAAGACTCCAGCTTCTAGGATAAGAACTCACAATTTGGCAAAAACTGCTGGGAAAACTGTAAAAACAGTATGGCAGAAACAAGGTATAGATCAATGTCTTATACCATATACCAAAATAAAATCAAAATGGGTACACGATTTAGATATAAAGGCTGATACTGTAAGCAAACTGGGAGAGCAAGGAATAGTTTACCTGTCAGATTGATGGAGAACAGAAGAATTTGTGACCAAACACGAGATAAAAAACATTATGAAATGCAAAATAGATAATTTTGATTACTTTAAATTGAAACATTTTTGCACAAAGCCAACGCAACTTAGATTAGGAGGGAAGCAGAAAAATAGGAAAAATTTTTTACAGCCAGTGTCTCTGAGAAAGACCTCATTTCTAAAACATATAGGGAACTGAGTCAAATTTATAAGAATACAAGTCATTCCCCAATTGATAAATGGTCCAAGGATATGAAAAGGTAGTGTTCAAATGAAGAAATTAAAGTTATCTATAGTCATATGAAAAAATGGTCTAAATCATTATTGATTATAGAAATGCAAATCAAAACAAGTCTGAGGTACCACATCACCCCTATCAGATTAGCTAACATGACAAAACAGGAAAATAATAAATGCTGGAGAAGATGTGGGGAAAATTAAAACACTACTGTACTGGTGGTGGAGTTGTAAATTGATCCAACCATTCTGGAGAACAATTTGGAACTACGCCCAAAGGGCTACAAAAATGTGTATACCCTTTGACCCAGCAATAACACTTCTAGGTCTGTATCCCAAAGAGATCATACAAATGGGAAAAGGATCCACATGTACAAAAATACTTATAGCAGCTTTTTCTGTGGTGGCAAAGAATTGGAAATTGAGAGGATGTCTATCAATTGGGGAATAGTTGAACAAGTTGTGGTATATGAATGTAATGGAATACTACTGTGCTATAAGAAATGATGAGCAGGCAGACTTCAGAAAAACCTGGAAAGACTTGTATGGACTGATGCTGAGTGAAGTGAGCAGAATCAGGAGAATGTTGTACACAGTAACAGCCACGTTGTGTGATGACTGACTTTGATAGACTTAACTCTTCTCAGCAATGCAAAGATCTAAGACAACACCAAAGGTCTCATGATGGAAAATGTTGTCCATATCCAGAAAAAGAACTATGGAGTCTGAATGCAGATGGAAGCACATTATTTGATCTCTCTCTTTTCTTTTTGTTTGTTTCTTTCTCGTGGTTTCTTCAATTGGTTCTGATTCTTCTTTACAACATGATGAATGTGAAAATAGGTTCAATATGAATGTATATGTAGAACCTATATCAGATTGCATGCCGTCTTGGGGTTGAGGAAGGGGAAAGATGGGGAGAAAATTTGGAACTCAATCTTATGGAAGTGAATGTTGAAAACTAAACATAAATAAATAAAGTTTTAAAAATCAAATAGAAACTGGGGATCACTAATCCATACATAAAGATCCCTGCTAGGGACATAGTGACTTGGTTTTCAAATGTAATGTGAACTGTGTTTTATTGTAGATTTATTTATTTTGTTAAGTATTTCCCAATTACATTTCAAATTATTTGTTTTCAGCTTTCAACATTCAGTTCCATAAGATTTTGAATTTTAAATTTTCTCCCTCTCCTCCCCCTCCAAGACAGTGTGCAATGTGATATAGGCTGTACTTATACATTCATATTAAACATTTTCACATTAATCATGATGTAAAGAAGAATTAGAACTAATGGGAGGAACCATGAGAAAGAAGAAACAAAACAACAACAACAAAAAAAGGAGAGCAAATAGTATGCTTGGATCTGCATTCAGACTCCAAAGCTCTTTCTCTGGATGTGGACAGTATTTTCCATCGTGAGTCTTTCGGAGTTGTCTAAGATCTTTGCATTCTGGGAAGACTAATTACATTTTTAAAGTAATTTAGGTCCTACTTGGGAGTACTGAGGTGACACTCAGCCTGTATTTGACACCAATGATGTACAGGATAAAGGGGGTCCTCAGGTATCAGTCAGCCTGTAGAGAAAAATTGAAATGGAAAACCATCGTTTCTAAAAGCATTTGTTGCCTTCTGTTTCTATAATGTTCTGGCTCTTTTTATATTGAGTTCCTATGTTCAATCAGGCTTTTAATTGCTTTGCCTGATTCTGTTGTCTTTTGCTAAGGTCTAGAAAAATGGAAGCCCATTCATTCATTCATTTTCCCAATGTCTAATATATAGTGTACATCTGACCACCTCACATCTTTACTCAAAATCCCTCAGTGATACCCTACTGCCTCTTTAATAAAAGGTAAATTTCTTGGGCTTATGTCTTTGTCCCATCGCTTGGCTCTAACCTACCTTTCCAATTTTATTTCGTGTTCCTCTACATGAGAACTTCTGACCCAGCTCTGCTGTCCTGTAGACAAACTTCCATTGCTGGAATGCAGTGTTTCCTCATGATTCCTCCCTTGGAGGCCTAGCTCAGGAGTTGAGCTTTCCCATTTCACCCAAGCTGAAAAGGACGACTCTTTCCTCAAATTCTTATACTACTTTGTCCTGATCTTTCTGGCTTTTGCCCTGATCCCATCCGTGTACGTGCTGTAATTATTGGTATGCGTGTCATATAGTTACATATTAAGTTTCAAGCTCTTTGATGGTAGAGATTTTGTTATTATTTTTATCTTTCTATGCCCAGGATATAGGACACAGCTTTGTACTAGGATGTTGGCACTTAAAATTTAATCCAAGTGAATAATCCAATATTTTAATAAATGCCTACAAGATGCAGAGCAGTCCACAAAGATTGAGTGTGACAACGCTCCTGTCCAGAGATTGAAGTCTAGTAGGGGAATTATGACATACAGATATAAATGCATAGAGATACATATAGGTATTACCTGATGCCCAAAGAGGAGGATGTAATACTGATTTAACAGCATCAGGGAAGGATTCCTGGAAGATATAGCATCTCTACCTGAGTGTTTTTTAAAGTTTTGACTATTTTCTCCCTTCAATTGTATTTTCTGGGGTTCTGGAGGTTGCTAAATGATTAAAAGAAAAAAAACTGGTCTAGAACTGACATTCATTGTTACCTTCACCATTGTAGGGTAGTGTTTGAATTTAGAAATTTGAAGCAGAGCTGAGACCTGGAAAGAACTGATGACCAAGGACATTCTGCACTGCAAATGATAGTCAAAGTCCTTATTTCCATCCTGTGCAGGAACTTTCTCTGACATGTCTAGGGAAGGGAAAAGGAGAGGAGGAGTACACATCTGAGCGAATGAGAGCTCACTGTATTTCAAGGTTGCCTATTAACTGATGGAGTGGGAAGAGTGATGGATTCCCAGCTCTGCTACTTACTAGCTGTGTAACATTGGAGAAATTACTTCAACTCTCTGCACATCCAGTTTCTTCATCTGTAAAACAAGGGGGGTTTACTAATAGCTAAGTGGTTTGAGCTTTGCAAAGTAGTTTACGTGTTATCTCATTTCATGGCCTCTAAGGTTCCTTTTATTTCTAAATGAATGATCCTATGATTTTGGCGCAGCTTCAACTAATTAAACAGTTCTATTACATTGTTGAGGCTCCTAGCAAAATCTATTCATTTTTTTTTCCTTTTGTAGTCACAACAATTCCACAAATAACTGGAGACAACTTTATAGAGGAAGGAGTAGATTTATCTTGTGATGTAGGTTCTTTTGAGACTTAAATGGGATAGAATTAAATACGGAAATTTAAAAATTTATTTCGGTGGTATATCAGTCAGCATAAGATAAAGAAAAATTTGGATTGTTTGTGTAGTGTAGACCAGGCCTAAGGCATTCTCACCTTTCAAGACTCACCAACAGTCTTTTCTGTGACTCCCACCTTGGTAAGCACCAAGCATCCTTTTCCCTTTCTCTCAAATGACATTCTTGATCTTTTGGCCTAATTTTATTTATTTCTGTACTTTTTAGTGTTTTTTCATAGAAATGGGTGTTGTATCCTGTCTGAAGCTTTTTTTGCATCTGTTGATATAATTTTATGATTTTTTTGTGATTCTTATTGATATTGTCAATTATGTTTGTAGTTTCCACAATAATCATAACATAGCAATAATAATGTTTCCTTAAAAATTTTTACCCTGAATTCCTAGCATAAATATCCAACCTGGTCAGTGTATAATCTTTGTGATATGTTGTAGTACTTCCATTGTGAATTCTCTTTTTTCATTCCTTATACCAGTAATTTGGTTTTCCTTTTTAAAAATAAAATTAATTGAAAGTTTATCTATTTTGTTGATTTTAAAAAAAACAGCTTCTGGTTTTAATTTGATTTTTTTCTTACTTTCAATTTCATTTATTCTTTGATTTTCAGGATTTCTATCTTAGTATTTAATCATGCATTTTTAATTTGCTAATTTTATTCCTTTTTAGTTTGCATGCCCAATTGGTTGATCTGTTCTTTCTTTTTCATCAGTGAGTGTTTAGAGTTTTATATTTTCCCCAAAAGACTGCTTTGGCTACAGCCCTCAAATTTTGGTATGTTGCCTCATTGTTGTTGTTATGTTTGATGAAATTATTGTTTCTATGATCTGTTCATTGACTCAGCCATTCTTGAGGGTTATTTAATCTCCAAATAATTTTTAATCATTTCTGCAGTGGCTCTTTAAGGAATTTTTTTTACTGCATTGCGATCCTTAAAAAGCTGTTTAATTTTTGTATATTTGTTTGTGAGGTTGTTATCTTCTCATGCATGGTTGTAAGGGTCTTGCACAGCTAAGAAATACTCATATTCCTATTTGTTACCATTCAGTAATCTAAAGGGTCTATTACATCTAATTTTTCTGTAATTCTTTTTAGGTCTTTAACTTCTTTCTTGTTTATTTTTTGGTTAGATTTATCTAGGCCTGAGCCTAGATTGAGGGTCCCCCACTAATATAGTTTTAACATATTTTCCTCTGTAACTCATATAACTTTGAAGTATTCAGATGTTGTGCCATTTGTTACATATATGTTTAGGGTTAATATTCATTCACCATTTAAGGTCCCTTTCAGAGTAATATAGTTTCTTTCCCTGGTCATCTCTTTTAACAAAATTCATTTTCTACTGTTAACTTATCTAAGATCATGATTGCTAACCTCACTTCTTTTTACTTCACCTTAAGCACAATAGATGTTGCTCCAGACCCTTATTTTAACTTGGTCAGTCTTTGTGTATTTCTTTTAAACAACATGTTGTTTGATTCTGCTTTCTAGTTCATTCTGCTCTTTTCTAACATTTTATGGGTGTTAATTCCATTCACACTCACAGTTACCATCATTAATTATTTCCATTCTATTTTCTTTTATTTTCTCACTACTTACTTCCTCTTTATAAAGAAGAGAGTAGTGAGAGAGGACGATGCCCTGAACAAGCAATTTAGGTTGGCTGGAATCTGCTTCTGCTCTCCTGGCCTTCTCACTTAGAACCCAACCACAGCTTCTTAGCCTTTTATTTCCTTTTTAACCCCTTTTATCCATCTGGTCTCCTTAGTTGAGTTTGGTTTTCTTAGGGCTAATTATCCTTTAATATAACCCTTCATTTTTTTTTCTATGGAAATGTATTGCTGCACCTGTGTATTCTTCCTTTCTTTGAACGTTTAAGATGCAAGTGGGGTTCAGGCATTGCCCATTTTCCCCACCCCTTTTCACCCAGTTTGAAATTTTCTACTTATCTGAGCTGAGTTACTCTATTCTTCCTCTCCCTCCTCCTGAGTGTATTCCTTTCCCCCTCCCTTTTCTTCCTTTCAAGATCATCAAAAGACACTTTATTTTAATAGTAAAACACAACAACACAATAATAATCATAGTGAACAGTTGTATAGCACCTACAAGGTGCCAGGCACTACGCTAAGTGCTTTACAAATATTATTTGATCTTCACAGTTACCTGGGAAAGTGGGTGCTATTATTATCCCCCTTCTACAGTTGAGGAAACTGAGGTAGATCAAGGTTAAGTGCTTGCCCAGAGTCACATATCTAGTACATGTCTGAGGTCTGATTTGAACTCAGATCTTCCTGACTCCAGACCTAGTGCTCTATTCACTGTGCCACCTAGCTGCCTCTATGACTTCTGATTCTGAGAGGACGCTTGGAGCATTTCTCCATATTAGAATATAAATAGTTTATCCTTGTTTAGTCCCTTATGATTCTTTGTTCCTGATTGTTTTTTAATGCTTCTTTAGTCTTTTCAGTTTATATTTCAGATTTTCCACTCAGACCTGGCATTTCCATCAGGAATGCTTGGAAATCCTCTATTTCATTAAAGATTCACTTTCCCTCCATCTAAAATTATACTCAGTTTTGCTGGTTATTTTCTTGGTTGTATGCCTTTATTGTTTGCTTTCTGAAATACTGTATTCCAAGCTTGCTGCTAAATCTTATGTGATCCTGTGATGCCTTAGTACTTGAATTATTTCACGTTGTCTGTAATACTTTTTAATCTGGAAGATCTTGATTTTGCCTATAACGTTCCTGGGACTTCTTGGAATAATGTCTAGGCTCTATTGTTTTTGGTCATGGTTTTAGGTAATCCAGTGATTCTTAAATTATCTTTCCTCAATCTCTCAGGTCAATGATTTTTGCTGAGATACCTTATTTAAAATCCCCCCTCCCCAGTCTTTTGGCTCAGTGTTGATATTTTTTTGTTGTCTCATGGAGTTAAGTCCATTCTAATTTTCAGGGAGAGCCTGCTCCTTGGGTAAGTTTTTTTTTTTTATTAAGCTATTCTCTTTCCAATTCTTTCTTCCCTAGCTCTCATTTGTTTTCCAATTTTTTTCTTCTAGAATTCTTATTTCACTAATAAAATCATTTTAACTCTCCTCCCAGTCTTCTCTTAATTTTTGCTCGATCTTCTTGCTGAATTTGTACTCTACATGTGTTTTTCCTTGAGACGTTGCTTATAGATAATATGGAGTCATTCTCTTTCTGGGTTTGTGTTTTGAATGCCCCTGAAGACCCAAGTTCAAATGTGGCCTCAGACACTTACTAGCTGTGTGACCCTAGGCAAGTCACTTATAACCTGTACTGCCTCAGTTTCTTCCTCTAAAATGGGTATAATAATAGCACTTGCCTCCAAGAGTTGTTGTGAGGATTAAATGAAATAATTGTATAGCACTTAGCACAGTGCCTGGTACATAGTAAACATTATATAAATGCTAGTGATAATGATGATGATAATGATGATGGGACTTCTTTGTTTCTGCTCGTTATTGGAGCCTACTTCCTGACTTGATACTTGTTGTAAGGGCTGGGCTCTGCTAGCTTCTAGAGGGTATGTGTGGGCTTGTCCTGCTTCTTGAGGAAATGAGTGTTATTTCCGAAACTCAGGAATAGCTCAGACTGGGAAACCTGTAAGTTTTCATTTTTCCCAACATGGTTTGATCGAGGGCAAAGGCTAATTGTTGCCTTTCTGGTCAGAACCCTGCAAGTTCCTGAGCTGGGTTTGGGTCTGAGCAACATAACTATAAGCCTTCTCTTGGCCGGAGTTCCAGTACACTACTGCTGGGCTCAGCCACTACTAGCCAGCTGGAAATCTCTGCAGGTTGAATGTCAGAACTGTGGGCTCCTCTTTGGCCTAAAATTCCTGCCCTGGTAATTCCACTGCAGGCTTGAGGCTGGACTGGGTATTGGAAAAGAGATTCCCACTCCACTCCCAGAGTCAGAGCCATATAGACATTACTTGGTTTTAACTTGCTCCTCATTCAGTATATAGGCTAGGGTCTTCTGATCATTCCTCATCCTAGACCATTACTCTTAGACCTGTGTCCTCTCCTTAGTGCCCCACTGGATTGTAATCCAACACTAGCTAGTGAGAGACAAAGTTGCCAGTTGGCACACATGTGGGTCTGGGACCTCATCTTGCCCTGCTGCACCACCACAAACAGGCCTTTCTTTAGGTCTTGTGCTAGAAGCCTCAGCTCAGCCCCTTCTTCTGGCTACACACAGTCTCCATTGTCCACAGGCCAGTCTCCCAAAGCTGAACTGGGATGGGAAAAAAGACTGATTTTTTTTTCTTGGATTTCTCAACCAGGACTCAGTCTGTTATATTTTCTAGATATTTGTTAAATAGTTATAGGGAAGATCTCAGGTGTACTACTTCCTGCTACTCCACCATCTTGGCTATTCTCCACCTAGTTTTATGATGACTGTATTTTTAGATAAGGAAAGTGATGATGTAGACTAGAAATATGTTCCAATATAATTTCCCTGTAACTCAATGATTCTGAACACAACCACCTTGAGCCCTCTGGGATTTAGTACCAGTTGATCCTGGCCATCAAAATAACTCAAATCCATTCATAATCAGCTTGGATTCTTCCTTAGCAAGGTTGCCCTGAGTTTTCTCTTTCTTCATAATGTTCTGAATACGTGGTCAGTTAGATTTGCTTTATCTTGTGCTTTCTAAGCAAATGGGAACTTCGATGGTAGGAAATCTCCAAGGTGAACTTAGCCCATTTTTTCCCCCAGAAGCTCTCTCCACCCAGGTTGTTCTCCTTCTTGGGCAGCCAACTAAGAAGCTTGCATTTTAGATAGTGGAATCCTTAGTGTTCTGCAGTAGTTGTGGAAGCTTCCCTGCTCCCGGATTTTTTTTTCTGAGGCTGCATTGGAGAAGCAGGTTAAGAGTTTTTTTAAACTTGCATTAAATTCACAAAGATCCTAAACAAAACAAACACTGAAACTTCAGTTACACATCAAGAATAGATTTTCTTTCCTCCTTAACATAGGTTATGACAGTTTTCACAATACCTTTCTGAAGATACCTTGAGTTGTTGAAATACAAATAAATAGTGCAATCCTACACTCCATACTCAAGTTCTTCTAGGGATAAACAGTCACAGGGAATTTTCATTCTCCTTTTGTAAAATTTTAAAGAACATCAAAACATTCAGGTTAGGAAATATTCTGGGATGAGCCTGACGCAGGCCCTTGGAAGGTAAGTTTGATATTGGAACAAAATGAGACACTCCTAGGTCATTCAATTAATAAAAAGGAGATTTACTTAGCCAGGGTATATTCAACAAGCATTTGGGGACATTTAGAGTTGATTCAGCTGAGGGCAATTCCTTTGACTGAGTTGCTTATATTCTGTTTTCCATTAGCTAAGAACCAGTGTACCTGAAACCACTCATGGTCGTTTTGTACTCAAGCAACCAAGAAGTTGCCTTCCTAACAGTTAACCCAAACTAGTTACTTGAGTTCATCACTAACTTCTGTAGAAGAAGGGGTTAGGATATTGCTCCCATCACAAAAGTAAACAAGAGTGGGAATCCTCAACAGCTTAAGCAGCTCTATATTACCTCTAGGACAAAATAGGGATGTTTGTTGTCATTTGAAGTCCTTCGCAATCTGGCTCTACCTCTCCTTTTTGGACCCAAGATGCCTTCCTCCAATCCATGTTATGTTACAACCAAACTGAGCTGTATTTATATATGCAACCCATCACTTTCTGCTTCAGTGTCTTTGTATTGGCTGTCTCCCATGGCAGGAATGGCGATCTCCCTTCCTTGACCCTGCCTTTTAGGACTTTCCTGATTTCCTTAAATTTGTGTTCTTCTGTCCCCCAAATTACTTCTATGTATTTATGACATTCCCTTCCCCCTATGCCTTTTCATCCAAGTATAACATAAGCTCCTTCAGGGTAGGACTGTTTGTCACTAAGTCCTTACTACAGCTCATGATCATAGCTTTAGAGCTTGAAGGGACCTTAAAGGAACCTGAGTCCAATTCCCTCCTTTTACAGATGAGAAAGCAGAGGCCTGAGGTTAAGTGATATGTTCAAGGTCACAAAGAATCGGTGAGAGGCAGGATTGAAACCCAGGTCTTATGGGGGTTTCAATTCAGCACTCATGCCATCACAAAGTAGGCAAATAATAAAAGTATGTTGATTTTAACAAGGAACGAGCCAATGACCCTTCATTTCTTCCCTGGATGAGGTAAGACTAGCTGGTTCCATTTGACAAAGGTATTGGCACATTTCAAGAACTCCAAAGTTTTACTTGTATCTGAGAACAATGCTTGTGATCCATAATCATACATGGCTGCTGTCTCTTCTACTTTTCACTTATCTACAAGTTCTAGGGGAAAAAAGTCAACATCATAAAGTTACGCTGACCAAACAACCTTTTAGGGTCTATAATGGCATCAGTACATGGCCCAATTCTCTTTATAAAAATGTGAGGAATGTTTTTTTTTTCTTTCTTAAGTCCAAATTCACTCCATGGAGCCCAATTCCTCACCACTATTGACCTTCCTATACTTAGATCTTTTACTTTCTATTGACAGTTATGCCTATTTTTATTTGTATTTGTATTGTATTCTATTTCTATTTGTATTGTACTATAAAATAACTTTTTCTTGTGTATATATACTACCTTATGAGGAAAAGAGGCAGCTAGGTGGCACAGTGCTGACCCAGGAGTCAGGAAGACCTGAGTTCAAAAGTGTCCTGAGGAACTAATTTGTGAGGTGACCATGGACAAGTTACAACCTGCTTGCCTCAGTTTCCTCATCAAAATGGAGATAATAATAGCATTTGTCTTGCAGGGGTTTTGTGAGCAACAAATGAGGTTAACATTTGTAAAGCACTTAGCACAGTGCCTGGACAGAGTAATTGCTATATAGATACTAGCTGCTATTATTATTATTGTTATTAATGAAAGACTGAACGTTTGTGTTGGACTAAAAAAGTGTATACTTGTTTACCTTGTCTTGGTGAGTCAGGCCACCTCCTGTAATTCTTCTCTTAAGGGTTTCACAATGAAGGAGGTAGGTAACCAAAGCATATATGAAAGCCTGGATCACTGTTTTCTCATGTGAGAAGACGCTTTTCTAAAATTTGTTGAGCAGCATAATTGAGAATTCCTATCAGACTTTGTTGCTGTCCTTTGAAGGACAGAATATATGAGTGATTCTCTATAGAACATTTTATGGACATGAAACAGTGTATACAAATTCCTAATTTACTATCTACTCCTGTCTTCCAACAAATTGAATATTCTAGACAAAGTTCATCAAATAAAGTAGTTTTATAGGTATGAAATGAGTGTGGGAGTGATAGGGTTATGGTTAGAGAGTTATGGGATTTGTGCTGGCCCCCTAAAAGGAAAAGACCTTGTCTTTGGGACCTGGACCCCAAAGCCCCTGAACCCAGATCTCTGGCATTCACCTGAGGCACCTGGCCCACCCCAGTCAATAATCTTTTGAACTGCCTCTGTGGTTCTCAGCCACTTAACTCCTTCCATCGTCTGCTTCTAGTCTCACCCCAGGCTACTTGCCACTCCTTGATCCCATACAAATTTTCTCAGTCCTTTTCTCTATAAAAATATCAGTCTCATCCTCATCAAATGCACAGATTCCTTAGGAATCTGGCCTGCTTGGATGGGTGTCACAAATACTGCAGACTCACTAGGAATCCCACCCAACTTGTGTCTTTTTAAAATTAATTTATTTTAAATGATCAACAATCACTTCCATAAGCTTCTCAGCTTCATATTTTTCTCCCTCTCCCTCCCCACCTCTCTCCCCAAAACGGTACACAATCTGCTATAGGCTATACATATACATTCCTATTGAACATACTTTCACATTAGTGATGTTGTAAGTAAGAATTAGAGCCAATAGGAGGAACCACCACAAAGAGGAAACAAAACACAACAGAAGAAAAAAAACAGCAAAGAGTATGCTTTGATCTGCATTCAAACTCCATACTTCTTTCTTTGGATGTGGATACCATTTTCCATTACGAGGCCTTTGGAGATGTCTTAGATCCTTGTATTGATGGTAAGGGTTAAGTTTATCAATATTAGTCATCACACAACGTGGCTGTTGTTGTGTACAGTGTTCTTTTGGTTCTGCTCACTTCATTTAGCATCAGACCATACAAGTTTCCCAGGTTTTTTCTGAAGTCAGCCTGTTTCTTATAGCACAATAGTTTTCCATTACATTCATATACCACAATAGTATTCCATTACATTCATATACCACAACTTGTTCAGCCATTCCCCAATTGATGGGCATCCTCTCAATTTCCAATTCTTTACCACCACAAAAAGAGTTGCTATAAATATTTTTGTGCATGTGGGTCCTTTTCCCATTTGTACGATCTCTCTGGGATATAGCCCTAGAAATGTTATTGCTGGGTCAAAGAGTATACACACTTTGATAGCCCTTTGAGCATAGTTCCAAATTGCTCTCCAAAATGGCTGGCTCATTTCACAATTCTACCAACAATGCATTAGTGTTCCAATTTTCCCAAATAATCTCCAACATTTATCATTTTCCTGTTTTGTCATGTTGGCCAATCTGATAAGTGTGATGTGGTACCTCAGAGTTGTTTTCATTTGCATTTCTCTAATCAATAGTGATTTAGAGAATTTTTTTTTGATGACTATAGATGGCTTTAATTTCTTCATGTGAGAAGTGCCTGTCCATATCCTTTGACCATTTATCAATTGGGGAATGGCTTGTATTCTTATAAATTCGACTTCATTCTCTATATATTTGAGAAATGAGGCCCTTATCAGAGAAACTGGTTGTAAAAATTCTCTCCCAATTTTCTACCTTTCTCCTAATCTTCATTGCATTGGCTTTGTTTGTGCAAAAACTTTTCAATTTCATGTAATCAAAATTATCCATTTTGCTTTTTGTAATGTTCTCTATCTCCTGTTTGGTCATGGATTCTTCTGTTCTCCATAAATCTGATAAGTAAACTATTCCTTGCTCCAAGTTTGCTTACAGTATCAGCCTTTATATCTAAATCATGAACACATTTCGACTTTATTTTTGTATATGGTGAGAGATTTTAATCTATGCCTAGTTTCTGCCATACTCTTTTCTAGTTCTCCCAGCCATTTTCATCAAAGAGTCAGTTCTTATCCCACAAACTGGGGTCTTTGGGTTTATCAAATAATAGATTACTTATAGTCATTGACTGCTGTGTCTTGCATACTCAACCTATTCCACTGATCCACCATTCTATTTCTTAACCAGTACCAAGTAGTTTTGATGATTGTTGCTTTATAACACAATTTAAGATCTGGAACAGCTAGGTCACCTTCCCTTGCATTTCTTTTCATTAGTTCCCTTGATATTCTGGACCTTTTGTTATTCCAAATGAATCTTATTATTTTTTCTAACTCTATAAGATAATTTTTTAGTAGTTTGATTGGTACGGCACTGAATAAGTAAATTAGCTTAAGTAGAATTGCCATTTTTATTATATTAGCTCAGCCTACCCATGAGGAACTGATGTTTTTCCAATTATTTAGATCTGACTTGATATGTGTGTAAAGGTGTTTTGTAATTGTGTTCATAGAGTTCCCGGGTTTGTTTTGGTAGGCAGACTCCTAAATATTTTTTAATGTCTATAGGACCTTTAAGTGGAATTTCTCTTTCTATCTCTTGCTGTTAGGCTTTGTTGGTGATATAGAGAAATGCTGCTGATTAATGTGGATTTATTTTATATCCTGCAACTTTGCTAAAGTTGTTTCTTATTTCAAGTAGTTTTTTACTTGATTCTCTAGGATTCTCTAAGTATATCATCATATCATATGCAAAGAGTGATAGCTTTGTTCCTTTTTTGCCTATTCTAATACCTTCAATTTCTTTTTCTTCTCTTATTGCTAAAGCTAATGTTTCCGGTACGAAATTGAACAACAGTGGTGATAATGGGCATCCTTGTTTCACCCCCAATCTTAGTGGAAATGCTTCTAGCTTGTCCCCATTACATATGTTGTTTGCTGAAGGTTTTAGGTAGATGCTATTTATTATGTTAAGGAAGACTCCATTGATTCCTATGCTCTCTAGTGTTTGTAATAGGAATGGGTGTTGTATTTTGTCAAAAGCTTTTCCTGCATCTATTGAGATGATCATGTGGTTTCTGTTAGTTTTGGTGTTGATAGGATCAATTATGCTGACAGTGTTCCTATTATTGAACCAGCCCTGCATTCCTGGTATAAATCCTACCTGGTCATAGTGTATTATTCTCGTGATAAGTTGCTGTAATCTATTTGCTAACATTTTACTGAAAATTTTTGCCTCTATATTCATTAGGGAAATTGGTCTATAATTTTCTTTTTCTGTTTTGACTCTTCCTGGTTTAGGTATCAGCACCACCTTTGTAACATGAAAAGAATTTGGTAAGACTCCTTCTTCACCTATTTCCCAAATATTCTATATAGTATTGGAATTAATTGTTCTTTAAATGTTTGATAGAATTCTCTTGTAAATCCATCTGACCCTGGAGATTTTTTCCTAGGGAGTTCATCAATGGCTTGTTCAATTTCTTTTTCTGAGATGGGGTGACTTAAGTATTTTACTTCCTCTTCTGTTAATCTGGGCAATTTATATTTTTGTAAATATCTATCCACTTCATTAAAATTGTCAAATTTATTGGCATGCAGGTTGGGCAAAATAGTTCCTAATTATTGTTTTAATTTCCTCTTCCTTGGTGGCGGATTCACCTTTTTCATTTTTGATACTGGTAATGTGGTTTTCTTCTTTATTTTTTAATTAAATTAACCGAAAGTTTATCTATTTTATTGGGTTTTTCACAAAACCTGCTCTTAGCTTTATTTATTAGTTCAAAAGTTTTCTTAATTTCAATTTTCTTAATTTTTCCTTTGGTTTTCAATATTTCTAATTTGGTGTTTAATTGAAGATTTTTAATTTGTTCTTTTTTTTAGTTGTATGCCCAATTCATTGATCTCCTCTTTTTCTATTTTATTTACACAAGCATGCAGAGATATAAAACTTCCCACAAGAAGTGCTTTCTTTGCATCCCATACATTTCGGTATGTTGTCTCATTATTGTCATTCTCTTGAATGAAGTTAATGATTGTTTCTATGATTTGTTGTTTGACTCAATCACTTTTTACGATTAGATTATTTAGTTTCCAGTTATTTTTTAGTCTATCTTTCCATGGCCCTTTATTACATATAATTTTATTGCATCATGATCTGAAAAGGAAGCATTCAATATTTCTGCCTTTCTGCATTGGATTATGAGGTTTTTATGCCCTAGTACATGGTCAATTTTGGTGTATGTGCCATGTACCGCCGAGAAAAAAGTACATTCCTTTCTATCTCCATTCCATTTTTTCCAGAGGTTTATCATACCTAACTTTTCTAGTACTCTATTCACTCCTTCACTTCTTTCTTGTTCATTTTGTGGTTAGATGTATCTAGTTCAGAAAGGGGGAGGTTGAGGTCCCCCACTAGTATAGTTTTGTTGTCTATGTCTTCCTATAATTCCTCTAAGAATTAGGATGCTATACCATTTGGTGTCTATATGTTTAGTAATGATATTACTTCATTATCTATGGCTTTTAGCAGGACGTAGTTTCCTTCCTTATCTCTTTTGTTAAGATCTATTTTTGCTTTTGCTTTGTCTGAGATCAGGATTGCTACCCCTGCTTTTTTTATTTCAGCTGAAGCACAATATATTCTGCTCTAGCCTTTTACCTTTACTCTGTAATACTCTTTTTCAAATGTGCTTCCCATAAACAACATATTGTAGGATTATGATTTTTAATCCATTCTGCTATCCGCTTTCGTATTATGGGAGAGTTCATCCCATTCACATTCACAGTAATGATTATTATCTGTCTTTCTCTCCATCCTTTGCCCCCCCTCCACTGTTTATGCTTTTCTCTCTCCTTTTCCCTCTTCACATTTTGCTTTTCACCACCGCCTCTCTGTCCCACCTCCATTCTATTAGCCCCTTCCCTTTTCCTCCTCTTTACCCTTACTAATTCTTCCCTCCCTTCTATCTCTTTTCTTTCCCCTTTTCCCTCCCACTGCCTATAGGGCTAGTTGGATTTCTATACGTAACTGATTATGTTATTCCCTTCTTGAGCCAAATCTGATGAGAGTAAGGTTCAAACAATGCTCATCTCCCTCCCTTTCTTCCCTCTGCTGGAATAGGTTTTTGTACCTTTTCCTGTAATGTAATTTATCCTTGTCTGCCTCCTTTCCTTTTCTCTCAGTATATTTTCTTAGATCAGATTGATCCACTTGCTTGGACCCATTTAACCCACTTGATTAGACTTTTTTTTTAATCATTACATCAAAGTCAACTTATATCCACCCCCTTTATGTATACCCCTTGAACATGGTGTTAATAACAATACATTTCTCAAGAGTTACAAGTGTCATCTTCCCTTGTAGGGATGTAAACAGTTTGCCCTTATTAACAACATACTGTATTTTTCTGTCCCGTTTACCTTTTTATGTCTCTCTTGAGTCTTGTATTTGAAGATCACCTTTTCTGTTGAGCTCTGGTCCTTTTAGAAGGAAGGTTTGGAAGTCCCCTATTTTGTTGAATCTCTTCCCCTGAAAGATCATGCTCATTTTTGCTGGGTAGTTGATCCTTGGTTGTAATGCAAGCTCCTTTGCCTTATGGAATATCATATTCCACGCCCTACGGTCTTTTAAGGTAGAAGCTGCAAGGTCCTGTGTAATCCTGATTGTGGTTCCTCGATATTTAAATTGTATCTTTCTGGCTGCATGCAGTATTTTCTCTTTGACCTGGTAATTTTGGAATTTGGCTACTATATTTCTTGGCGTTTTCAATTTCGGATCTCTTTCAGGAAGTGATCGGTGAATTCTGGTTCTAGGACTTCAGGGCAGTTTTCCTTGATGATTTCCTGAAAGATACTGTCCAGGCTCTTTTTTTTCATCGTGATTTTCAGGTAGACCAATAATTAAATTGTCTCTCCTGGATCAGTTTTCCAGGTCAGTTGTTTCATCAACAAGATCTTTTATGTTTTCATCTATTTTTTTTTTATTCTTTTGTTTGTGTTTGACTGATTCTTGCTCTCTCATAGTCATTAGCTTCCATTTGCCCAGTTCTAATTTTTAACAAATTGTTTTCTTCTATTAGATTTTGTACCTCCTTTCCCATTTGTCCAATTGTATTTTTAGGGACTTGTTTTCTTCAGTGTACTTTTTTTCAAGTTGGCCAATTGCATTTTTTAAGGATTTGTTTTCTACAGTTAATTTTTGTTCTTATTTTTCCAGGCTATTGACTCTCTCTTGCATACCTCTCATTGTTTCTTCTACCTCTCTCATTTGACTTTTAAAATCCTTCTTGAGCTCTTCTAAGTAGGCTTTTTGGGCTTCAGAGCAGTTCATATTCCCTTTTGAGTTTCCAGATGTGGGTTTGTTGACAATGTTGTCCTCTTCAGTATTTGTGCCTTGATCTTCACTGTTCTCATGAGTCTATGATACATTTCTTTTTGTTCATGGTGTTTGCTTTTTTCCTGGCCTTTAAAAAGATTGAGCTCTCCTGCTGGGGAGCAGAGGGCAATGACCCAAGTTTCTTGCATTGGGAGCCTAGGGCCTGGTCACTGGCTTTGTGTGCTGGGGCCTTCAATGTTGGCAGTTGGAGGCTGCAGGGTTCTGGCAGCTTACTTGGTATTGGGCTGGAATCAGCAAGGCTGGAACTCTAGGGCAACTCTAGGTTGCCTGCTTTTCCTTTCCTTTTGCTTTCTTCAGTTCCTTTCAGATGGATGTTACAGGGTGTTAAACCACCTGGGGCCCTTTGTAGTGCTGCTTCCCTTATTTTTGCTGAGGCACTGGGGGTCTTAGCCCCGGTCACTGTAGAATGCCGAGGCACCTGTTGGTTTTCCACACTGATTTCCACTGGTTCCTCAGCTGTCATTGAGGCGCTTGGGGGTCCAGGTGTTGGTATTTGCCTGCTCCACCACCTGAGTTTCAGGATCTCCTCCTGGTATCCTGAGGTGGGGCTTTCTGCTAGCTTGCTGAGAAGCCTCCTGTTCTGTATTGCTTCCCTTCCCCCCAAGGCAAGAAGGGCCTATTCCAGTTAATCCCTCAAGCTACTTGGGCTACAGGATTGCCGCACCCTATCTTTCTTCTGGTTCAGCTGTTCCAGGGTTTTTCCTTGGGCAATATTTCTGGGTTTTCAGAGGTTAATATGGGAGGGTCAGAGCGACTTACCTCTTACTCTGCCATCTTGGCTCCTGGAAGGGGGTCCCCCAACCTGTGTCTTAATCAACTAATTACTTGGACTGAAAGAAGGCTCAAGATGTTGAATTCTTTCAAGTCAGACTCCCGCACTGTAGCTTGGCATTTCAGGGTTCCCAGCATCCCTACACCATGTCAGGAGGTCTGCCAGGTACTATGTTCTCCACTTTCAGCAAATGATTGGCAGAAAAATAGCATGTAAAAATTAAAAAATATTCAAAATCCAAACCTTCTTTCATGACTCAAATTATTCAAGGAAAAACAGAAATAATTGGATTACTAGGAATCAATGCATAGCTGTCTTTTAAGTCTTATATTTGAAAGACTAGATTTCTTTGGAAGCTAGTCAGCCTATTAATTGAAAAAAAGCTAGGTAATATAAGCATATCTGTTAGATGTTCATCTCCATGAGAAAAAAATGAAACTGAACAACAAACTTGTGAAAGAGGTCTCTGTGAAATTCCTGTATTATATTGTAAAACTGTGAATAATAAAACACTTTGTATGAATTTCTCAATAGCTGTTGTTAATGTTTTTAGTCAATTTCAATGTCAATAGATATGATTAAAGGTAAGTACTCAAGAGCCGAATTAGTTGTGGGTGAACAGGTTATCAGCTTACAATAAGCAGGTACAATAATTATTCGTTTTATTTTTTTTAAAAAGGGAAATATCAAAGAATATGAATTTATATCTATATATCTATTCTTGGGGGAAATGCATTTTTTCCCTGTACCATATATATGTATATACCTATACACACGTCTATGTATACATGTGTATATATATACACACATAAGTATATTTGTCTATATGTGTATTTATACGTGTCTCTGCATACCAAAACACACACACACACACACATCATTCCTAACATCTGTGATAATATTCTGCTTGATAATGACTTCATGAACTAGCTTTTGGCCTTTTTATAAAAAAAAGAAAAAAGGTCTCTCACCTGTGGTATAGGAGATAGGAATAATTATTAGACTAGCATATCATGGGAAGCTTGGCAGATTTTTAAAAAAAGCTAAATTTGTGGTATTGGCTCAGTTTCTTAGGATTTTCTTATTTTTTATAAGGTAACATGCAGGAAAAAATCAATATGTAAGATGAACTAAATTTATTAGCTAGTGGTTATATCTGTATCCTAGGAGTGTTTAAAGTAAAGAATACAGTAAAATAGATTTCCTCATTAAACATTTTTCCTGAAATTTGGTTAATACTCTATTCATACAATCAAAAAAGTTTTGTTCATTAAAAAAAGGTAAGCTTTAGCTTCTGAATTAGTCTTAGGTGAACAAATACTTCTTTGTGGCTCTCTTGTCCCATTGGGTTCAGGTCATAGGATACTAGATCTAGAACCTGCATTTTTAACCTTTCCCCCTCTAGCAACAGTTTGAGGCCTACTATGAATGTTTCTTTAAGAAAAAAGTTTTTAAATATGTAAAATAAAATACATAACATTATAAAGGAAACTAGTTGTGTTGGAGTATAATTATCAAAATATTAAAAAAAAAAAAAACAAATTCCCAGATCTCCAGTCTAGAGGTTGGAAGGAACCTTTAACAATAAGGAATCTAAGACCCAGACTTGCAAAGTGTATTATGCTCTGGATTATCTACATAGAAACAGAAGAAGATGCATTTTATAGGAACATTCCTGTGTTATCAACATGAAACAAAATTCAAGCTTTCATAAATTGCTCTAAATACAGCTGCCCTATAAAGAAAAGAATGCCTTGTGGCCATCTTTTGTATATGGAGTGGGTAGACTGGTGTGTGGAGGATTATGCACTGCAAAGGACTGCATTAGGACTGCAAAGAGCGATAAGAGAAGATAATGCTTTGCAAACCTAGAACAAAAGTGATTCCTTCCATATCATAAAAATAATCATTCTGTTGTTTGTTTTTTCCGAAGGCAGGGCTAGCTACTATTTACCATAAGCAGATGCTGACTATAATTTATAAGTGACATTTTAAAATGACTCAGTAGAATGATATTGAACCATGCAAAAAATTCAACAAAACAATTTTATTTCCAGTGTTTAATTGGGTATGCACACAGGCATGACACAGGTTTGGATTCATTAAGTCTTCATGCAGAATTATATTCTTCATAAAAGAAGCCAGTTCCATCCAGGATCCACTATCTACACGCCTATGTTACAACATTTATAACAAATCTGGTATCTGAAGAAAAGATACACATATAATATGTTCATTTAAGTTACTTATTTTACAGAAAGATTAAAAATTCAAGTCACACAAAACTCAAAAACTGTATTAAAAGTTTGAATATAAAACTCAGAGATCCCACTGGAATGCCTAAGGAATGGAAGCTCTGTATCCACCTGTGTTAAAATCAGTAATACGTAATGAAACATTACCAATAAAATGCTTTCATCTGTTCATTTTAAGTTTTCTAATTTAACAGTTAACAATATGGCACCCTAACAAACCCAATGAATTGTTATGATGAGGCACTTTTGTTAGTGACTAAACCAAAAGAACAAATTTGCTGCATACTAATGCCAGCTGTTTTACTCATCAATTTCTGGTCATAAACCTTGTATAGACTACATAGCATGTTGCAACAAATACCTTGCTTATTTGTATGCAACCATCCAATATGTTTTTAAAATATATAGATATATATTTTTTCTGAACTTTATGTTCTTCTGGCCATAGAAATGCACAGTGAAGACATTCCACAGTGCACATTGATGAAACCAGCCCAAAATGAAGGCTGCATAATAACAATTCTAGTACAGAAACATATTTACAGAGTTATTGGAACATGTAACAGTAGCTTTTGAGTTGCTGTAGTGGATGCATCCCTCCAGTTTAGAGACACTGATGAAATTGTGATTTAGTTCCTGGGGTTAGGGATGGTTTTTGAGAATTGGCAACAAGTAGAGGAGTATCATTTTGGTTGACATTCTGAAAGCTTTCACCATTTATTTGTTCAGGTGATTGGGATGATATGGAAAGAAGGGGTCTGTTTGTCAAACTTAAGGTGCTAAGGGAGCTGCCTCCATCTGATGTATAGATTTCTGTTATACTAGTGTTCTCCAGTCTATGCTCTCCGGGTTCTCCTGTGTTCAGGTCAGACGTGCTAGTACGTAAGCGTTCTCGTGCTAGCCAGTCTGAAATGGAGAGGTCTTGGGCTGGGCATTTGGGTTTTAATCGAGTCACAGCGGAAAGTTCAGACTCTCTTTCTCCACTCTGTTCAGGAACCTTCCAAGCATTTAAAACACTGATTTCTGCAAAATCACTTTGCCCTCCGAGGGTGTGTCGTCTTCTGATGTTTTTCCTTTTAGTACTCTCTGCAGAGCTATTTTTCTGACTTCCCACCCCAAACATGTCATCTGCAGACGCTTTAAGCCTCAGTTTTAGCCGGTCAGTTATTTTAATTCTCCAAGTGGGTTCATGTTTTTCTGATTCACTTCTAGCTGGCACCAGCAAATTCCCTGTTGACTTTCCTTTCTTCTTCATGTCAAATACTTTCATTACAGAGGATGATTCTTTCTCATTCTTGGTATCACCTACACCTTCACTCTCCAACTTGAAGCGAGCTGACTTTTTTCTGGAGAGTGTATCACATTCGATAAGCTTATGTGAACTAAATGGCTGTCTCCGGCTGTCTAAACTTGGTGTTAAACTTCCCTCAGTACAACTTAATTCACTTCCTTCTGAGTTTCTCCGACCTGTCTTTCCCATTTCTTGGATTTTACCCCGAAAGAACTTCTCCGAAAGAAAACCTGTGGCAAAAACCGGAAAATCATTTTCACTGTCTGTTTCTACAGGTCGCCCTTCACTGACCAATTCACTCTGCTCATCATCAGCCTCATCTCCCTTGCTCTCAGCAACTGACTGTACCTCTGGGCTTAGCCTGCTGGCATCCAGGCCGGTCAGGTAGGCAGTGGCTGAGTAGTCTGAGGGGGTCGAACTGGCACAGGCCAGAAACTCGTTGCATTGAATTTCCGGACTGAACGATTTCTTAGCAGGCAATCTCACCAAGGTCGGTGGGGAGGGAGTGCTAAGTAGAGCGCCAGGGCCAGAAGAGGTGTCTGGGAGCTGAGAGGATATTTGGGGGCCTTCTTTAAGCACGGTGAAGCGGTAGCCGAGAGTAGGTGATCTAGTGTGTTTTGAGTTGGAGGGCAGCGAGGGCTCTCCACATGCCACATTCTCTTTCTTTGGTGCCAGCTTTTCCTCTTTCCTCACATGCGAGTCTTTTTTACTACTAGTATCTTTAGAAACACTAGTCCTTTGCTTTCTCGCTGGATCAATCTCTCTTTTTGACTCTCCTCTGCTGTCCTCTTTGCTACCATTATCATTGTGAGGTTGTTCTGCAATTTCTTTCTTGAAAAAGACATTATCCAACTCATCCTCTGAACTGCTTGGCTGTGCTTTCTCTTTTGTTTTTTTCCTCTTGCGACTGGCTGCTGCAAAGAGGGAGGATACAAGCAATTCCCTGCTATACTGATCCTTTCCGGATCCCCAAGAACCCTGGGAAGGAAAGATAAAAGGGAAACTTAGAAAAAACAACTCAGCCATATTCAGTTTCTCTTGAGGTTTTTTGTTATATTCCCCCCTCAAACTTTCTAAAGGAAAAGAATACCAATAGCCCTGATGTACTCCATTTTCAAGAAAATTTCATGGTTTGGTCTCTCTCTCTCTCTCTCTTTTTGCCCTGGGATCTTTCCAAACTCTTTATCATATCCCTTAACTCCAGGACCCAATATCTCAAAGAGGAAACCGATTTGGAGATAGCGACTGATTGGCCTGAAGTCAGAAAGCTAAGTAAGTGATGGAGGTAATGTTGGTATTCTGGGACGGAAGATACTGAATTCCTGAATTACAGTGAGGTAGAACATGGTATCTTAGAGTAGTAGGGACAGAAACCAAATTATAAGAACCGGGAAGCATTTGTGAGGAAATCAGCTTAGTATTTAACCTGGGGTCAATGAGCTTGTGCTGTTTTTAAAAACATGTTGATGGCTCTATTTCAAAAGAACTGTTTACCTTTGTAATGATATGTATTTTACTTTGTGTACTCAACCAACACTATTTTGAAAGGGATTCATAGATTTGCTGAGACTGCCAAAGGCGTCCACAACATCAAAAACAAAAGGCTAAAAATCCCTGCTGTATAATTCTGGAGTAAATTTTGCAGCAATGGGAAGAAGAGAAAGAATATGGTAGTTTAAATTGGCCAAAGTTGCTTGAGGAAAACCCTTTCCAGAGTATGAGTCTTGAGCATATTGGGAAGATGAGGTTCGAATGTCAGAGCCAGGCTATGACCCCCTAGGACTGCCTCTCAACCACTAATACTCTTTGGATGATAATGTGCCAGGCTATATCAATATTCTGTCCTGAGACTATCTGACTATGTATCTCAACCAGGTACAGACAAGAAATATTATAGAAGGGATTTAGACATAAGTAAGTAGGTCTCCCTTAATTGGGTTGTTGAATTGAATCTCTGCACATTTATCAATCAGTCATAAAACAAATTTCAAAGCACTTTTCAAGGCAATAAAAAGATTTACCTTAGATTTTGCTGAGTCACTAGTAGCTGAATCTGTGTGAAGTTAAATAAAATGTGATCAGTTTTGGTCATACTTTAAAGTTCTTTCTACAAACAATGCAAAACTTATGGAAGAGACAGGCACAGAACAAAATGTGAAAGCAAAACCCAAACAAAACCATAGAACACAGTGGATAGTCAGAGCTCACAAAGATGCAAGCTGCACCACAGAAAGCCACCGCCATGAAAGGATGCTGTGAATTGTAGGCAGAACCAGCTCAATGATAGGAATGGCAAAGGAGCCCTGTTCTCAACAAAAACAGAAATACTAGTGTTTATTAACCTCTCCAAATACAAAAGTCTAGCAATAATGAAGCTTAAAGACTTCTTAAGAACTGTACTGTGTACCATATCCTGTAGTTGAACTGATACACAACACAGCACGTTAGGACTATGGGTTTGTCCTAGCTACAGACTCAGACACTCAAGTGTATTTGGGTTTATTTTTGTCAGACCGTTAAACTTAACTCCTTTCAATAGAATAGCATTATACATGGCGTAATTAAGGAAGCAAAAGTTCGTAGGATAACCTTGATTTCAGGTCATATTTATATTGGAAAATGTTAAATACTGTGTTTTTGACCCCAGTTTTATACTTCATAGTAATGCAGCCAGGGTTCCTTTTGACTAGCTATGTATTAAACTACTACCAGTTTAGTAATTATCTCTGTAATAAGTGCTATCATGAAATGGAAAAATGGAGACCATCATTTTACTGTCTGGCAAAAACTTATATTGTACAATTATAAAGAGGGTAGGAAGGGGCTAGCACCATTCAAGAGAATGCTGATTCTGAAATTTCATTTTTCAACTTTGGGGAGATTCATTTTCAAAATTAAGGAGCTGAGCCCCATGCCACACCTCTTTTTTGGACACATGGCTAAATGCTTTATGACTTAAAAAACTGGTAGATCATACCATGCTATTTCTCCTCAGGGTCTGCTTTCAGAAATAACAAGAAACAGCAGAAAAACTTTAAGAAAGTAGCATTGATCTGTTTAAAAAACTCTTAAAAGAAAATTTACAGCACAGATCAACTATTTTGGCATTTACAAGAATGGGGGATTTCTGCAGACAAGGCAGCTACAGTGTGGGCAACAGTCCTCCTTCTTCCTACAGGTCCAGCTGTCCATCAGGGACACCACAGCGTCCACTAGTGACATGACCGCGGGATAGACGCCTCCTGTTTCGCCTGTTGTGCAACATCAGTATAGATTGGCCTGTGTCACAAAGTTCTGAAACCCCCTTTAGTACTAGAACAAGAACTAGAGACAAAGGGAGAAGCCTGGGAGACAATATGCCCGGTTAGTGCAACGGTACGGCAGGGAAATAGTGTTCACCAAAAGGGTCTAGAAAAGTAGAGCTTCACCGAGAGGTAGGGGAACAATTGAGAAACAAGAAGATTAACTTGTAAGAGACTGATTTTTATGAGACATGACACAGCTATGTTAAACTAGTACCATTAGTTCTAAATATTTGACTTTGTGCTTTGAAAATGCATGGCTAGCCTGGGGTATGATAGTGATTTTTACCATGTAGAAGGTCACACCTTCTGCCATCACAGCAACCACACATTCAGTAGCATTTATCTGTTTTACCTTGTGATGACAATTACATGGATAACTGTGAATAAAGAAAACTGGGCTATGCATGCTCATTTCCCCTCCTATGTCCAAATCTGACAGACTTGTCAACAAGCATTCCAACTCCATGCACTGCCAATGGCATTATAATCACTGGAAGATACTTAAGATCAGTCAGAAAAAGGAGAATCAGTTTATTAGTGGAAAGGAAAAAACAAGAAGAAGAAGAAAAATCATAGTGAATTATTATTTGTGATTTATTTGCTCTATCATTATAATATAAGCCAGTAGGTTTTTCTAGCCCATAGGTTAACACTGCCTAGGCAAAGTTACCTGATACATCTCCAGGAGATACGCCCGTCCTTCCAATGTTGGTCAGTAAATGATCTATGTTTGGCACTGGCTGAGACTCTACAGTGTTTTCCTCCTGAACTGTTGTCTATGGTTAATAAACAAAGATCCCTTCAACATTTCTTCAAAGTTATTTCATTATATTTTTAACAACATTTAGAAAAGCCCATTGACCTTTTGATGTTAATTTTCCACACTGCTTTATCTTAAAACAACAACAGTACCTAGTACCACGTTTTTAGCTGCTGGTATTTTCATTACAACAGAAATTCAGAAGCAAAAAACCAACTTCTGAAATGCAGAGCTAACAGTGACAAATGGTGGACTATGGTCATACTATTGAAAACTCAGGACTGTGTGTCCCAAATCAAAATAACCAACCATAAAAGCAAAAAGGAACTTACAAGAGGTTCTTCTGCACCTTCTTCTGTGAAAAACCAGTCATGCTAAAAATTTAAAATAAAAAAAAAAGATGAGAAAACCCTCCAAATTGTCGTTAGTATGGAGGACAGGATAGAGAAAAAATATCTGTGTTAAGAGAAAGGAGAAAGAATTTAAATCCAAATGATCTTTCATTCAAAAAGCCTTTTCTCAAAGACTAACCACCCACTTACATGTTGGATAAGGGTTTCTACAATTTTGTACTGGTCAGGCATGTGAGTCACCATATGTGTCATGTTATCTTCTGATGATCGCACCAGGGTTGGACCAAAAACAATGGCTAGATTTCTTGGTTCCATCTGAAAAAAAGGATGGGAAAGGGTGGAGAGAGGGAAAAGATGGCATCGCCCTATTGAAAAACATCAGAAGTTTTCTGGCACAAAAGAGATGTGATTAATATTCAAAGAGGCTTAAATTTCCAAAAGCAAACCTGCAGTTTATATCTGAAAGGTTGTCTTGAAGAAAAATAGAATACTGAGCAAGCCTATTTGGGTGGTAACTCCCTACTTGCACATTCACCCCCAGCTTGTGTCTTCTCACTTTGTCATTTCTCCCTACCTGCAATACCAATTCTTATCCATTTCATATATTTCACCTCTTTAAAATTCATTTCAAAAGACCTTTCAGGAATCCTAGGGATTCATATGAATAGTCTTAACTCTGAGTGCTTTCTGCGAATATATACTTGGTACTATTTTAATGACATTGATTGAAACATTGTTTTGTAAATCTTTCTAAGCCTTTACATATGGGCTGGGTACCCCCAATTTGATTATAAGGGTCTCAAGGACATAGACTTGGGGTGTATTTTCTTGCCATCTAATAACAATGTAAAAATACATTGTTCTGAAATTAACTGCTGCTTGAATAATGGTTATCTGATATTATTTCATCAATAGACTGTTCAAGGAACAGTCCCTTGGAAAAAGCAACCCTGAAAACCAAAACAGAATTGTGTAATTCAGATCAATTTATCATCAAACATTTATGAAGCACTTTTTATGTTCCAGACACTAGGCTAGGGGCTGGAGAAGTCCCTGCCCTCAAGGAGCTTAAATTCTGTTGGACATAACAACAGTCCATACAATAAGTCTAACAATATGTCCATGAAGTAAACACATGGGAGCTCAGGAAAGGTCACGTGAATGACATACTGTTTAAACTGAGCTTAGAAGGAAGCTAGAGATTTTAAGAGGCAGAGGTGAGGCAGGATTGTATTTCAGGAATAGTATCTGACCTGTGCAAAGGCAGGCAGATGAGAAAGACAAGGTCATGTCTAACAGGGCAGTTTGCCTAAAGTGCTGAGTGCTGGAAAGACTGCATACCAAGCTGGAGCCAGATTGTGAAGGGCTTTAAATACAAAATAAAGGAGTTGTTGCTTTTTTTCTACAGATAAAACTACTAGTGCTTTGGAAGCAGGAGAGTGACATAGTTCTACCTGTATGTCAGGAAAACCATTTTGAAAGCTGCGTGGAGGACACGTTTGAAATGAGAGAGACGACAGACAATCCTACTGTAATAATGGTCCAGGCGAGAAACAAGGAGATGGATATATGAGATGTTGTCAAGGCAAATATTTGGCAACTGATTGGATATAGGAGGGGACAAGGTAGAAAGAAAAGTTGGGGATGGCTTCAAGATTGTGAGTCTGGGTACCTGAAGGATGATGGTTCCCTCAACAAAAAGAGGGACATTTGGAAGTTGTGGAGGAAAGGTGAGTTGTGATTATCTAACACTGAGGTTAAGATGGCTGTCAGACAAATACAGTCTGAAAGGTTCAACAAGCAGTTCATGACAGGGGACCTGAATCTCAATATAGTGCCTGGGGTTGGATATTTACAGATGTGGGAGTCCTGTGCAGAGATATTTACTCCTAAAAACCATGGGAGATGATGAGGAAAACCTAGAGAGGAAAGAATATCCAGGAGCAGGGGATGGTGAACAGTTTCCAATATTGCAGAGATCAAGTGGAAGCATCTATTGAGTGCTTTCTCTGTGTCTGGCACTGGGCTAAGTAAGCGCTGCGGACAGGAGACAAAGCCCTCAAAGAGTTCACAACATAATGTGGGTGGGATGAGAGAAGACCCTAACATTATTAAGGAAGGCTAAGAGGGGATTCTTGCAGAAGGTGGGATTTTTTTTTTTTTTGGTGAGGCAATCGGGGTTAAGTGACTTGCCCAAGGTCACACAGCCAGTATGTGTCAAGTGTTTGGTATGAGGCCGGATTTGAACTCAGGTCCTCCTGACTTCAGGGCTGGTGCTCTATCCACTGCGCCACCTAGCTGCCCCAGAAAGTGGGATTTTAGTTGAGACTTGAAGGAAGAATAAAGCCTGGGAAGACGTCTTTTGGCTTGGCAAACATCATCTGCAGCTCTGGGTTGTGCTTAAGTGGAAGGGCAGAGGCACTGGGTGTAGACAGCTTTTCCTAGGAGTTTGCTTATGAAAGGTAGAAAGAGAAAGTACCAATAGCTTTGAGGGATGTTGGGGGCAACGAAAGATTTTTTTTTCCCCTCTTAAAGGGGAGGAGAGCAAAATACAATGTAGACAGAAGGTAGTGAAATGGGAAGAGAGGGGGAGGACTGCTTTTGAAAGGAAGGGTTACCTCTTCACCAGAGAGTAGAACTCTGAAGCAAAGGAGGAGAGATGACAGGATTTAGAGTCAGAAGATCATCTAGCTCCTTTTTTTAGAGTAGGAAACTCAGGCCTTAAAGTTAAGTAACTCATTCAAGGTCACACAGCAAGTAACAGTCAGTAGAACTTGGATTTATACCTCAGTTTTTAATTTAACTATACTGTTCAATTTAAGGGAAACCACATTACTATTGTATGGCATAATATCAAAAAGCAAATCAAGTTCTCTTACCACAAAGAAATCTTCATACACCAAAGATGTAAACTGCTGCAATGTATACTACTCAATGAGAAAGAAGTATATCAAGGGTAGGCCAGCCAAGAAAAAAAAGGGAAGGAAGTGCTAGGAGAAGCCAAGGATCTTTTTTTTCCCCTGGCAGATACCAGAGGCAGAAAGAAAACAAAACTGTGAAGGGTTTACATAAACAGGGGGCCTGGTGCATATCCCAGCATTCCCTGTATTGGAAACTTTTTTTTTTATTTCTTATTTTTGGTTTGTTTTTGCTTTTTGGTGAGGTAAAGGGGTTAAGTGAATTGCCCAGGGTCACACAGCTAGGAGGTGTCAAGTGTCTGAGGCTGGATCGGAATTCAGGTCCTCCTGACTCCAAGGCCAGAGCTCTATCTACTCTGCCACCTAGCTGACACTGAAAACTCTTTTTCAACTACTATGTTTTTCAAGGTTCAAAGTAATCCATCACCTCACAATTCCTTCTGTTAATCTTTCCACTCCTATCATAGTGACCCTGAAACTTATGAGCTATGTGAAGGCCAGGAGATGAGAAAGACCGACATGTCTAAGGAGTGGGAAGAAAAATACTGGAACCATCAGAACTAGTTTACATCTGTGCCCCTTCCTTCTACTGTTTCTAGATGTGGGGACCTACTTGGTAATTAAGCCAGCTACACAAATTTGTACCCATTTCTTTCCATTAGAAGTCTACTTTGGATTTTGTTACATACACCATCAAGTTTGGATTCAAAGTGTTAAAGAATATGTCTAGAATTCTTTATTTACCTACCTTGTTTTTTTCTGAATTTTCTGCTACTGTCTTCAGATGAGCAGACAGAAACTTAAGCGTTTCATAATGATGTTCAGGCAAATCATGAATCTGTAAAAACATCATTTGAGTGATGGATTTAAAACTTGAAAAACTTTCTGTTGTAATCCCCAAACGGACAAATAATACTCACTAGTCTTTTTAATGTTTTTAGACGCTCCAAGGGATCTTCTTTTCGATTTGCTTCAATAAAGTCTGCATATTTATCTGGCAAGGGAAAGACATTTTTTTCTCAACTGATTAGGCTGAATGTATCCTTTGTATTGTTAACAAAATAACAGATATTTATTTACAGAAAAAGAGTGGGTCTTAAGTAGGTTGAAAATTTAGGCCTCCAAAATGACATCAATTTGAATGAGAACTATGTTAAAGTAACTCAGAGTGGAAAAGATCCATGAAAGCAGAAACTTTGCCTTCACCATACCTCTCCTTTTCCTGACCTTAACACCAACCACAAGATCATCTATTTCTGTACGTATAGCTATATCAATATGTGTGTGTGACATGCTAAGCAAGGATTTGTTGATTTACTAAAAACATGTAATTAAAGGTAATGTATACTAACATGTTTAAAGATTCTGTCTGGGGAGAGTAAGAAATGTTATTCTGAGTGCCAGATATAAGGAGGGACACAACAATGTAGTATGGCTGAATGTCAATAAACTGGTTTTCATGGATTCTAAATAGTGAAATTTACTCCCCGAAAAAATCCCAGTTTCCTACCATAGAACTTTACTTCCACTTTAATTTTCTTTAAATCAAAACTTAGGGGTAGGAGAATTAAACTGGTTTTACAGAAGATGACTCACCATTTGTGAAGAGAGGCTCAGGGAGTTTTCTGAAGAATGATTTCAGCAGACTACTAATTACATTCAAGTCTCGCCATTTCTAGGTATTCAGAATGGAAATATGTAATATGTCACAGTCACCAAAACATTCTGAAACATTCAGATCAATGAAAATTAATGAATTAACTTACATCATCCTGTGTGTCAATATCAGCCATTCCCTTGTTGAGTTCTTCTTGCATACTTGAGATAGCAGCATTATTTCCAGGAACTCTGTAAATACCTGTATATTCAAGTCCTCTTTCTTCAACTAATTTGCAGCATATGTCAACTATCAGTGGAATATACTACAAAACAAAAAGAGACAACTCTTATTTTTATAGGCCTCAAATGATCATATTAAGTGATTATTTATCTCTACATAAAATATATTTCTCAAAAAAAATTTTTGCTCTTTAGGTCATGTGGAGAATCAAAAGAAGAATGAACTTAGTTGTAATTGAGTTAAACATATTCGGACTGCTGAGATGGAAATGAGGATGTAAGAGGGGAAAGCGTTCTCTGATAGAGTACTTGGTGTGGGGGTGTGGAAGACTTAGCTTCAGAACCCTGCCTCCAGCATTTATTAGCTGTGAGAATCATGGGCAAGTGACTACACTCTGCCACGACCCAGTTTCCATGAAAAGGGTCCAATGATGACTACAGCATCTTTTGCACAAGGTTGTTATTGTAAAGCTTTGTAAATCTTAAAGTACCAAATATGGTTTTTCTGATGACTATCAAATGGCTGGGTAAGTTCAGGCTGAGCAAAGAACACTAGAAGTCAGGCAATTAGTTCATGAACAGAGTATGGGGAATGCAAATTGTTCTTAAAGAAGGTCAACTTTACTTCAGACTTGAAATCGAGCTTTTTACATACCTCTCCTAAACATGTATTTTAATCAAGCAAATTCAACACTTACTTTCTTCGTTAGGCTTTTGTTTTACAAAATGCACAGCCATTTAATGTCTCAAAAAATATCCTGGCCTGCCAGCTCTTTTCTAAATTTGTCCTCTTGGTTGAGGGCAGAAACTAACTAGGGGACAGGGAGGGGCAGGTGGTGGAGTTTAATGGAACCCTCAAATGAGGCTTGGAGGAAAAACAGGACTTCCAGAGGGTGAGTGAGGGATGTCGATCTGGCTGGAGTGAACAGATGCTTGTAGGAGATCAAATTTCAATTTTGAGAAACAAAATTAGCCTACATCTATACGGAGGGCAACCCTGATGAAAGTTTCAGAAAGGAACAGACAGACTTACAGAAATGGTATTGTCTTTAATGCAATCCATCTTTATGGTAACGAATGACTGAAAAGGGTAGAGAATACAATATTCTGCTGCTTCTTGACTATCAAAACTGTTTCCATTTGAATTGTCTTAGGACTATTCTGAAGATCACCTGGCAAGATAAGGTACCAAACAACTGATGTCCTCTCTCAAGCTGACCTGCCAGCATTCAAATCCTACTGCAGAAAGCGCAACTCTCTTGGGCTGGCCACATTGTGCGAATGCCTAACATACGTTTGCCTGAAAGACTATGCTATGGAGAACTAGCACAAGGTAAGTGCTCACACACAGGTTAGAAGAAGCAGTACAAGGACACTCTCAAGGTTTCTCAGAAGAACTTTAGTATCAATTGTGAGACATGGGAGATGTGGGCACAGGATTGCCCAGCCTGGGATGCCTGCATCCAAGATGGCACTATGCTCTCCATGAGCCAAGCAGAAATGCAGGAGCACAAAAGAAACGTGACATGTGCACATTTAGAGATATCTCCACCCCAAATGTTCAAATGGAGTGTTTGTTCCTAACCTGTGGTAGAGCGTTCCAAACCTGTATTGGCCTGATAAGCCACAGTTGAATACACTGTCCCTTGACACCAATATTGTGATATCACTGGTCCTCTTTGAGTACAAAGGTGGAACAACAACAATAAAAAACATCTGACAAACTATCTTCTCTAATGCTGTTTTCCTTGAAAGATTTCACAGGGATAACATTGTTCAACTTTTGATTAGTGATTTCAAGGGAAGCATAAAACAGACTGATGTATGCTTGCTAGAGGAGTTCAGCATTGTCATGAAGAAGAAAAAAGGAATGTGGTGGTATTGACGGTGAGGTCCTCCAGATGCTCTTGTACAAAGATGACTGAAATTTCCATGTCTTTGTGTAGAACCTCCTAAGTAACATCTCTATTCTCTCAAAAAAGTAGGCCTAAGCCTCCATACAGGAAAAAAGTAAGTCAAAGAAGCAAAATGTCTACTGATAGACTGCAACAGGCATTTGGGTGATCAATCTGCAGAGCTAGTCTATCATTTATCTAAGATATTCTCAAAAGACAAGGAACTGACCCCAGAATTGAACAGAAGCAGAGCAGGCTAGATTGCCTTTGGAAAACTGGGCAGTTTTTAATAACCTCAGGTTTTCCCCTGAAATAAAATCTCATCTTTTTAACATCAACATTAACATTAACACCAAAGACAGTAATTTCATGAAGAAATTAAATCAAGGTAAATGACAGAGCTTGGCAGAAAGTCTCTTAGTCAGCAAACATCTGCCTTGATAGCTAAATGTTGAGAGATGGCTCCTGAAGGCAACACCAAGTTAGAGTATAAACTTATTTGTAAAATCTTTTTTAAAAAAAGGATGGCAGATGATTATTAGCAGTTTTGTCTCATACAACAAAGGAGAATCACTAGAAAGTAAAACCTGTCTAAAACATATTACAACAAACTCTTTTATCCATCAAGGACACTGGGATCACCCCACCTGGACCTTAACACCACCATCTCCAAGATACAGAAGTAGAAATGGCTTTAATGAGAACAAATAAAGGAAAAGCAATCCTACTGGGACAACTATGTCATTAATAGAGGATATTCGTGGAGATGGTATCCACTTATAAGGATGTTGAGTGATGATTTTTAAGGTGTCCAAAGAATGGGAAGATATCAAAGGTATGGACAAAATCTCACTCTGATAAAAGGTATTAGGCAACAAGACGGTTTTCACAAATGATATCTGACAATGCAGCACATCTCAAAATTAACTGAAATTCATAGAGAAGATAAGATCCTATTAACAAACATAATGTTTATCAATTATGAAAAAACATTTGACTCATTGAAGCAAAATGCTGTCTTACAGGCTCTTTTCCAACAAGGTGTCTCCCACCCAGACACCATCTTCATTCCCTGGAAGACGTAACAGCATAAATCATTTTATTTAATGACCCTCTGACAAGAAGCATCCAGTGAGGCATGAAATAAGGAGATATGTGCCAGTGAATTGAGCAAGTCCAACGTAGGGTCTAAGACGAAAAGGGACCCCCAGCGGATGCTGAAGTTCCCACATACTGCTGATTGCAAATGACATCCTGTTCATTGCATCAAGCCAGAAGACATTGCAGAGCCTCCTGGAAGAGATCTGCAATCCTTCAAAGGAGTTTGGCCTGACCATATGTACAGGGAAGACCAAATGGATGTCCAGATGACAACATGTGTCTGACTGGACACCTACCGAATTTGTCAATGGTACCTATATCTGGGTCCAGAGATGAAAAGGAGAATGAAAGCTGGCTGGATTGCTTTTGGAAAACTGCAAAACCTTTTGGACCAACCCCAAGCTTCCCCTAACAAACAAAGCTCATCTGTTCACCACTCCCCCTGGGAACCTCTCTTGGCAGACACTGAGAAGCGGCATGATTGGTGTGAGCAGGCTGCAACATATCATCAACCAGGCACTCCAAAGAACAAGAGTAAAGAAGGTAATTCAAGAATCAGACAACAGAAAGAGAAGATGGGCTGATTCTGGGAATGGGAAGGGAGAAGACAGGGGTACGGACAGAGTGCTTTCTTAGTAGCCCTGTGTAGCAGGGAGAAATGGAGAAAGGTCTCTAGCCTTTTGGATGGAGAACTTTGGGGAAGACAGACACACACAGGTGGAGCAGGCAGATGTTTGCAAACTGCATCATGGAGGGAACTCCCCAAACAAGATACAAAATATAAGTGTTCTTTGCTTCAAGATTCAGCTAAGATGGTGGAGTAAAAGCAGTGACATGCTTCAGCTCTCCCCCCAAACCCTTCCAAATACCTATAAAAATGGCTCTAAACAAATTCTAAAGCAGCAGAATCCACAAAAAGAAAGAGTGAAACAAATTTCCAGCCCAAGATAACCGGAAAGGTTGATCGGAAAGGTATATCACAGAAAGGTACACTGGAAAGGAACACAGTTCGGCATGGGTGTGCAGGCCACAGAGACCCTGGAGCAGGCCTCAGAGGACTGAATTGCAGGCAGCTGTGGCGGTTTCCAGACTTCTCAACCCAGGAACGCCAAACACAACTTACAAGGTCAGTGGGAAAAGTCTGTTTCCGTGGTGGTGAGAGGGAAGGGCAGGGTCCCAGCCCCATTCCCCAAGCTCGGCTCTGGCCAGCGGCTGGCTCCTGAGCTTCCGGCTCACAGACTGAGGGGGAATTGAGTGTGATCAGAGTGGGGTTGCAGGAATCTCTTTGCTGGTGCAGGATTCTCTTGCTTTGCCCATGCTTGGATTTGGGTAACAGTTCTGGGTGGCAGTCCTGGGGCTAGGAGCGCTGGCATGGTGGAGCTTGTGGTGGTGGAAAGGGAATCCTCCTCACAGTTCCAAGACAGAAAAGACTGCTTGTGGTCACTCACAGACCAAAGCACAGGCCAGGAAAGAAGTAAACACCTCACCCTTGATCACAGTACCTTGGAAGAACTGAAAATTTGTAGGTCCCTAGTATTAGCTCTGAAAACAGCTGTACAAACCCCCAAAGCTTGGGACAGTACATTCTCCACAAGGGAAACAGGCCCCTTCCTTAACAAAGAGTTTATAACTCAAGTAATTGACTGGGATCATGAGCAAGCAGCACAAAAAGAGTCAGACTATATTATCTTACTTTGGTGACAAAGAAGGTCAAAACATACAACCAGAGGACAACAAAGCCAAAGCTCCTACATCCAAAGCCTCCGAGAAAAATATGAATCAGTCCCAGGCTTTGGAAGAGCTCAAAAAGGATTTTGAGAAGCAAGTAAGAGAGGGAGAGGAAAAACTGAGAGTGATGTGCAAGAAAATCATGAAAAACAAGTCAACAACTTGCTAAAGGAGACCCCAAAAAAATACTGAAGAAAATAACACCTTAAAAAATAGCCTAACCCAAATGGCAAAAGAGGTTCAAAAAGCCAATTAGGAGAAGAATGCCTTAAAAACCAAAATTGGCCAAATGGAAAAGGAAGTCCAAAAGGTTACTGAAGAAAATACTTCCTTAAATATTAGAATGGAGCAATTGGAAGCTAGTGACTTCATGAGAAATCAGAGCACTGTAAAACTAATCCAAAACAATGAAAAATTAGAAAACAATGTGAAATATCTCACTGGAAAAACAACTGACCTGGAAAATAGATTCAGGAGAGAGAATTTAAAAATTATTGGACTATCTGAAAGCCATGATCAAAAAAGAGCCTAGACATCATCTTTCAAGAAATTATCAAGGAAAACTGCCCTGATATTTTAGAACCAGAGGGCAAAATAGAAATTGAAAGAATCCACTGATCACCTGCTGAAAGAGATCCCCAAAGAAAAACTCCTAGGAATATTGTAGCAAAATTACAGAGTTCCCAGGTCAAGGAGACAATATTGCAAGCAGCCAGAAAGAAACAATTCAAGTATTGTGGAAACACAATCAAGATAACATAAGATTTAGCAGCTTCTACATTAAGGGACTGGAAGGCATGGAATATAATATTTCAGAGGGCAAAGGAGATAGGATTACAAACAAGAATCACCTATCCAGCAAAACTGAGTAGAATCCTTCAGCTGGTGCTGCCCACTCTACTTTGTATCTATTCTGTATACAGCTATCCAAAGCATGTTGTTATCCCAGCCACGGAAGGGACCAGGAGAGTCCTCATGCTGAAGGAAGTTGGCACTTGAGCTGAATCTTGAAAGTCAATTTTTTTTTTTTCTATTCAGCTCTGGTCTTTTTATCAAGAATGCTTGAAAGTCCCCTATTTCACTGAATGACCATTTTTTACCCTGAAGGATTCTACTCAGTTTTGCTCACAGACGGTCTGTGAGGGCAAGGGCTGCTTTCTCTTTTGCCTTCATACCCCCAGAAGGAGGCACAGTACCTGGCGCATAGAAGGCATTTAGATGCGTGCTGACAGACTGGCAACAGATGGCTGCAATTCCTACATCACCACAAATCTCTGGAGAAGTTAAGGAACATCCAAAGGTCAATAGAGAAGTATATGTTGGGCACAAGGAGGTTACACATTACAAAAAATAAATTATGCACACGTTAGTCATGGAAAAAACATGACACACAAAAAGATGAAGTGGTCACTGAAGTGAGGGCACGGGATTACCAATGGGTACTTTGTGCCTCCAGTGGGAGCTACAAAATGTCAAGAGAATGAAAGTAAGGCCCCCATCACGGGTGCACGCCCTGCTAGGGGCAAATTTACAGAAAGACATGGACAACCATCACAGATTGTTCTCCGTATCACTGAAGGGGGAACCCACACTGATGAGATTACAGATGCCTTGGACTATTAGGGTACAAGCAAGGCTTTTGTCTCCTACCCGATTGGTGTGAGCCGGGGGGCAGTCATCCAGTCTGACACCAAAGGTTCCTACAGCAGTTGGCTTTTTCTCAAATGTTTTCCTCATGATGTTTGGAATGCCTTTTCTCCATGTGCCTTTGTCTTTTGGAGGACTGGTGTCATCTTTGGTTATTGTTGAAAACAAAGGGTGATATATTGGGGGAAAAAGGGGGGAAATAAAAAATGTTTGAATCATAATTCAAATACATGGACTATGTTGGTTTAAATGAGATCCCTTTAACATAAAAAAAAAGGCACCAATTAACAAAGTTTCAGATCATCCTAATCCATCTCTTGTCATTCATTACCAAATGAAAATTACCTTCTTCCACATATATTAAAATACACTGATAGTTTTTTTTCACCTGTTTGCAATGTGAATTATGCTGAATTTTTCAATGAAAATAATTCCACAAATGTTCACAAAGTACCTATTATAACTAAGGTAACTGTGCTAGAAATACAGAGAAAGATTCTTTAAATAAGGTCCATGATCTTATACTCCAACATGTTTCAGTTTCTAATGCTCCTCTATTTACACTAATATATCTATACACACACACATGCATGTATATGTATGAGTACATGTGTTGACAGTCTGATCTTTTTTTTTTGGACCAGATGTGAGATATTATCAGTGAAGGAGCTCATTCTAGAAATACAGATTCCTGCTCAGAGAGAGGCTTTTAGCCCTCAGAGGTTAAGAGCCTTGCCCAAGGTCACACAATCCCTATGTGCCAGAGAGGAGATTTGAATTCAGATTTTTTTCTGATTCTGAGGCCAGCTTTCTACCTTTTATTCCAGGCTCCCTCTCATTCTTCTATCTAAACAAAAAAATAAAGGGCTGGATAAAATGCCTGAGGGCTTTCAGATATCCACTCCAGATGATATGATCATGGTGTTTTCCTGCTAACCAGGTCTTAATGACAATGCTGGCAGTAATGAATCTTGTTAAGAAAAGATGGAGCCTGAAATGACTCAATTCCAAAGTGGGCCTCGTTAAGTACCCGGGTAGCCTATCTAATTTATGTCTCTCTGTGTGATATGCTTATTTCTTCATATTCTCCAGATTAAATTTCTATATAAAACAACAGGTGCTAGAACTGAATTTTGTACTTGCACTTTTAAGGAATACATTTTGCTTACTTCTTAATTTTTGTAATATATACTATCAAGCTACATCTTTTGAGCCTAAGCCTGAAGGGGAAAGGTCTATGGCCCTTACAAGCCAGATAAACCCAACCACTGAGGGTTAGCAAAAACAATATTTAGGAAAGAAATTTTTAAAGTAAAAATATTTTTAGAACTTCATATTCTAAGTAATCTTAATCACGGAATGTGTTAAATTTCTCCAATAAAAGCATGTACCTTTACTGAGGAGTTTTCTTTCTGACTCTTCTTTGGGAGAGTGTGGACTCTGAAATTTTGGTTCTGACTTAGCACCAAGCAAAGTCTGCCTGATACTGAGACTCTGGCGAGGTGTTTTTGGCAACTGGTCTGCTTTGCTGAAGGAAGAAAATCAACAGTTAACATTTATTGGCTTTCTCTCTATACCTTCTCCCCCTCCAAATCAAACAAAAAACCCCAACACAAACCCCCTAACAGATGGTGGGTATCTTACCTCATTAGACTATTATATTCCTTTATCCTCCGGCTAATTAGGTCTCTGCTAGTGACTCCAGTATCCTAGAATACAAATGGAGGCCAGGGTTGAAATAGCAATTTTATGGAAGTGCCCAATTTTTAAAACATGTAAGTGAGGCTTAACATTTTCTTCCCAGAACCCTTTGGGGCTTGAAATAAATGGACAGAACCTATAAAATGTGGGTCAGAGAGGCCTAAGATTATAGAATCACTTTGAAATAAAAGGAATTAGGGAAATTTTGGCCTCAAATGCAGAAAGTTAAGCCTATTTTCATATGGAGAATTTGTCCCATAAGAATCACTAGCATATACATTATCTCACAGAAACCCTAATCACATGTTACAGGATACCATGGTTTTTGAAAACATAGTATTGTGGAAAGCAGCATAGTAAGGAGATATGGATGAATCAGATTCTGGGACTTATTCCCTGTATGACACTGGACAAAGAAAAGGAGAAAGGAACCCTAGAGGAGCTCTTACCCTCCCCCTTCCTGCATTCTACAACAGTCACTAAAGTGAGACCTGGCACCTGAGGCATCAGACACTTGGGCCTCAAGCAGCAAGTTTCTCTCATTAGTGGTATTTGAACATCAGCTGTGAACATTTTAGCCCAGCAGATAAAAATGTGGATAGGCATAGAATTAGCTTGGTGTGTGTTTTCCAAGTAGCCTCAGTCTGCTGGCAGAATTCAATTCATGGTCATAATCACAATAATACAATGGTGCATTTTCAGAGTGCCTTCTGTACATGATCTTGGGTATGTCTTAAACTAATCGAAGGGCTATCATGTGAAAAGGGTGTGTGTGAGAGGTGCGGAACTTGGACTGACAGAAACGTTCTATAGAGGGAGAAGCCTCCCAAATAAAAGAGGTATTTAAAAGAGAAATGTGCTACCTGGGAAGGAAATGGATTCACTGTCACTGTAAATGTTGTCAGTGATGTTATGGTGGGACTTTCTACTCTCAGATATGAAATAAATGAGCCTATCTCTGAGGTGCTTCTCAACTCTGAGATTCTATAAACTCTCCCTGTTCGTCACAAAAATCCTATGAAATGATCATCTTCCCATGAGAGAGAAAACGAGACACAGAGAGGCTAAAGTACAGTGACCAAGTCAGCCTCTGGATGAATAGTCCAATGGGGCTGCCCAGGAAAGCACAGCAGATCCATCCCCTCCTTTTCCTGTTCCATAATGCTGAATTTCAGGTAAGTAAAGTGACAATGGGGATATAGTTGCTTTCTCTGCACCATCAAGAGCTTTATAGCTAACGGCATAACAAATAAAGGCTCTCCAGACTAGAATCTTAGTACCCTCTCAGAAAAACATACCTCTTCACTGAGGTTGCTGCTCTCCTGGATGGTCTTGATCCAGGCTAACATGTCATCTCTGTCTTCAGCTTGAAATAAGTATTCACAATCTGAGGTGGTAAGCCTGAATACATTTTTCCTCTTGGTTTCACTATAGGAAATATCTATCAAGCAAGCATTTACACTGATAGGTTGTTCTTCCTCTGATGGAGTGGTTTGTTCTCTTTTATCTTTGTGCAAGTAGAGTGAGTGGCCCCGAAGGACGACATACATCTGTTTCCACGGCCGAATGCTACCACCAACTCGCTGGAAAACATAAGCAGTGCATAGAGGACACTGACTTGACAGGTTGTGCAGAGCTGCTCATAAAAAGTTATAGAAACCAACTCAAAAAGTATTCCCCTTTGGATAATAATAACAGCTCACTTTTATATAGGGTTCTAAATTATATGATGAGGACACATCCATAAAGTTCTCCACAAACGTGAGATAGTATCCCTGTTTTTGAGGAACCAACAACCTACATGGTGATGTATAAATGAAAAAACTATACAATATAAGTATACTGCAATCTATATACAGAATGAGGGAGGGTCAGAAGAGGGTGTTTTGGGATGAAGCATAAGATTGAACTAACTCGGCCAAGAGAATCCAACTTCTATTGTGAACAAAAAATGAATAGAATTGAAAAAAGTGTTCAATCATTTTGTAGCAAACGATACTATCCAAACAGATAACAAATTTATTATGATGATACTTAAAGATCTTTACCACTGAAAGGAACTTTACTCATGATTAAGTTGGTCAGTGGACACTTGGCAATTTTTTACAGTGAGAATTTCCCTGAAGGTTATGGTTTTTAGATAAAACTTAAATTTAATTTATAAAGAAGTGAAATTACAACAGATTTATAATAGAAAAGGAATAAGAGCCTTGTAATGTATATAACTGAAAAATGGATATTTTTAAAATGTCTACTATGTGAATTACTATATCCCAATCAGAGCTAAGAACATTCCTTCCCTTCCAGGAACTTTGCATCTGTATTGCTCTAGTATCTGGACAAAAGTACCCAATTCAAAATCAGTCAGAATGTTTCAAAATAGTTAAATGTTTGGTTTTGGAAAAGGAGGCAAATGAATGATTGAATTCTTGTGGATGTTTTTGCCCTGGATAGTTACAGATTTTAAAGGTTAATTTGCCATGTGTTTAATTAGTTTGAACGTTGAAGAACAGCTTTCAATTTCAGTACCTTCCCCTTATCAGTGACAAGTTGTCGAAAATGGAGCCATCCTTCCTTGGCAGCATCACTAAATACCTCGGAAGAGGAATCTTTTCTGGACCCAGAGTCTTCAGAAGATTTTTGGCTGTCTAAGACCTATAGAAAAACACAAAAACAAAATAAGATGTCTTCTATTTTCCCCTTTAAAATAATCTGTATGAAGAAGGAATCTAGGCCTGTGAGATCTTCAGTACTCAACTCTCCAATTCCTTGTAAGTGATTTCAACTAACTTGGTTAGAACCTAATGTCTTCTTCGACAGTCTCTTTAGCAGTTCCTAATCACTTGGTAACTGTACCTACCTTCCCTCACCAATTCTCACTACCTGAAACTCCCTCCACCTAGGTAGGTCAGCACATTCTCTGCAATTTATAGTCTTAGAGGGTTACCTAGAGGATTGAGAGTCAAAGTGGAAGTTATTTTTGAACAAAGTCCTCAGAAAATATCTTCATGAAATCATACACATTTGGTTATGAAGGCTTTTGATAGTGTAAAAGAAAAGCAGCAGGAATGATGAATTTCATTGCCATCAATATTGTACATCTAATTTTTTTTCATATTTACCTTAAGTAATTTAGGAATATTTGGAAGAATGTTTGAGGTAATATTCTTGACAAATATGTATTCTCTAAAAATTGGATAAAGAATTGAGCTTACATTTATTATTTTGCAATATTTTGTGGGCTCACTGAAGAAAAAATTCAAAATATTTAAGTATTAGTAGGTTGCTTGCATGGAAGTCCATGATCAAAATGAGAGAGCTACAATGATAAAAAATAAACAGAATCATTTATAATATACTTGAATAATAAACACCTACCTTGATTCCCTTCAAGCTAGATACATGCTTAAAAGACCTGTTGGGGGAAATAAATGGTATCTGATTATTTATCACACATACAAAAAGGTAGTTCAGATACAAAAGGGTATTTCAAATATGTCACATGGGAGAGCTAACTTTCAATAAAATGTTGATTCAATAGTATTCTAAAAAGATTTTTTTCAAGTATGAATGAAAACATAATTAAAGAAGTAACCTCTCAGTTTTATAAACTTATTTTTCTTAATTGAAGAGGTATATTAAGGATCCCTAAGAGATGAATTATAATCATCTGGTAGTGGCAACCAGGATTCTAGGTGCTTTACTGCCACTTAAATTGGTATGCTCTAGGGAGAATGAGAATGAATGGCATGGCATCTTCCTATTCCTTTAAATATTGCCTCATAAGTAACTACCTGATCCTCTTTGACAGTAAAAAAGGAAAAGGAAAAGGAAAACTTGTAGGTGTACTTACAGGACTTCAAATTAGCCTATTCATTCTGTACATCATTTGACAAAAGGTATATATTTATTAGAGGCGACTTCCTTTTTTAGCTTTTCAAAGTCATAGATGAGAAAATCTAAAATGGAACACCTCCAAGTCTCTCTATACAGAGAGGTATGTGCGAGTGTCTCACAGCAAACACCCAGTACTCACCCTTTGCCCTCTTCTCTGTAATCATCCAGGCCTTCATCATATGATTTTGATCTCTCCGTTTTTGAATTGCGCTGGCCATCTAGGATGGGCCCAACAGATCCTACACATAAAATTGAACACTTAGATGCATACAATTGGGGTTTTGAGTTGTTGCAATGATTATGAAATTACAAAATATCATGACCTGCTAGAAAAAAAAAAATTGAGGTTAGAATTGGCTTTAGGCCTTTATTAATTTATACTTACCATGATCATGTGACAGCTGACGGCGAATTAAAGGGGCTGAAGTTGTAAGGCTGGGAGGAATTGTTGCTATAGTGGGCACATGAGAAGTGGATGCCGAAATGACAGCAGAAGCAGGAATGTGTGCGATATCATGATCAATGCTTGGGCTGGTTGGCTCATCTAGAAAGTAATACAACATATTAACCTGTTAAGTGGTGTCATTAGCAGATCAGAAACTAAAGAATAATTTGGTATGAATTTCTGGTATGAAGTTTTAAAACTGGATTAGTCAGTCATAAATCAACTTGGCCACGGGTGGGGCAGACTTGATCTTATTTCCCAGAAATATTTTAGTAAAGAGAGGAACCAATGACATTTAAAACTGATTACCACCAGTGTAAGATACAGCAACACAAAACATTAAATTGGACCAAACAGATGTTCTCTGCACGAAAAGTAAATACCTATTCAAAATAATTAGTTTAGAATCCCACTTTTATAGTTCAGTTTGAAGTTCAACTCAATAGGAACATAGTATATATGTAAAGCCTTTTATGCTTGGAAAAAAGAATCAGCAATTCAATTAATAAAATGATACTTGAAAAAATAAGTGACATTATTCAAGAGAGAATTTTAAAACAGTGAGAAAAAATAATAAAATTATTGTGAAATTAGTATTTCCATGTACTAAATTAGTTCTTTCATTAACTGATTATTCATGGTATTAAAGTATAGCTCCCCAAACTTTACAAAATCAGAAGGGTTACATCCAGAACAAGACTCCCTTCACCACAATTTCAGAGGTACTACAAACACGTTTTACATTATTCAAAGAAACCAATAACAGAAAACTTGATTAAAACTGAATTCTCCTTTGAAGAAGTACCAAAACATACAGTTTTACTTGTCAAGCCTCACTGATTGTCTCTTTTCGAATATTCTGAAGCAATTCATGATTGTGGGGGGCATTTATGTTTTTAGAGACAATAAAGATATATACTTATGTATATGTTTATGAGTGTGTGTATATATCTATATATGCATGTGTATATACACATATATGTATACACACAGACAGATAAACACTTTTTCTCATCAGTGAAAAAATGAAATTTCAAATACTACAAAGTCTTCCTTTTGGGGAAATAATGATATATTACTATAATGAATACATCATAGATGCTTTGATTCAATAGACTACAAAAACCTATTAATCATGTAAAAGGCATGATAATTATCTTTTTAAATAGAATAAAAACTCAAATGAAGATGTGACCATGTATTTACTATGTCTCTGAAAACATAAATGCCCCCCCAAAATCATGAATTGCTTTAGGATATTAGAATGTCAGGAGGCAATCAGCAAAGCTTCACAAATAGAATGATATAGTAATTGTTTTAAAAATTCTTTTTTCTTTAAAAATTTGTGATCCAAATCTTTCAATGATGAATTGGTTATTTTATCTAAGATTATATGCTTTACTTTGGTACTTATGGAAATAAAGATGGGATAGAATGCCAAGGGTCATCTAACCACCAAACAGCAACAGCAGATCTTGACCGCTATTCTTGTGATGCCAAGTCCAGCAAATTTTTCCACCATGTTACAAGCACTAAAGGTCTCCCCCTCTGATGCTTTATCATGATAGAGGTGACCCTTTGTTCTCTGGCTGGGCCTATCAGGTTGGAAAGGTTTTGAATCAAGTTCATGTGACAGAAAATTGAACGATGAGCAGACTGAATTCAGAGAGGCTCATCACCAAGCCGCTGGCCACCAGCTCATGAATGTTTTTGGCCACAATGATTTACTAAACAATACTTTAGCTCATTTGTACAAGGGATCCCAAAAGACTCCTTCGATTCCTCATATAGTGCTCTACAGCTTACAAAGCACCCTGTATATAGAGGGAGTCCTAAAAGTCTCCATACAGTTTTAAGCTTTAATAGACATAGATTGTAAAGCTTAAATTGGAGACTTTGGGGATATGCTGTATGATCCAATGTGTGCCTACAGTAACCAGGGTTGGCTCCTAAGGCAAGATCTTTACCCCACCCCCACTTTATAGCTGCAGGGATGAATACTGAGAGAGGGTTAGTGCTTTGCCAACAGACACAGGCAGGAGAGCAGGAGTGCAGGAGTGCCAGGACATTCACAGAGTAAGGCCTCTTTCATTCTGAACCCAGGTTTTCTTTCCACTGAATTTCCATTGCCTCATCATCCACTAAGGTTTTGAGGAAAAGCTACAACCTGCTTCCACGGAAGAAGTGCCCAAAATGAAGAAACCACACATCTTTTGAAGTACTAAAGAAAGTTCACCTCTGCTTCTCTTCTACAGGCTTTAAACTTCCCCATAGCTCTCTTAAAACGCTGGGGCAAAAACCTGAGTTAATACTTAATTTAGGATTTGACTAATGCCTAAATATACTGCAATTTTTCTTTTTTTAACAGCCCTTCTTAGCTCATTAAATTATATTTGTAAAATGCTTTGCAAACTTTGAAGTACTACATAAACGGCTGCTATCATTATGTGCAATTTTATTTCATTCCTATTTCATTCATCTTGCTTTGCTATTCGATCCCTTCTAAATGAAAGACAGAATAGCACATTCTGGATGAAGTGCTAATCCTAAAATCAGGAAGTGTGAGTTTCCTCACCTGGAAAATGGTGAAGTCTTTCCATCTGATCTGCAGTACTTCCTTCAAAAGGGCTTTTGTGAGCCTCAAATGAGATAATGTGTTCAAAGTGTTTTGCAAACTTCAAAGTGCCATATAAATGGTAGGCAGGATTTTTATATTGTATTTCACTGTTTTTGAGCAATTCTACTTCTCATTTGTCAAGGTCTTTAAACTCTACTCAATTTTGTAAATATCTTATAATTAAGAATTTCCATTAACTTAAAAATGACTTTCCCTTCAGTAGTCTGAATTTTTTGGAAAGGGTAATATTCCCTTTTAAAATATGAATACTACTACATTTGTTTTTTGGTTAGTTGTCAAACACTTTTAAAGCCATTTATCAGCAAAAAAAATTAGAGGGAAGAGGAAAGTATAAAGTAGTAAAAAAAATTCTTCTAGTCAAAAAATACAAGCTTATTATCTATGCTTTTTATTCCTTTCTAATTTGCTATGAAGTGGAGATAAAGGAAAGAAACTAAGGGTAAATGAGACCTCTTACCTGGAACATAATCAGGTAAGAATCTGTACATTTGTTTTGCCAAAGAAAGATCAAAGGATAAATAGAAACTAGCTCACAGGCTTGTTTTATGTTAAGTTGCCCCCAATAACCCAAATGTTGGTACTGTATTTTCCAACGTAGGCTATACTTCTGACTTAAGAACTCATAAAAAAAAAAAAACCACTGATATGATAGACATGACATAAAACAAAGCTGCAACAAGCATAAGCTTCTATACTCCAAATAATAACATTTTGTTAAATCCTATAAAATGGGCACAAATATATTGATTATGAGAAGCTCCAACAAAGTATATATAAAGGCCACAAAAGTACACCCAAATGATAAATTTGACCCAAAATATGCCAGCAATATGAAATGTTAAATGTTAATAATAATAAAAATAAAAACACAAATCTCATTTCTCTTAGACATAATAACCTTTCAAATAAACACTTAAAAGAAGATTATCACTCTCTCCCCAAGTCTTCTCTTCTCTGGACTTACCACGTGCCTAGCACTAGTTTAAGTGCTTTACAATTATCTCATTTGGTCCTCATAACAATGTGAGAGATAGGTGCTATCATCTTAATTTTGTACATGAGGAAAATGAGGCAAACAGAGGTCAAGTGACCTGCCCAGAGTCACATAGCTATTAAGTGTCTTAAACTTAAGATAGTTAAGCAATAATTTTGGGTGCCTAATAAGTGTCTGCTGAGACAATGAATGAATCCCAACTTGGTATTTAGAAGAGGGGAGGGTTGGGATGATTTGGATGTTCTACAGCAGTGGTGTTAAACTCAAATAGAAAACCCATGGGGCACATCTTGACTTAGACAACCATAAATGAACATTATCTATTTTGTACTGGCTTTTAATTTATTTTGTTCAGGTCCAAGTTTTGCAAGGCCAAGTTTGACATCTCTGTTCTATAGCTCTTATAAAAGGTTCCTCCTGTTAATAAAATTAACTACAGTACACAGAGATTTTCAAAATCATACTATTAGTTACTCTTCTCAAAAAACAGCCTTTGTAGCATCTAAATATCTGAAGGCATTTTGCCAATAACTTTAGTAGTGAAGGGATGGGGGGAAGGGATCTCTTAAGATCATATTCTCTTCAACTTCTTTCTTTATAGAAAATCTGAAACTCAAATGGAAGAGATCTCAAAAGTCTGTCTAATTCAAATCAGAATTGGCCAAGAATCCCAGTTAAACTATCAACAGATCATTTGGCTTTCACTCCAAGACATATGTGCCTGGGACATACTATTTCACCTCTGTGGAATACAGTTTTCTTGTATGTGAAATGAGGACCATAGGACTAGATAATCTCCAGAGTCCTCTCCAGCTTCAAAAACCCATTACATCCATAAGGAATAGATATTTGGTAAGGGAAGGCTATTCACAATTAGGGAGCAGGTAAATGAAGATGTCAGTAAAAGAAGCAAAGGTTTATTCAGGAAAAGAGGAGAATCAAAAAGTGAAGTATCATGGATTAGACAGAATTGTTCTCTATGTTTTATATCTTAACTTTCTAACTTGAAATCAAACGGAGATCAGAGGCTATATCTTACTATTCTTCCATTTCTCTCACAGTAGCTGGCATATTGCTTAGTATCAGTAGGTGCTCACTCATTCAAATATATGTTGAATGATTTTCAGATTGAGTGTTCTATGAGGTAGTGTAAATTCAATTAATGACTTTCCATTGAATAAAGACCCTAATATTTATCTATAAAGCAATAATTAAACAGATTAGTGTTAAAATGTCAGGTGGCAAAAAAAAAAAAAAGCTAACCCATTCCATACAACTAGGGGACATCCTGTGGATATCCTACAGTCTGGGGTTCCAGTGACTTTGCCTGTTCTCCTGCCATACTATCCCCTAGCTGTTGGTCCACATTCTTCATTTTCTCATGTTCCTCCACTTACCTGTTCCAGCAATCTTTTGGAAGAAGATGACAGCTAGTAATATGTCTTAAGTTTTGTAACAGCTCCCTTGGGGGTGTGTGTGTGTGTGTGTGTGTGTGTGTGTGTGTGTGTGTGTGTGTG